>NC_079411.1:11838208-12174746 GCF_029220125.1 Pseudoliparis swirei
AGTTTGTCAGCATTGCTTTGATACAAGAGGACCAGGACCAAGCAATAACCAATAAGGCCTATTCCAGGCCTGTTTCATGTGACACTTCCACACTCCCCCACCTCCCTCTGCAGTTGAGTTTTTTTCCGAGCATTTGTAAGGTGTAGTACAGGTCAATTATAAAGTTGTATGTGCTGTGGCTCATTGTTATAACGCCCATGTCATATAGCCTATATGTAGAGATAAAACATAACAAAACTACTTATTATAAAGCATTAGGTTAATAATACATGTGTAGAGTGTTGTTTTTGTAAGTGATGTTAATTTTTACTGATCTGTTGTGTTAATTTTAGAACATCCTTTAGATGCCATTTGACACGTCGTCATTCATCCGACAAAAGGTTTCAGGAAATACATTGCCAAGCACAAATACGCTTTTGGCTGCTTTTATGACTTGTACTGAGAATCTTCCTAGATTACCGGCTAAATGTGTGTTTAAATCTGCAGTCCAGGACAAATAATTATTCTTATAATGAGACCCCTTGATAAATGACCTTATGACAACGCAAGTCGACTGGCCTCATACACGGGAAATAATAGTGTAACAGTCGTCAAAGTTCAATGCTGTAGGATTGCTGGACAGGTCAGTGGGATTATTTATTTATATTTACATATTCATGCAGGCCGGAACATTTACAAAATTACATTGTGGTTACCCAATTATTTTTTTAAAGTGTGGGTCACCATCATTCATGTCAGGGGAAAAGCAAGTTCTGATGAATACACTTTTCAAATAAACCAATTATGGCAACATCATGCACTATGTTCCTGGAGTATAGCTTGCAGCAGAGTGAATCTTCAGTGCATTTGGGTGTAGTTACATTATAGAAGCCAAACTCAGCCATACAGTTTAAAACAGTGTGATGTCTGTTGGCATAAATTGGTTAGTAAGGGGCTTGGCACATCGACATTTTAAATATAAAAAAAATGTCATCTGCTTTTCCCTGTCATGCTGCATAAGTGCCCGTCATCCTATACGTGCTCCAGGTAGTCAGTGAGCAGGGTTGGGAGAGGAAGGAGGGGGAGCAGTTTCAGCCTGGATCGGCCAATCAGGTTCCTGATCTGAAGTCGACACAACTGGCAGAGACTCCTCGGAGAAACTAGAAAGAGACAGAGGGATTTCTTCTTACTGTTACAACTTGCATTTTGAGTGGTTCCATGCATCAATGTTGAAAATCACTGCAGGAGAAGATATTGCAGTACCTACAAATGTCAGTAAAAGCTGTTGTGTTTTTCCACCAGCAGGCGCTAGCTCCACAGGTCGCTGATCATTACCATCTCTGATGTTAACATTAGCTCCATAATCCAGTAACACTGACACCTGATCTGCACTATCCTGTCTGACAGTGGCATGCAGAGGACTGTCACCTCCTCTGCCTACATTAACGTTGGCTCCTAGAGAAAATGCAGAGAAGAGGGGAGAAAATTGTAAAAGTCCTTTTTCTCACACTGTGGATGGAAGAGAAGTATATGGCGGATTTGACTCTTATGTGACAAACACCTCTGTGCAGCAGGATCTTTGAGCAGGCCGTTTGTCGGTGTAGACAGCTTATGTAGAGAGGAGTGCCCAAGTGGGACACTTCATAGTCTGGATCTGCTCCATGAGACAGCAAGGACTCCACACACTGGCTATTACCTGGACGCACACATAGAATGATGAAACATTCACAAACTTAAAACGATGAAGGGTAAATATGTTGATTTGACAAGTTAATGAGCAGTGCCCAGAGCTAATATTCTTACTTCTGCCAACTTTCTCAATTGGTCGCACAACCACTGGATTTTCTTTGGTAAAGCATTGTTATTAAATTAATCAGATCACTGCTTCATTTCTGTAACATGTTAACTGCTAAATGGATGATTTGTAAAGGTCTACACTGCTACGTACACGGCCATCACGTGCTGGGATTAACTGGCAGACTCACACAAAATGATTGCAGTCTGGAGCCCTGGTAACTTTGTCTTCTTTGTTATCAGGTTTTCATGAGGATCTGACCTTTCTACTGTACCATGACCTTTAAATGTTGCAGCATTTGATCTGTTTTATTTCTTAAATGCAACCATACATATGTGAAATGAGTCTTCAGCCAGATTCCACCAACACCTGGTGATGGGGTAGGAGCTAGATGATATGGATAAAATAAAAAATCATGACATCTATGACCAAATGCTTTGACACAATATACCAACAATATAATTTTGTTTTTGTGAAAGCAGCAATTGGTGCCTTCACAAAATAATTACAGAATGAGATTCTCAATAAATAATCACCAGTTTTGTGCAAATAATGATTAAGTGTGTTTAGGAAAATCATAGAAGAGCTGGACCATTTTAAAGCAGCCTTTAAAACCAGGAAAAGATAAACATGCAATATTACAATATCCAAAATCTAAATATATAGCCTCATATCACGATATCTATAAAATATCTAGAGCGGGGAAATATATCTATATTTTATAGATATCGTGGCGTTTTAAGATATTGTTGCCAGACACAGACTAATCCAGCTATAAATGCGTATAATGGATACTGAGCTGTGTAATTACCTCTCTTGCAGGCTTCGTGCAGAGCTGAGGGGAAGTGTGTGTGGGTTGTGTGTATGTGTGCTTCATTCTGCAGCAGCAGTTCTACACAACCGACACTCCCAGAGGCACAACTGTTGTACAGAGGAGTGACACCATCGATGGTGGCAGCATTCACCTAGACACACACACACACACACACATATATGTGAGAAACACTCACAATATCAAGTAACGCACACACACACCGGTGTCATAATGACAGTGATAGGATGTGGATGTTATATATAGTTTTAGGATGGAAACACGGTGAACATGTAATAATGGTGGTGATAAGTAGACGAATACTTACATTCGCTCCAGCATTTATTAATGCTCTGACACAGGCCACATGTCCTGACAGGCAGGCTTCATGCAGAGGAGTCACATGATCAATGGTGACAATGTTGGTGTGACATCCCTAAAAAATTCAAAGCAAACAGCATTATGACTTTAGTTGTTTAATGCATCTTTATATTTGACTTGCTAGTCAGTCTTTCTTTTTTTAATTCAAAGTAAACAGCAACTGGATTTTGGCAAGTTTGAAATGATGACTTCACTTTTCTGTATATTGCGTATTTGTTTTTTTAATTGAAGTTTGACTGTGAGCTGCTAAATTTAAGAAGAATTCAAAGAAATGTCGCATTCACATCCTTGTATGTAATCTATTAATCTGAGTTTTAGGGTTGTATGGGGATGGGGGCATTGAGGATAGGCCATTTGCTAGAATATCTTTCTCTTTTTCACATCCTTTTTTTGTTAATTGTAAGCAGTGCAATTCAGCTGCAGAACACAGAATTAAAACATTTTAGACATTCAAATACTAAATCTAATATTATAGCCAACTGCAAGTGTATTACGCAGATAGTTTTCACATTGGCATTTGCTGAAGTAAACTGAGGTTTCTAAATCCAAAAAGTATTCACTGTACTACAACCTACTTTCCACACACAAAATGCACCAGACACAAAGTGAGTGCAAAAACTGCCAAATGTCCTGTGTCTGCGTGTGGATAAGGACCTAAGGATCTTACCTGGGCCAGAAGAGTGCGCAGGGCAAGCAGTCGACCCTGAGAAGCTGCTTCATGGAGTGGGGAGTGATCTGCCCACGACCCTGTACACACACACACACCAAATACACACACATACACACACACACACACACACAATATACTCCAATGTCTCATTTGCCATTGAATTTCACTTGTATTCTTTTCCAAAGCACCATGATTTGAACATTCTCAGACTTAAGCCATTCCTATTGGTGGCGTCCAAATAGACACTTTGATCAGACTTTCTCATTTTACTATAAACTCTGCTCTCAGAATCATCTCTATGATCACATCGAGTTTAGAGGGGCTTTAACGATTATTTTGGAGCTACCTGTCTTATTCTGGTGAAGAACGACTAGAATGTTTTTTCTAGGTGTACATTTACCAACTATTGCTGGGGCTTTAAATAACAGTTATGGATTCTCAGGAGTTTTCCTCATTTAGCAAATACATTTTTTATTCCACTATTTTGCTGCATAAAATATTGATAAGCATGAGTGTTTGTCTGATTACATTGTATTGACCACATTTAGAGTGAAATTGAAGTGAAAGGTAATGCTGTACACATGAAATCTATTGCTTCTGACATGCAGAGGAACCTGATGGTGCGGGTGTCAGTCCGCCGTCAGCAGCAGCTCCTTGGAGATGTCGCTCTTTTAGTTTTTTGTTTGTTTTTAATATTTTTTTTGCCACACAAACATCGGCACTAACAACACGATCGCAGCACGACTTTTTTTGGACATAAACTCGCAAACAAGGTTTTTTTTTGTTTCCATCGATCCGATCCAGGCGGCGGGCGAGTGCAGGCGAACCAGTAACAACAAACAGGAGCGCTGAGCACGGGACAGCATAAACATCGAGCTTATCGAGGAATTCGGAACAATCAGGAACACAGTGAGACACTGCTCCCAGCATCCCACGCACAACGTCAGTCTCTGGAAAATAAGATGGATGATTTGACCAGGATCAGATTCAACGGGACAGCAGCAAGGACATGCGTTTTGTGACATTATTTTGTCTGACATCTTTTGTCTGGATTGAACGGATCAGTCAGCTGTGTCAGCGAGGAGTTTCTCCTGTTTTCCGATGCAGACTAGAGCGGAAGAAAGAGTGGAATCTAGAGTGGAGTGGTCTGCTTCTGGCAGACAACATGTGAGTGCATTGACAACATTAAGACTCTTTCTCGTTCCTGCTTGGCGATCTGCTACACCTGCCGCGATCATGGGGCATCTTCACCATTCCCCGGGAGTTCAGCTCATTCATCCTTACAGCCACAGCGTAGCCACCACCTACACCGGACACGTGTGCTGTGCTATCAGACCACCACATGATGTGTTATGTCGGCATCAGAACTCTAAGTATCCGGCTGTGGCGGGGGCTGGCTGGCGTAACAAGGTAAGCAAAAAGTCATGCAGGAACTTTCTGCAGCACACAAGTTATGCTGGAGAGAGGAGAGAGCGGAGGTACTGCTATCGCTGCTCAGAGGCTAAAGGCTCTCTCCCTCCGTTGGGCTTCCTCCCAGGCAAATCCTATCATTTCGGAGTATTTCAAAAGGATGAGTATAAACAAGTAGTCTGAAGGGATGTCGGAACGCGGCAATCAGGAGAGCTGAGTCGGGGCCGGGCTGAGCTCCAATCCTGGACGCGGTGAGAGCAGTTCCAGTGTCGACTTGAAGTGCCTCATAACAGCAGCCACCTCCTTAGCAAGAGCCCCAGCACTATCATCAACGGACTCCACATCGTCCACGTAAAATCAAAGTCCATCCCTATGGAAAACATCAGCCAGCTCCTTCCATCGTAGCTGTGAGCTAACGGCATTTGCCGAAGTAGCATGCAGTCTTGTATCGACGGCCAGTCTATGCGGCAGGGAGAAGTGAATGGACAGAAGTAGTGAGACAGGTGGATGGAGGCCGAGAGCAGCGCGTGCAAGGCGCCTATGGCAGACAGTGCAGTTCTAGGGAGCAGACCCAGCAGCCGCGCAATGGGGTAGTGCCCGGCGCTATGGTTCCTGAACTCTGAACTCTCATTTGACAGAATGTTTGAGGCTAGCAACAGCAAGCGCTATTTCATATTCTTTCTTTCTTACGTTACACCGTTGAGAATGCCAACAGCGCACAGCTCGGACCGAACACAAACACTGTGACCCGACCGAGCAATTAACAGACACACACTGGTAGGTGAAAACCACCTGGGCGCTGCTGAAAAGATGGCATATCTGGCTGAGTACTGTGACCACAACCGCTGCAGGTCCAGATCACCTACCCTGTCTTCAGCTGCTAGTGGCTGAGTATTGTCCCCCGCCCAGAAATGCCCACAGCTATTGTCCCTCCTGTACCTTCCCATCCAGTCCTCCAGCATGTGAATGACTATCGACCGCCAGCCCCTCACCCTCGTTGGCACGAAATGCCTCCATGGACCGCTGGACTACATCACTTCCTCCCTTCACCACAGTTGATGCTGTCTCGGGTCTGCTATTTAGAAACAGATGAATCGGCTGATGCTGTCTCCCGTTACTCCACACCACATGCTCATGGACAGCGGAGGGGCTAACACCATGGACTACTGACTAAGTGATTGACATTCAGAGCTCCTACTCGCTAGTCCCTGTGTGCAGACTGGCTCAAGCTAATTGAGCTGGGACTGGGCAACCGGCAACCTGTGCTTGGATCACTGGAAAATCCCTGTGTGCTTGATCAGGGTCCCCTGGGCAGAACACACCTCAAATCCCTACTGTGAACACTGGACACATGATCCCTGCCCCTCAGCCCCTACTGCCTCCTGTAGTTGCGGACACCACAGTGGGTTCAAGCCTGATCTCCTCATCAGATTTGCGGATGACACATGAGTGAGTCAACAGGCTCATCCTCATGACCCAGAAGGCCTACAACATCGCAAGATCTATCACTGGTTAAGGGGATCTCAGCCTTGGCATGAATACAACCAAAACTAAGGGTACACACCACTGAGGAGGGAAGACTGACAGAGGACGGTACTCACCACTAGGGAACAGCAGGACTGCAAGCCATCTGTGACGGGTCAGAATACTGTGGACCACATCACCGAGGGGTATTAACAGAGGACCTCTCATGGTCAACTCTGCAGAGAAATTTAAAAAAAAGGCAAGGCACACCTCAAACGTCTACTCTGAGAAAGTTTCCCAGAGTCCTTCAGAGGATCACTACTCTGTTCTCTGCAAGGAAGCTGTCTGACAGGAAGCATCACAGCCTGACAGTCTAGCTGCTGCTCAGACAGGGAGTTTGCTGATGGCAACCTGTATTCAGTTCAGGCGCACTATTGGAACTGCCTCCCCCCCTGCAGGACTTAGGCACCAGGGGTGCAGAACCAGAGCCAGCAGGATCAGAGTCGGGCTCAAGCCCCCAGCAACAGAGCTGTTCAAACTGTGACAGAGAGCGGAGCGCCTCCTCCAGGCGTGCAAGACAGAGACTCCGACGACACCTCTTTCCTCCAGGCCCCACAGGCCTGAACTCCTGACCTCACACAACCCCACAGACACACTGGCACACCACCCCTCCCAGGCAGACACACACACACACACACACACACACACCACACACACACATGAGTGTTTTGTTGTTTTTTATTTGTAAATTGTGTACCACACAAATAAAACATCTTGTGCTGAGCTTTCAGACTTTCACACCACATGTGTGTAGTGTACCTGTAAAACTCTGTGACATGAATCTTGAATCTCTTCTGTCCATCTGTGGAGTGGGATCCTTCTCTGTTGTTCTCCTGAAGGTTTCTTCCCTTTTTTCCCTGTGAAAGTTTGTTTTTCTATTTCTTGGGAATTTTTCCTGATCCGATGTGAGGTCCTGGGACAGGGATGTCGTATGTGTAGAGATTGTAAATCCCTTTGAGGCAAATTTGTAATGTATGATGTTGGGCTATATAAAATAAACTGAATTGAAAGGACTTCCACACCTGCTTGTCCTTATGTCAAGTCTGTCAGACTGGAAGATCACCTTACATGCTCCACTGTGACAGCCACTGCAAACACTAATTATAACTACTAGCTATCCAAGTGAATTACTAGCTAGAATACTGACTGGGTGCTTGCAGAGCAATCATATCAGTGTGTTGAGATCAATTACCTAAACTCTCTGCTTAACCAGCTTATCATCACTGAATCTGCAATTGACTATGTTTTAAAACCTTTTTTATTATAATCCAATCTGCTGAGACTAGACAGTTTCAGAGACAGCAGCCATATTTAGATGGTCTTTGAGGTCTTTCCCTGACCTCTGTACATGCCACATGCTCAGTTTTAAAGGGGTGAGTACAACTTTCTGATTGGCCCCAAAATGTCTGTCACGTTGTTGTTGTTTTTTAACAAGGAAGAATAATTTGTAATAAAATAAACTTTGACCCTGTTTGGAAACTGTCTGTCATATGTAAAAATCATATTTGAGCATAAACTTTACTAAATATGGAAGTAGTGTCTGGGACATAACTCGTAGCTCTCTGAAGAGCCGCTTTGACGCTCCAACCGTCACCATCTTGGCAGTGATGACACAGCCTAACTCTAACAGAATAAGAGCTAGACCTTTGGAGGAGTTGAGGATTTTTCCAGTTGACACAACAAAGCACCTCTTTGGAACCAGCCTGTAAACATTTTTATTTCTGTTGTAAAGTTGAGCATTTTACCATGAGGGTCTGAGGGGGTTGACTCACTTTTGGATCCAGCCTCAAGTGACCATTTAAGCCACTGCAGTTTTTGGCATACCAGCTTGAGGTTGTTGCTTGTATTTGACATGGAAATGTTACAATGTTACGATAATGTAATGCTAAATCTGCAGAGTACACTTAAAACCTTTTAAGCACCAAGCTATTTTTAGCCCTCTGCTCCAAAAATTGCATAACCAAACTAAAAAGGCTGTGTCTCTGCAACCACTCGGGCAATTTTAATAATTTTTACATTTTTAAACTTTTTTCTTTAAATGTCAGAGCCAGTAGAATTGAGGACTACCAACCAAGACAAGATTGACAATACTGGGAGCTAATAAAATCCCGAAAGGTGTCACAATTTGTGAAATGTCAAATCTGAAAGTAACCTGGTCACATGTTACCTCTGCATATCCAGAGTAGTTGAATGAGGCACCGAGTAGAGAGAACATATATCAGTGTGGATTTACCAGGACAAATGCGTTTTAATGGTCCTAATCAACAAAGGTAAGAAGAATTTGCTGATTGTAAAAGGATAAAGCGATTCATGTTGCTGTGTTCTTTGACTCATATCTCGCTGATGCTTTAGTTTAGAGGGATTTGGAAGATATGTGTGGAATCAGTGTGTAATGGTCGTGCTTTTTGCTGTCAGGCTTTTTCTGATAGCACCCAGCTAAGGGTCGCTGGTTCCGGAAACGTGTTGAGTGGGCCGAATTATGATAATCATATATTTATGATGATTTGAGTTTTCTGTTGGAGGGTTTTTTAAATGGCTGACTGATTCTTTTAGCCCAGGTTCTGTTGTTTAATTTGATGAGCAACATTACCATATTATATATATCTTCTTGTTTTTTATATAGCAATAAAGACCCCAAACCCCCATGGGGGTCTACGGTTTTGGAGAGTGACATTACAATACTCTATATCTTCCCACACTGTTGTCTTATCGTCCATCCATTATAGCCTCCTTGAAATAAAATATCTCTTAAGCAAATTGGAGGGTTTAGTGAAGATAAGGAACTTTTTGTAATTAACACTGCCATGCGCCAATTTAAAACCATATTTGAATAGGATATACATATAATGATAGTGCTTACCCGTACACCCTCTGATGATGAAATGTACATCACGTAGACCCTAGCCCAGTGGTCACCAACCTTTTTGAGCCCAAGATCCCTGACCTCCGCCTTCATGACCGGCAAGATCTACCTATTGAGGCGTTGAGAGAAAACGACGGTCCAGAGTGGACTTACAACTTTTTATTTGGCCTAATTGTCATTTTGGTCCAGCGTTCAAATTGATGTGACCAGGAACACAGAATTTAAGTGTAATATAACAAGTAAGATATTTGTTAACCGCACACAATATGAACAAGAATAAACACATTTGCAATGAGCAGCTGGATGACCTACCAATATAAATGTTGTTTTTATTTACATGTTGTTGCCTCTGTACCTGTACTCTAGCAATGACAATAAATTGAATCCAGAGGCAACGCTAATGCTCTCTCTCTTTAGGCCCATGGATACAAAATGATGTACACAGTATCCGGTTAATCGTATCTGAGATTTATAGAATTTTTAAGTCAAACCTTTTTTGTTTCATATAGGTCAATCTCGCGGTCACTGATTAACTTTCATTTAAATGAACGGGACCCCGCCTCCATCAATACAGTTATCTTTATATAGCTATAGCACGTAACTTGGTGCAGTCCTGCAAACTCTCAAAGTTTGACCGAGAGACTCAAAACAAATTGTTAAATGATAATGTTGTAGAGAGAAAACAAAGCGCTGACCGTGCAAGACCAGCAGCACAGCCACAATGTTGATGCACATCTATTTGTACCGTTATCAGGGCTCTCAAGTTTTGAAGACAGGCAAGAGTAACATTTCCATCAGGCAAGAGTGACATCTCCATCAGCACATGTTTGCGCGCTGCGGCACATTAAAACATTAAATAGCGCGTGAGAAATTCGATGTGTGGCGGGAGTGCGTGACTTAAGACCGAAATGCGTGAGTCTCACGCTCAATGTGTGACACTTGAGAGCCCTGCGTTATGGTAACAGTAGTTGGAGTGGCCAAAAAGGCAGTGGGGGCCTAGCTCCAATCGCGGCAGCGGGCGGTCGTGGCAGCACTTCCGGCACAGCTGGCAGCTGCCACAAGTGCCTCGACTTCACCGCAGCGGCCTGTCGTGCCGTGGTAGCGGCCAGCCGTGACGGAAGTGATGCCGACACCGGACTTTGTAACCGGAAGTGCTGCCACGACCGCCCGCTGCCGCGATTGGAGCTAGCTCTCTCTCCAAAAAGGAAGAAAGATTGTGACACAGCTCCAAATTACTACATATTATAGATTAAACAAGTCTTGTTGAATATGTGATTTCATCAAATATGCAAAAAGGTCTCCATTTTAGGTTTGCTGAGTGAGAAGTAATGGATTTAAATACTTTTACCACGTAAAATCTGATGTTATTTTACTGTAGAAATTTGGGAGAATTAAAGTGAAAGTCTTTTATGAAAGAATATGACAATATAACAAACAGACAATTTGCTCATTGAACTGTCATGGTTTTCTCTTCAAAGCAGTGCTGAATTTTTCTCTGTAGTGATGTTTAAAATCAAAGTTATTTACTGTACAGTGTTTGAGAAAATTAAAGGGAAAATACGCTCAACATATATCATCACATTGAAGATTTCCTCTCGATTATGGATTGCTTTCGTAAGTTCCCGCAGTGTAGCAAGTGCAGAGAATGAAATGTAAATATACCAAATAGTGCAGTTAAATAGATTCTATAAATATGTCAAAAACGAGTTCGCCTAAGCAATGTCACTTGCTGCTGAAAAGTAATGACTTGCAAAGCTTTGTTGTAAGTTGAGAGGGTTTCTTGTCATTTTGCAGTGTGGTCTTGACGGCTGAAAGCCAGTGGGGGAATCAGGCTGTCAACAATTGTAAATAGGCTATGTACAGCAAAATTAGAGCTCCCAATATTAAATGCCAAACATAAACTATAGCCCACAACACCTATAATATACATTATTTACGCTGTAACGTTTTAATTATTCACGACTGTATTTATAGGTAGGCTATTAACACCATCTAGACTAGAGAAAATAAGCTCTACCTTTGTCCAGCAGTATAAACAACCTGTGCTTTTAACCACAACACAGCAGTCTACTGACCTTGGCTAGTCAGAATGCCCCAGCAGACCTTTTTCCTCTCCCGGACCTGCTCTGGAAGCGGACCGGGCTCAGCGCTTCTTTTCCGGGACATCTCTTGAACTCCGGACGGAACTTCTGGCATCTTTCCGAGGCTGGACCTCACGCGCTTACTGCTCATAACAACTGACTGCAGCAGCTGGGCACGAGCTAGGCTAAAGACGGACGAGCTGGGTGAGGCAGGGCTCTGAGCTAATGGAGAAATCTGACTGGCTGAACGGCTTTGTTGTTGTTGTTGTTGTTGTTGTTGTTGTTGTTGTGTTCTAAGCAAATGACCATCTCACGTGCGCACCCACATGTGTGTGACAGAAACTATTTTTGTCCTTGAAGTGGACAGCCTACAGACAGCTCTTTAGCTACCCCTGAGTGCGTGCAGGGTAGCTAAACTCTGACAGCTTTGCAGATTTATGAACAGGAATCTGATCTTTGACTCATAATATACTAACTGTATTACATCATCAAATCTGACATCTGACATATATATATAGGCCTATATATGGGGATACATAGATAGGTGGATGATGGATACGAGGATGGATGGATAGGTAGATGGATGGATGGACATTAGAAAGACAGATATATCATTAGAAAGGGCAATGGATGGTAGTTGCTTGTGTACTGGTCTGCCTTGAATGGATAGATATTGAAATAGCTTGGTGGCAGAAAGTCTTACACACAGTATATCCTTCAATTAACGGTGCCATCCATGCCTCGTTGATGTGTCCTTTGTTTGACAAATTAGATAGATGGATAGTTGGACAGAGTAGTGACTTCATGAACTTCTTTAATGATAATGTTCTAATTATTAGAAACAAGATTAATAATGTTTTGCCCTCAACTGGTATCGATCTATCCTCAAATAGGGAATAGATCGGTACATTGGAAACATCTGTAAACTATATATATATATAGATGCTTTTCTCCCATGAACCTATTTCTAAACCTTCTACCTGTCTCGTATGGTCTTTTAGGATCTCTTGGGGCTGGCTGTAGCTCATGGGGAGAGTGGTCATTTCGTAACCACAAGGTACCCGGTTTGATTACCGCTCATGGTTGCTCCTTAATAACTGAGGATGGGTCAAATGCAGAGTAGAATTTCCCCACAGGGATCAATAAAAGTGTACATTTCTTTTTCGACCCTATCCCAATAGGCTGCTTTTAGAAGTTTGACCTTTAGTTAGAACTAGATATTATCAATCTGTCTTCACAAAAAGGCCATGTACCACAGTCCTCCAAAGTTGTAATTAAACCTCTCCTCAAGAAGCCCCCTCTTTATCTAGAGGTGTTCAATTCAATTCAATTCAGTTTATTTGTATAGCCCAATTTCACAAATTACAAATTTGTCTCGGAGTGCTTTACAATCTGTACACATAGACATCCCTGCCCCAAAACCTCGCATCGGACCAGGAAAAACTCCCAAATAACCCTTCAGGGAAAAAAAAAGGGAAGAAACCTTCAGGAGAGCAACAGAGGAGGATCCCTCTCCAGGATGGACAGATGCAATAGATGTAATGTGTACAGAAGGACATATTTAGAGTTTAAATACATTCAATGAATGTGACAGAGTGTATGAATAGTTCATAGTAGGCATATTCCACGATGGAGACCTCCACGATCCATCAGGCAGATGGCGGTGGGGAGGAGGAGTGGGCGGAGTCTCAACAGTGGGCGGAGTCTCAGCAGGACAGTGGCGTAGTCAGGAGCAGGAACTCCATGACCCAGACCTCGATGATCCATCAGGCAGATAGGATCTATGCCGTCTCATAGGGTCCGATGACCCCATGAGACGTGAAGTCAAAAGGACTCCGGGGAGAAAGCAGAGTTAGTAACGTGTGATTGAGAGATGAAAAATTCATCCTTAAGGAGAGAAAAAAGAGGAGATAGGTGCTCAGTGCATCCTAAACGTCCCCCGGCAGCTATAAGCCTATAGCAGCATATCAAGGGGCTGGACCAGGGCAAACCTGATTCAGCCCTAACTATAAGCTCTGTCAAAGAGGAAGGTCTTAAGTCGACTCTTAAACGAGGTGACTGTGTTTGCCTCCCGGACTGAAATTGGAAGCTGGTTCCATAACTAAATACTAACTAAATACCAATCTCTTACTTTCTCTTCCTCTCTAAGATCCTTATTCTCAAGTATTCACAAATCAGTTGTGTGACTTTCGACATAACAATAGTTTATTTGATGATTTTCAGTAGGAATTTAGAGTGTATCATAGAACAGAGACAGCACTGGGGGAAATTAATAATGACATTTAGATTAGATTATGTTATCCATCCATTCTCATTCGCTTTGTCCAAGATCGGGGGCAGCAGACCCAGCAGGCTGACCCAGACTTCCCTCTCACCCGCAACATTTTCCAGCTCATTCTGGGGGATCCTGAGGCGTTCCCAGGCCAGCCGAAAGATATAATCCCTCCAGCGTGTCGTGGGTCTTCCCCGGGGTCTCCTCCCAGTATATTTTATTCTATTTTACTTTATTCATCCCCAGGGAGAAAACAAATTTACGCAGCTGCATAACATTTTTTACAAATATAAAATACAATAAAATAAAAAAAGGACATATTGCATGTAATAATTTATATAATAAAGGAAATAAAAAGGTAAGAAATAAAATAAAAATGAAAGTGTATACAGCATCTCTAAAGTATAAAGTGACAGCGGTGCAAGGTTTATTGATGATCAATTTGAGGAGGATTTGGCCAGAGATGATTTATTATAAAATCTTATAGCAGTGGGCAGGAAAGTTCTCCTGTTTCTGTCCTTGTAACAGCGGAGCTGAAGCAGTCTCTTGAAGAACGTGTTCCGCCGTCTCTGCAGTAGGTGGTGGAGAGGGTGGTCATGGTTATCCAATGTGGACAATAATGTCTTCAGTGTCTCCACTAGCAGTTCAGGAAAGTCCTGTATGCAGCCAATGATGGAGCAACAGACAGATCTCCAACATCTTGCTGCACACATCAAAGGATCGAAGTTTCCTCAAGAAAAAGAGTTGACTCATCCCCTTCTTGAACACAGTGTTGATGTTGGCCTTCCGTCTGTTGTCAATGGAGCCACCCAGGAACCTGTACTCCTCCACTGTATCTACATCCTCTAATAAGTCTGTTAAAGTATCGATCAAGTTGTCTGTTAGTATTTATCTATCATAAAAAGCAAGAAAATCTATGTTAAAAATATTCTTCATCGAAGCTTTATATTTCTGTGAAATGTATTTTTCGTTAATTTATTTTAAAGAATAATTCAAACCTTGTGTTCTGTAGCCGAAGGAAAATTCAGGATCCATTGATTTAAGTTTAACAATATTTAATGGCAAAGATGATAGTCAATTAACATTCACGATCATGGAGTTAGAATGAGAAAGGAGACCACAGACTGACTCAGCTCCTCTGAAAGCCAGGAGCTTCGTGAGCCCTCAGGTGCTGCCTGTTCCCTTCACCCCAGTAGAACTCTGAACTCCAGCCCAAAGATACGGCTATTGGTCCGGCATGAAAATGAGTTCACACCGAAAGGTTAGTATAATTGGCTAGTTTAAACAATGCAGATGTTCTGTTTCGCTAAGCTTATTATATTTAAGATGGCGGGGTCAAATTTCAAACTTCCGGTCAAGGACAGGAAGTTCCTTCAGAATATAATGTCTTATGTTGCCTTCAGAATAAAATTAACATCTCAGGTTTTCACCGGAAACCATTTTACTATCATCTCTAAACAATAAAAGCTAATTCATTCTCATGCAGTTACAATAATAAAACAAGATATTTATCTCTTTATTCCTCCAGAATATTCTTCATAATATCCCTTATTAATGATCATATCTTTCTTTATGTATTAATTTAATACATATACTTTCGTATGTACATGTACATATACAATCAATTACAACTCGACATATTCAATTATGTTATTTTGATCATTTTTTTCACCTTGTTAAGGTTTTTATGGTGATTTCAATGATAAAATGTAAGAACTTGTTATGCAATGTATTTGAGGATATAATATGCATATAACTGTTTGTTTAAATGTAATATACGATGGTCATTTCTTCAAGAATTTGATTTCATAAAAGTAAAATTTGACTAAATAAATGTCATTATTCTTCAATGCTGGCGAAATGAAACGATCAGATGGAATATTCAGGAATATATTCTAGGGGATTTACAAAGGTCCACAGTATTTCGAGTAAACAGAATAAGCAATGTACAGAAACAAAAGTAGGCCGACCCAATGTGTGTGTTAATTGTATACCATATCAATATCATAAGGGCAAATCTCCCAAATAATACATCCAGAAATAGATTTCCTGTTCGATTCATAATGTTTTATTTGTATTATTATTATATACTCTGAGTCTTAGAAGTTTACTGTTATGTAATGTAGCTTTTATGTCCTATTGTTATATTGTATTAATATATTATATATACATCAATGATTGCATTCATGAACATATGTTGTTCTTAAATTCGTTATATATAAAGTTGGAAAAAAAAGAAAAAGTAGAACGCTTCATCCGCTTCCTCATCGCTCGCAGTTGCATCAAGTTTGCTGTTGCGTCAAGAAGAAGAAAAAATCGGAAGTCTGCAAAGAGTAAAATATATGACCATTTCCACTATAATGTGTTGGATACACTCTTCATTACAGCAGACTCTTTCGAGTTGCTTGTCCAAAATAGATGTTTGAGAATGATTTGAATATGTTTCTTATCAGCTTGCTGCAAACATTAGTTAGCCAGATAGTGTTAGGTGAGGAGCGATCCTTTCTTGTCTTAGCTTAGGTGACTGGACACAATTTAAATCTATTTTCGAAAGGGTGTATCCATCCACACAATTATCCCCATTATCTTAAATGACCTCCGAAGACTAAAACCCCTCATTCAAAATACACTTGGAAATTGTTTTATTTTGAAACGCATTACTGGGAAGTACATGTTTATTCTGTGAAACCTGACACTTCCTCTTTGTACACTAGCTAGCAACCGCGCACATCCTGTGGGAAACATCTCTTTGAATCACTGTTATTCTGATCATTCCTTGAGTCGTAGCTGCTATTTAAAGATGAATACGGTTTTGTCGAGAGCTAACTCTTTGTTCGCCTTCTCCCTGAGCGTCATGGCGGCCTTAACATTTGGATGTTTCGTCACGACAGCTTTCAAAGACAGAAGAGTTCCTGTGGACGTCCACGTCTCTAAAGTCATGCTGTAAGATTGGTTGTGGACTGTCGTGTGTAACAGCTGTTAGCATGAACGTTACGTGTTCTATAGCTATGTACTATGTATTAATGAATACTATTACTAACGTCCGCACCGTACAGCGACAATCAGCAGCACGAAGACAATGTGCGACTTTTGACGTTACTCGCGTTAAATAGGTTAGCAGCACGGCGCCCTGGTGGCCGCTGGTCAACATTACAGGCTGATAGAGTGGATATAGATATTGTGAATATATAGATATAGTGAATATATAGTGGATATATATGCAGAGGATATCGTGGATATAGATACAGTGGATAACAGTTCCCTGACTCCAGTTTTAGCAGCTTGTGTCGTTCTGAGAAAGGTCAGCCGAAATCAGATAACCCAGAAATGCTTTATTGATATGACAGACAGGTGGAGATACAACAATCCAGCACATATGGAAAACTGTCAAGCACTTAGCATTGCAACTGCATTATTGGTCCCATTCTTATTATTGATCCTGAATTAGATCAAAGCATCGTTCATTTTAGACAAATCTATTGAATGGAAGTTTGTGCCATTACATCGGAATATATATGAAAAGCAAAGTAATTTAACCAACATTTATTTGATAAAATTTCCTCATGAATTTATCAGCTATTTTATGTGATCAGAAAATCTGCAATCTATAAGGTTTAGAAAACTATTAACTAATAACATAAAGACAAGTGAGTTTTTTTCTTTATAGCATATCCTAAATCCTTCACCCTCAGTTTCATGTGTTTTCCTGAAGCTTTTTTTTGTAAATGTATTTACTAACCGCTCTATCTCTTTTAACCGACACGTGATGTTAACGGCACTTCCTGTTTCCTCCTTCATCTCCCTTCTCTACCTGTTCAACAGGAAGAACGTGGATGACTTCACAGGTCCCAGAGAGCGCAGTGATCTGGGTGTCATCACCTTTGACCTCTCAGCTGATATCCTTTTACTTCTAATCAAAGCACTGCATAGTATATCTTTCACTGGTAAATCGGCTCTCATTCATGTAGCGTTTTCTAGTCCCATGACCACTCAAAGTGCTTTAGATTGCATGTAAACATTCATCTATTCAAACACACACACACATTAATTTCCTGATGGCAGAGGCTGCTACACTCACTCATACTGATTGCACAGATTTTGGGATTAATTTGGTTCAATATCATCAGGGGATCAAACAGCCTATCTTCCGGTTAGTTAACGACCATCTCTACCTTCGTGTTATTTGCCAGCTGATATCTTAAAATTAAACGCATGGTGATGGTGTGTTGTCCTGGGGCGACTGTGGCTCAGTGGGGAGCAGGGTCGTCCTTCAATCAGAGTATCGGTGGTTTGATCCCCAGCTCCGCTTGCCCATGTCGATGTGTCCTTGAGCAAGAAACGTAACTCTGAATTGCTCCCTCAGCTGTGCCTACTGTGTGTGAATGTGTGTGTATGTTAGTTACTACTGATGTGCAGCTGGCACCGTAGCCCCTCCCATCACTGTGTGGGAATTGGTGAATTATGTCATGAAGTGTTAAAGAGCTTTGAGTGGTCGGACGACTAGAAAAGTACAGGTCCATATGGTGGTAGGATTCAACACCAGGGCATAGTTGTGGTATTAACAGTTTCTGGTTACCATTGTGTGTTTGAGAATGAACAATTTAGCTTTCTGCTATTCGGAATAGAATCTTTGAATCTCCTGAAATACAGTAAAAGGTATTCTGTTAATCTTCCCACAGGGTTCCCTTAGGTGGAGAGAATCCTTTGAAATAGGAGTGCTGTCCCCTTGAACAAATATGGAGGGTGTACTCTCTGTAGTTCACCAGCATGATGGAGACAGTGCTGCTTGCGTTTGTGTATTCATTCAAACGTTTGAATCTTCATTGTTTTTAATACTTGCTCTCAAATTACGTATGAAGACAAATTCGTAACTGCTTAACATGTTCATCAGTGATCTTAGCTCAGTTCTTGAGTAGGTATTGGCTGAGTATATGGACCACTTCCCAACAAGGTAATGAATTGGATATTCAGCAGTGACAGCTCACAGAGGAAATTAAAGTGCTTTAAAACACGTTGCGCCCGATTGACAACTCTGTCAGATCTGACATGGTATATATATTCTTATCGTTGGTGCGACTTACAGGACTGTCTCAGAAAATTAGAATATTGTGATGAAGTTCTTTATTTTCTGTAATGCAATTAAAAAAACAAAAATGTCATGCATTCTGGATTCATTACAAATCAACTGAAATATTGCAAGCCTTTTATTCTTTTAATATTGCTGATTATGGCTTACAACTTAAGAAAACTCAAATATCCTATCTCTAAATATTAGAATATCATGAAAAAGTATACTAGTAGGGTATTAAACAAATCACTTGAATTGTCTAATTAACTCGAAACACCTGCAAGGGTTTCCTGAGCCTTGACAAACACTCAGCTGTTATAAATCTTTTCTTTTACTTGGTCTGAGGAAATATTAAAATTTTATGAGATAGGATTTTAGAGTTTTCTTAAGCTGTAAGCCATAATCAGCAATATTAAAAGAATAAAAGGCTTGCAATATTTCAGTTGATTTGTAATGAATCCAGAATGCATGACATTTTTGTTTTTTTAATTGCATTACAGAAAATAAAGAACTTTATCACAATATTCTAATTTTCTGAGACAGTCCTATATACTCTGTAAGGAAATCCTAGAAAGAAGATGCTGCAGGACTTGCCTGAGTTTTCTTCTGGATCAAAGTAATCTAGTGCTGCAAACAAGAGCTGATCACAGCATTCTGCACACTTTTCATTGCCCTTTCACATAAACTAATATAGGCTAAATATCCAAGCTCAAGTTGTAGCCCACAGCACTCAGTGAATCCATGGCAACAGTAAACGTCTTGTTTATATGCACCAAGGCATCAAGGGAACTGTAATTTCAAAGCTTAAAGCATAATTTAATAAACAACAGTTTATCGGAGTCCGGCCCAATAGAGTGGAGATGAAGGACATTTTACTTTTGCTGATCCAACGATTAAAAAGCTATTTAATAACCTCAATCAGTGTCCCTGTTAATTCACATATCTCACTGTGAATTTGCCTTACTCATTTAGTATTTTATGATTTTATTTGAGTGCATTTATTAAATCTATTTTGTTTCTGTTGTGCATCATATTATTATTCTACAACAGAAGTACCTTAGAAATAGACCCATCACTGTGTTCCATAATAGGTTACGTTTCTATTCTGATGACATGGTCCAGTGTAAGACGGACGTAAACTCAACCAGCGGTAAATGTCTCTTCCTTAACTTGTCAAACATTTGCAGCCAATTTTTGACTGGAATGTGAAACAGCTGTTTCTCTATCTGTCTGCTGAGTACACCACAAAGAGCAATGTGAGTCATAGTCAACACACACACATACACACACATACACATACACACACTATGCATAAGTGGCAATATCCAGTTTAAAATGCCTCCAGATAAAAAATGAAAACATTACAAAATGTGTAATCCATGTGTGTGTGTGTGTCAGTCTCTAAACCAGGTGGTGCTGTGGGACAAGATTGTTCTTCGAGGAGAAAACACCAAGCTGAACCTCAGAGACATGAAATCCAAATACTACTTCTTCGATGACGGAAAAGGACTTCGGTTAGACACACACACACTTTTACATGTTATGGCGATCCGTCTATAGCGTCACGGGTTTCATCTAAGTTGGATGTCAGAAAACAGAATAGCTCATCTGGGCTTTTTTTAAATCCAAACTTAACCTGACTCCCTAACATACACGAATTGAAACCAAGGCATCCTCACAAATGGGGATGTGCAAAACCAAATATTCTGGTATGTTTCAAAGCAGTGGACATACAGGACTGTCTCAGAAAATTAGAATATTGTGATGAAGTTCTTTATTTCTGTAATGCAATTAAAAAAACAAAAATGTCATGCATTCTGGATTCATTACAAATCAACTGAAATATTGCAAGCCTTTTATTCTTTTAATATTGCTGATTATGGCTTACAGCTTAAGAAAACTCAAATATCCTATCTCTAAATATTAGAATATCATGAAAAAGTATTCTAGTAGGGTATTAAACAAATCACTTGAATTGTCTGATTAACTCGAAACACCTGCAAGGGTTTCCTGAGCCTTGACAAACACTCAGCTGTTATAAATCTTTTTTTTTACTTGGTCTGAGGAAATATTAAAATTTTATGAGATAGGATTTTAGAGTTTTCTTAAGCTGTAAGCCATAATCAGCAATATTAAAAGAATAAAAGGCTTGCAATATTTCAGTTGATTTGTAATGAATCCAGAATGCATGACATTTTTGTTTTTTTAATTGCATTACAGAAAATAAAGAACTTTATCACAATATTCTAATTTTCTGAGACAGTCCTGTATAGGTCAGTATCACTCCCTACAGAAAATACACAACACCTTAGTTCTTCAGTTACTGATGGATGTATTCGTCTCACGTGCACCTCAGTTAACACCACCGTCGAACTGTGTGAATACATTTCAACATAAACAAAATATGTTGGTGTTCACATTACACAAAAACAGTTTGCACATATGCACAATAAAACATTGTTGTTAGGAGCTGGTTGCAACTAACACAACAACATATTATGTTAAAATAGTTCCTATCAAGTGTAAATACAAATAGAATAAATTTTCAAGAAACACGTACACATAATATGT
This sequence comes from Pseudoliparis swirei, assembly GCF_029220125.1. NCBI lineage: Eukaryota > Metazoa > Chordata > Actinopteri > Perciformes > Liparidae > Pseudoliparis > Pseudoliparis swirei. The sequence goes on from NC_079411.1 coordinate 11,859,634, forward strand.
AAACGAGTCTATGAAATAATATTTACGGCAGTTAAAGTCAGAGCCGAGTGGTGATCTTCTGAATGCTGATACAGAGGCTTTCATTGCCCTTTGTGGAGAGTTTACAACATCCACAGACAAAAAGCCATCTGTAAACAGAGTGGTATCTAATACAGACAACACAATGTTACTCTGAAAAGATTCATATTTACATCAGACACTTCCACTTTCTGTTCACTCAAGACACAGATGTTTAGAAGTGTGACCGTAGAGCTTTAGACTTATCCAAAGAGCCTTTATAACTGCTCTGTTAATCACGATTTCAGTTTCAATCCATTGTTGAATGGATGGATCCACACTATCAATGGCAAACACTACAGATTATGGATTAAGCATTGGTCCTCACAGAACCATACCACATCAGGTTTTATTCCAACTTTTGTCACAAGAATACATTGAGCCAAAACCCACCTTATTTACTGGGATTGCAGTGATAACGGTGTTAACATTTTGAGCTGTATTTGCATCATAAACGTCAGAAGATTTTTTAGTAAAGCTATGTGGCCTCTTCCAGATAAAATATAGACAGGATGACTTCATGTTTAATAAAAGGGAATTATTTGACTTGATCGCATGAGACAAATTGGTGTTCATAGTCTAACTAGATCTGACTGACGATACAACCAAGAGGCTATTAATCAGTTTGGAGTTTTCTGGAACAGAAAAAAAGCTACATTTACATTAAATTTAGCAATTTAGTATTCCATATAGTTGGTAAATGGACTGTACTTGTATAGATCTTTTCTAGTCTTCTGACCTGTCGAAGCTCTTTTACACTACATGACATTATTCACACTCATTCATACACTGATAGGAGGAGCTAAGGTTCCACCAGCCCATCAGGAGTAGCCAGAACAGCTACGGGAGACATTTTTGGGTTAAGTGTCTTTCCCAAGGACACATCAACATGGGCTAGCAGAGCCGGGGATCGCACCGCCGATCCTCGATTAAAGAACAACCCTGACTAATTCAAAAGAGAATGGTCATCATCAAAGCTGCCGAGGCTGACTCGTCCGTACATTTATTGCCAATATGGATCCTACATTTGCCAAATTGCAAACCAATAGAATATTTTATTAGAGCCCTTATGTCTGATGAATGCCCACATCTCTCAAACCCCACACCTTCAGTTTGTCATACAGACCATTTGCTCGAGCTGAGCAATCAGTATAAGTATGGCATTATCGAGATGTTTTCTATCGGACAAAAACCCAGAGGTCATAGCACTTTAAATGTAAATGTTTACACATGCGTTTGAAAATGAGTGTCATTATAAAATCTGAGGTTTAAGTTTAAACATCTGTTGACTGACTGACTGTCGTCTCCAGGGCCAATAAGAACATCACTCTGACGCTGTCATGGAACGTTGTTCCCAACGCGGGAGTCCTGCCTCTGGTGGCTGGAAGTGGACATGTCAGCATCCCTTTTCCAGATGCGTACGAGACCACCAAGAGCTATTAGTCAGACTCAAACACACACACTGTAAGCTGGTGTTTCTTTGTTAATGTAAATTGTTTGTAATAAAAGATGATTGGAAGATCTGTGTTTAAAATGATTTTTTAAATAGCAAGAGCAAGTACACTGTTTTTAAAGGATCAGTCCAACCAATCCCAAACAAATAACACTTCAAGGTTCAGTTCAATTCAGTTTATCTTATATAGCCCAACATCACAAATTCAAGATTCAAGGTTTTTATTTGCCATTTGTGCATAGACCAACATTCCAGACACATTGGAATTATTATGCAGGGCTTTCTCAGGGTCAACAGTTTAGGAAATAAGAAGGTGGTAATATGTACACTTTTAGATAGTTTTAAAAACAGCTTCTCAACAATAAGAGAGCACATGTTAAATAACTGTAATAAATAGGCTAGTCCTGAGTGCTGTCCTTCCATACATAGAGTCCATGGAAGGAAGTTGTGTCCCTATGATCCTCTCTAGTCTTTATGACTGCATAGCCTCCCTCTGCCTGTGTGGTGTTACCATACCCGACAGTGATTACTGCGGTGAGGATGCTCTCGATCAGTCCCCTGTAGGCCTGGGTGAGAGGGTGATGGTTCAGACCAGCTTTCCTGAGCAGACTGATAAAATAAAGCATTTGCTGGGCTTTTTTCACTGTGGCTGAGGTGTTATGAGTCCAGCTCAGGTCAGATGTAACCTATAGTCACAGGATCCTGTGCTGACTGAGCTCAGCAGACATCTGTCCTCCAATTCTCACCACCTGTGGTCTTTATGTCAGGAAGTCTAGAATCCAGTTGCAGATAAGAGTTTGGACGCCATGGTCTGTCAGTTTCTTGATCCGTTTGCCGGGCAGATGGTATTGAAGGCCGAACTGTCGACCAGGAAAAACATCCTGGACTACGTTCTGGTGTTGCAGAGTGTGGTGTAGAGCTACCATGTCGTCCACTGATCAATTGGAGCAGTATGCAAACTGGAGGGGGTTGACGGGGTCCGGGACTGTGTGGTTGATGTGTGAGAACTAGTTTTTCTCGGCACTTCATGGAGACTGATGTGAGTGCCACTGGCCTGAAGTCATTTAGGATGGTTGTGTCTGGTCTTTTGAGGACTGATATGATGATGGAGGATCTAAAAATACGGGGGACTACAGCCTCAGATAGTGACAGGTTGAAGAGGTCAGCATAAACACCATCTAGTTGTTGCATGTGCACACATTAATGGTGTTTCATTTCAGAACATGAATTGACATACAAGTGCAGTGTCATTAAGGTTTTGTATACAGACAGAATCTTGAATACTAAATCCAGTCTCACTGAACAAGACAAAGAAGCCTTCATACAACTGCAGTAAGAAAAGGTGACTTATCTAAAATGTGTGCTCATATTGTTTGTTTACTTGGAAATTACCAGTCCAGTACAGCATCGCAGTGTATGGATTCATGGATTATGGTCCATGCCTACTACTAATTATTCATATATTTCTGTCATATTCATTAAATGTGTTGTAACTCTGTAACATCTGTACACATGTCCATCCGGGGAGAGAAATCCTCCTATGTTGCACTAATTTGGGCAGTTTTTCCTGATCCGATGTGAGGTCCTATGACAGGGATGTTGAATGTGTACAGATTGTAGAGCCGTCTGAGGCAAATTTGTGATGTTGGGCTCTAGAAAATAAACTGAATTGAATTCATGGAGTAAATGATAAAGTTATTTGGTGTCTCTTATATGTTTTAACTGGTTGAGACAATTACACATACTGCTCAGAAGAATGTCAGTGTTGAGTAACAGTCAGCAATGTTTAGGAAGCAGCACACAAATTGAAGTAAAAAAAGAGAACAGCGCCTGGTTTTCAAAGATCCAAATTCTGCCTAGCTTCAGTTGTGTTCATGGCGGTGTGGATGATGGATACGGGCACACGCACCACGGTGAACTTGTATGTAAATGAGGACTCAAAACTAGTCTAGTCCACATGGTTAAGTGTGTTTGTGTTACATAACTCCACCATGAACACAACTGACGCTACGCGGTCTGCGTATGATTGTGGAAAAGCAATTGCTTGAGCTCCTGAGCAAATGCCTACAAATAGAAAATTAAAACATTCACTTAAGTTTTCAGTTGTTTTTTTTATCTCAATGAAACACACACATACACAGGAAATTCACTATACACATACAAAATACCTCTCCGTAACACAAGGAATCTGTTCCAGTTCAGAAAGCTATTTCTATATTTTGACTAATAATTGAGACCTATTACAAGCAGTGCTTCATCCTGCGGGCAGTCTGAATATCGTAAAGGTGGTTTCATATTTATCCGGACTTCCGGTTAAACATGTGCGTATTTTATCAATGATATGACCTGAAGGGTTATTTGGGAGTTTTTCCTGGTCCGATGTGAGGTTTTGGGGCAGGGATGTCTATGTGTACAGATTGTAAAGCACTCCGAGACAAATTTGGAATTTGTGAAATTGGGCTATACAAATAAACTGAATTGAATTGAATAAGATATGAAGAAGATATAAGAACCTTCGAGGTCACAGAAATCGTTGGAGGCAAGACACTTTAAAAAAGTATTCTGAAGTTTTGTAAAAATGATTGTAGTCTTGCCAGATGAAAATATTAATATCAATTTCACGATAGCACCAAGATTAGTCAAGGAAAAACTGCTGACCAGGCTCCATCAACAGTGAAAAAAAATACAACCGGAAGAGGTCTTTATTTATATATCAGAAGACATTGTAATTTTAGGAGCTTTGGAGTCAGAACTGTCAGTTTAGTCCGGTTCAATGTTACCAACAGCCAACTTCAGCTTGTGGTGCTCTTCATGTTTTGAAGAAAAACCTACACAAAAGGATTCAAGCATACAAATAAAACAAAACATCTTCATGAAAGTAATCCCTTTCACACCTAACTGTTCCATAACAAACCGGACATAGACGTGGGAACGTTTTTTCGTTAATCCAGGCGCTGGATGAGCTTCTCCTCCATCATACAGAAGAGGGCAACGTGGGACAGGTCAGAGATGAAGGTGTCACAGGCTCGTCTGCTGATGCTCTTACAGCCTCTGAGGTCGAGCAGAGTCAGAGAAGAAAGACGCTTTAGGTAGGACAGACATCCGTCTGTCAGCTCACTGCAACCTGGAAACACACAGACATCAGGAGTTGCTTTCATCAGAAATGGGTTTTTGAATTTGTATTAACAAATAGCTTTGTAAGCCTAAATAGCTTCATTAGTTTTACAATATAGTATTGATTCAATGTATTGTCCAAGTTCATTTTCAAAGATTTCAAAGGATGGTTTACAAAACGCTGGTAAAGATCATTCATGGAGGTACAAAAAGCATCACTCGGACGGACATCAGTGCACAGCCACGAGAAGAGTTCTAACAAATCCAACTGAATGATTTCTCTTAAGCAGACCGACTAGGAGAGTGCAACTCTGAAGTAATCTGTCGAACAATTTAAGTTTCAAATAAATGTCATAGTTTTGAACCAAGACCTGCAGTATTTGGATCAAGTAGCTCTTTAAATTAAGGTGCCATAAATCATCTGCTGCTTTGTAAATATAAGGATTGGATCCAACTAGTTATCAGCAGATATTAAAAAGGGGATTAGGAGGGCATCATAAAAGAAATGATGAGAAGTTGGATGAAAGGGCATGTAACCAAACGGTGAGTGTGACTGTGCTCAAACACCCACCTGTCAGTGTGAGTTCAGTGAGAGAGTTGCGGGTATGAGTCCCGGCTGCAGCCAGCAGGGCGATAGACGAGTCCGTTATGTCCTTGCAGTGAGCCAGGTCCAGTCTCTCCAGCTGGGGCATGTGGCGCTGAAGCAGCCTCACAGTGGACTCACTGATGTCCAGACCCGACAGACGCAGCGTCACCATGTTCCTCAGTCTGCTGCGAGACGACTCTGAACCTGCAGGAACAGACATCACGTGCTCCGTTAGGGCGCGCGGCTACTCACTACGACAAGTTGCATTTCCACTGTATAATTGGAACTACTCCTGAGCATATTGTTAAAGAACTGTCTTTGATTTTGATTATTCGAGTGTAAAAATAGTGTAGATGCGTTTATATAAATGTTTAAAAAAATATATGCACATTTCTCTAATATTATAAAATAAATCCATTTAATTTAATTATAACACACATTACTGCATCACAGATTAAACTCACATTAATACATTAACTTTGTTCAAAGCTTTTTATGTCACAGTTGAGAAGGACAACAAATAATTGTGAGCTGCTAAGAACATGTGAGAGGTGTGTTCTCGGCAGTGGTTCTCCACTGTACTGGGGCAGTATTCCCTTTTACAGTCAACTATAAATCAAAAGGTGCATGTTAAGGAGGACACAATATAATACAACATACAGAACTATTCAGGAAGTTCAGACTTGGAAAAAATACTCAACAATGCTTTCATGCACAAACATGAAAATAAAAAAGTCGAGTGAGAAGTAGTTTTAAAAAGCCTGAAAAGATGTCACTTCTGGCTCAAAGACTCAAGTATACAACATTAGCTTTTCTTCTGATTACCTTATTAGTAGGTAAATACTGAAAAACATTAAGCAGACTCACTTCAACCTACGGTGTACCACTGACAGACTCGAGTCTGGAGAAATTCATAATGGGAGAACTGAGGATGTTTTTTAATAAAAGTCAATGCACACACGCATGTGTGATTAACGCGTCATTTCCGCCAGGCGCGTGAATGATGCGATGCGAAAAATTTGCTTTATTCGTGCAAGCTGTGGCATCTTCCACTCCTCTGTGGCCTATAAGCAAACGGCATTGGAGCAAGTGCTTGCTCAGTTTTTCTTCAAGTTTATGACCAGTTTTTCAAAGAGATCTACTGCCTTCAGACCGCTATAAACAAAAAGGGACCAGAATACATGGAAAGGCCTTTAGTATAGACTATTAACTGTTGTGGATCTTTTGTTGGCCTTTATTGCCATAATGGGAATACAGCTGCTAAACTTTGACAGTTCTCATTTCTGATGCTACTGACCAGGTGGGATAATGATCTCTTTAATCTGGGCATCTTTAAGGCCTTCACACCAACGCAGGTCCAGCACCCGCAGGTAGGGCAGAGTGGGAGAGGCCATTGCTGATAGACAGGACCAGGACAGACCAGGTACCCTCAACTCCCTCAGACCTAGAGAGACAGAGACAGAGACACAAATGAGACAGAATTCATGTCCCTATATGGGGCGACTGTGGCTCAGTGGTAAGCGGGGTTGTCCTTCAATCAGAGGATCCCCAGCTGGTCCAAGTCGATGTGTCCTTGGGCCAAACACTTGACCACAAAATTGCTCACGTCGCTGTGCCTACGGTGTGTGGATGTTAGTTACTCCTGATAGGCAGGTGGAACCGTAGCTCCTTCCATCAGTGTATGAATGGGTGGATGTAGTGTTAAAGAGCTTTGAGTGGTCGGAAAACTAGAAAAGATCTTTACAAGTACAGGTCCATTTACCATATGAGGATATGTGTGTCTGTGTGTTTGTACCTGGGAGCCTTGTGAGCAGACAGTTAAGCTGCCTCTTGGCCAAGGGGGTCCAGGACAGGTCCAGAGAGGTGGGCAGGCGTTTAATGATGCCTGCCAGGGCCTGGTTACTGAGCGGGCTGCACCGACTCACGTCCACATGAGTCCACAAACGCTTGTCACAGCTCCTGCACAGAACAGTGAGACGCGACTGGTTTATTTCCAAGCTGTGTGGGAGCCCTGCTTCATGTTCGCCAGCGAAGCACAAGACTCAAACACATACTGCATGTCGACGAGTAAAAGGGGGCAACTTACCACTTGTACCAGGCCTTACAGACGGTCATGCAGGCCAGCAGCTCGGCTCTGTTGAAGAACCTGAACACAGACACCCACACCTCTTTCTCGCCTCCTCTTTCGTTGCCCACGTCCTTAAAGGACGGCAGGGACAGCAGGGACGGCGGAGACAGGGAGGAATGTGCAAGAGAAGCAGCGGCTTCTTCTTCCTCTGAAGAAGTTGCAGAGTGATCTCGAGGGCCTCTGTCGCGATGGTTCGCCCGCAGGCGTGGCCTACGAGATAAAAAATAAAAAATGTTTTGTTTATATTAAGTCACATGCATGAAGTGAAGAGGGAAATGTCACAGACGGCCATTAGTTGGTTGCCAGTCTCTCGAGCACTTTTAGCCCAAAATGTGGTCACCACACCACATCCACGTCGCTTGATGAAACCTCACGCTTTTATAACTGCAGTCTTGATTGTTCTGACCAAAATTCTAAACTCATCAGATTAAGAACATAGAAACGGGTACGGTAATAATAATAAACATTTTGGACAGAACCAATACAGGCTTGAGGTTTCATACCTAGCTCCACCTTTTAGTATACAACACACATTTTAATAACAACCGGTCCTCTGCTCTGACCAAGTCATTTATGAACCAACTTCCTTTTTTTGGCTTGAACAACTCCTTCAAGTACCCGTTTGCGCTGCTTAGCCATGAGACTTTCCCTTGCAGTCTTTTCTGCCTCTACCTAGTGATGTCACGATAGCAAAATTATAAAAAATGTTATTATGATACCAGGATACCAGATTTCAATACAATACCAAAAATATGATATACCACCACCAATACACCTAGACTACTGTAACTCCCTCCTGGCAGGATGGCAGGATGGCCTTAGCAGGCGACACCTGCTAAGGCCATCCGACCTCTGCAGCTCATCCAGAATGCAGCAGCTTGACTGGTCCCTTAATTCTCCTGCACTTGATGTCATGTCTCTCCAGCGATCACCTGCTGTGAGTGAGCGCTGGGCAGCCCCGCCCCCTTGCAGTCGATGCGTGCAGACAGCATGACAGGGAGCAGAGCAGTGAGTGCGCTCTGATGGCACGCTATTCTAATGAAGTATCGATACAATAAATCTGCTAAATCATATAGTTTTTAACGTACGGGTACCGCGGTACCTTTGAAGTATCGATACACCGTGCAACATTACATCCTGCTTCCTTTTCTCTGCAGCACCAGATGTTGCGACATTCAAGCTAACCCTAACCCCCCAATGAAGACGCTGGAGACATCTTAACGCTGATTGGCCAACACATCACATCAAAGATGTCACAACATCACCTTTTCTAGTTGTCTCACACCAATCTCAGAAACTCTGGTCAGCCAGTTGACCCTCCCGGCCCCCCTTACCCAAAGAAAATGACATATTTTTATATAAAAAACTTTGAATTTCACCGAAAAGCAACACGTTTGCAGCTATGGTAGTCGTCATGTATGAAACGGATTTTGACAGTTGCGCTCTACCTGCCAGGCCCTCTTGGGGTTAAGCTGTCAGCTGTTGCGTCAGTGCTCCTGAGTCGTGAAGCTTTGGACAGAGCAGACTTTCTCTGGATGAAGCCCTGCTGACCACCAGACGCTGCTGTCCTCAGACCCATGGCTGCTTCTAGCTTTGGAACTATAGAGCCTGGAGAGAGCACACATTTCTGTTGGAAATAACCTTGTTCATTTTATACTTTACAGTTAAACTATGGGAAGACAAATAAATAAACAAATACAAAAATAACATATACCAGAGTGTCTCTTGGCCTTGTGGGGGCGCTGTAGAGTGACAGTCAGGTAGGAGCCAGTCAGCAGGTCATCATTCAGATCAGACACCAGAAGGACTGGAGGTTCCGGGTCTGAATCCCAGCGGCCTTCCTCCAACTCCTCCTCTTCGTCTTCCTCTTCATCTTCCAGCGTGTCCATCTCCTCCTCTTCAGGGTCAAACTCCTGCCCCTCACTGTCCTCATCTTCATCATCATCTTCATCATCATCAGTCCTGTGCCTCCTCCTATGCCGTCGATGCAGTCGTTCCTTGTCACCTTCTTCACTGTCCCCTTCTTCCTCATCTTCCTCATCTTCCTCATCTTCGTCGTCATCGTCGTCCGACTCCTCTGATTCATCTCCTCTTCGCTGCATCCTTGAGCCTCCCCTCAGCCTCACCCCTCGTCCCCTCCGTCCACCCTCTCTCATGCCCATCCCTCGCTTTAGCTTGAGGGCGGAGGAGGAGCCAGAAGACATGAACCCTCCTCTGCTTCCTCTGTGGGCCGTGCCTCTGAGCAGGCCTCTCCTGTTGGCACCGAACCCCCTCCTGGAAGAGTGACTCCCCCCTCGGGAATGAAGAGCCGTCCTTCCTCTCTGAGAGGCTATGGGATAGATGGATGGGACAGGCGATCAGGTCAGAACAAAGTGATCACAATCACACCAAAAGACAAAATTGAAGCACTTTGTTTAGAGAAACATTTCAAACAGTTATTTTGTGATTAATCACTAAAAGTAACTAGTGGTCAGTTGGCAGTGAACATGTTGTCTTTTTCCCCAGAGACAAACCTTCATCATCCTCATCACTGGCAGAGTCGTCTCCGTCGCGGCTGTGTCTCTGTCGTCGGTAAATTTTAGCCATGCGAGCGTCCAGCAGGGTGGAAGATTTTCGCTTCTGGAAAGAAGAAAAGAGGGAGGAATGAAAGGAAGGGAAGAAAGAACAATACGAGTTACACATAATGACAAATAAAATGAGGACATTATTTGGAAAGAGAGGTAGAGAAAAAAAATGTATGTAAATCAAGATAATATTTAGAAATAAACATTTCAAAGTAAAAGGATGCAAAAAAAAACACTCACTGCTGGAAGGCCTTCACTTGTGTCTCCTTTAGACTGCTGGAGAACAATAGAAACAAAACTGTCAATATCAGAAGTGACCTAAGAGACTGACAGATGAGTTAACTGACAGTTTGGGCTTGACATCATTAGAGGCTGGTAAAATGTTCGGACATAGACTGTCATCAGTTTTGGAAGCTGAAGGGGGGGAAGGGGAAGTAATTTGACAATATTTTGTCTTTGCAAAACACTCAAGTTACCCAGACCCCAAACTCTTGCTCTCATCTACTCACTCAGTCAGTTATAGTATAGTTACATAAACATAATATAGTGAAACCAGAACATGAAGTAATGTAGTTAATGCTTTGCAGCCACTAAATATCATCATCATCATGCTCATACAATGGACTAAAACGGATAATCTTAATCAAAGTATCTTTGGTGTAACTGTTAAGCATATAAATATTGTTTCAGTGAGTGATTAACATCAGATTTTGAAAGTCATCATTACAACTCACACATTGAATTATTTGACTTCGTAAATAGCCACATGGACACTGAAACAAAAGCTGTTTAGTGAGCAGCAACGTTGTGCAGCTTGAACATACGACAGAGCTACAATGACAAAGTGAAGAGAATATCTTTATCATTTCCGTTATTGATATTTGTTTTTGTGGCACAAGAGAATGACTTCCCATAAATATCTGAAACAAGAGCAATGAGGTCAGTATTAAATTGTTTTGGACTTGTTGCTTATGGACATTGTTGTAATCAGAGAAAATCCTTGCACAATCACAACACAATATAGCAGAAACAACTATCTGCTATGTAAAGATCAAGAGGAGTAATGTCCGAGTGTGTTGTAATCAGAGCTTCCCCCTGTTTTGTTTACGTAGCCGCGCTGGCTTCGTGTACCTTTTAGTGCATGTGAGTGTTCCTCCCTGTGACTGACTGACACAAAAACATAGCATCCATACACCCGAATCCTTCTAAGATAAACACTGTTAATTCCGTCAATTACTGCTGCCATTGTTAACACCCTTTGCTGAAGCCTCCAAGTCAGCAGGCACCATGTTGAGAGCCATGTGTAAGGAATCCCTCAATCATAGATATGCTCAGGGTTTCGTATTGAGCCCCTTAAACAACCGACAGAAGGTCAATCAGACATTCTGTTACTGCCGAGATGAAAACAAAAAAATTACCCGGGGATTCTTGTTGAAAGTTGAGTAGACAAGGCCACTGAACATTCGCTCTTTAAAACATCCTTTTTGACATTGAATAAGTGGAAACTGTTGTGTCCAATAACACATACAATCTTAAGATTAAACGTAATACATTTATAAAGGCACTGAAAACCATTCTTTCTCTAAAATTAAGATACAAGTATAACTGTGACACTTTACTTGTCACCATCTTTCCTGCCGTTACCTTTGCGTCATATTTCATAACAAACGTGTACAGACTTCACATTGTGCATGATGAGCCATGAAAAAAATAATTGTGAAAGTATGGAAAAAAGAAAACGGCAAAGAAACCAACCTGAGCTCAAAAATTAAAACAACTAAATCAGAGAAGAGGCACTAATCTTGTATAAAATATGAAAACAGAATTCTTAAATAGGAAATTGTCAGCAACAAGATTATTTTAAAGGGAAAAATGTACATCAAGAATTGTGTCTGTCCTCTTGAAAGGTGGAATGGAAAAAAAGGGGCGGGGTGCACTCGACAGACGGTGGATGAACTCAAGAGTAGGCGGCACCTCTCACCAGTCTCGAGCTGATTGGCTGAGAAGGCAGAGGGGCCGCCACCAATAGAAGTGACGCTGAGGAGGAGGAAGAGCAGGAAGGAAGAGAAGGAGGGAAGAAACCACACCGAACCACCTCCCCATCTTGCTGGGTGCCCACAGGACCCCCTTTGGTAGCAGAGGGCCCGGGGCCCAATCTGAGAACCAGGGGGCCACGGGGACGGATGAGCTGCTGGTGGCCGGCAGCAAACGATTCATCACTGCCTGACGACTGACGGAGTTAAATCAAACTCAAAGAAAATGGAAATAAAGCAACCAAAAAATAAAAAATAAACAACAGGAGACACACAATACCCATTAGCGTTGACACACTGCAACCAAGTGTGTTTGTGTGTGTGAACGGCAGGTTAATAGGCTGAGTGCAAGAGAGCGCGCAGGTGTTTGCAAAGGTACTCAGACGTCTGTTTGCAGGAGTGGACTAAATATACAAACAAGAAGTAGAAAACCCTGAGACAGAGTGTGTGTGTGTGTGTTTATTTGTTGATAGAACTTTGCCTACCTCAGGGTCAGTAATCCCTTGGACACACTTTGGACACTCCCAGCAACTAGGCAGGTCTTTATTCATTACTCCTTCCCCCTGAACCTGCAGAAGCAAAAATAGTATTAGTCAGATGGATGGAATGAAGGAAGAAGGAGAAGTAATAAAAGCAAAAATGCACAAATAAACAAGACTAGAACCCTATGTATGCCTGGCTACAGTACATTCAATTCAGTTTGTTTTGTATAGCACGATATCACAAATTACAAATTTGCCTCAGAGGGCTTTACAATGTATAGCATACGACATCCCTGTCCCAGGACCTCACATTAGACCAGGATACATGGATCTAGATGGTGACATTCATATTTAATACCTGTGTAATATGACCCATATATGTTGCATGTCTTTATATATATATATATATAGTATAAGTAGTGTGAAAATGTCTTGATTCTAAGAAGCATTGTGATGCAGTGGGAATGATTCTGCATTGATATAGCCACGGAACTTCATTAAGAGGCCGGTTTAATTTCACTTTAGCATGCGTCTTTACTGCATTTAGCTGTCATGTACGGAGCTGTTATGCATTCCTGGGCCCTGTACTATGAAGCGAGTTCCAACATAACCAGGGTATCTTTTTGCGGACCCAACTTTTTTTTGCTCCATAGTGGGAATTTCTAGTACATACACGTTCCACTAGGAATTCAGATGCATAAAATGGCAGGAAATATAATGTACCGTGTAGTAAACTAGGTGCGTGTGTGAGACCATTGTACCGTGAGGCAGGCAGGATGGACTATCTGCGCACAATTGGAACATTCCATCAGAGTGAGGGAGGGGTCTCCGCTTTCCTCCTGATTGGGCTCCTTGCAGATCTCACAAACTGCAGACAGAGGAAGGCCCGGCTGGAGGAGACGGAGAGGAAAATTAATAAATGCATCGAATATGAATATATATATATATATATATAAATAAGCAAACTATAAAAAGTTACATACAGACAGACACTGTCGGAGCACACAGGTCTGCTTGAGTTTCCCTGGTCCTCCAAACTTCTTCATGTCTCTGCAGAAGTTACAGTCTCCACACTCTGGTCTCATGCAGGCTTCACAGCGCTTACACCTGCAGAAAAGGGAAACATCACCGAAAATGGATGATCACGGAAGACAGCTGAAAATTGCACAATTACATTAAAGAGAAAAGGTTTACAATGGTAAAATATTGCTGTTGGCTCCAAACAACTGGGTTTTTCTGAGCTTAATTAAGCCCTACTACAAACAAAACTGAAAAACAGTTCCATTCCATTTTCAACCGCTTATTCCGGGGTCGGGTCGCGGGGGCAGCAGACCCAGCAGGCTGACCCAGACTTCCCTCTTACCCGCAACATTTTCCAGCTCATTCTGGGGGATCCCGAGGCGTTCCCAGGCCAGCCGGGAGATGTAATCCCTCCAGCGTGTCCTGGGTCTTCCCCGGGGTCTCCTCCCAGTTGGACATGCCTGGAGGACCTCTAACGGGAGGCGTCCAGGAGGCATCCGAATCAGATGCCCGAACCACCTCAGCTGACTCCTTTCAATGCAAAGGAGTAGCGGCTCGACTCCAAGCTCCCTCCTGATGTCCGAGCTCCTTACCCTATCTCTAAGGCTGAGCCCTACGGAGGAAACTCATTTTGGCCGCTTGTATTTGCGACCTCGTTCTTTCGGTCACTACCCAAAGTTCGTGACCATAGGTGAGGATTGGAACGTAGACCGACCAGTAAATTGAGAGCTTTACTTTTCGGCTCAGCTCCCTCTTCACCAAGACGACCGGTACAGCGCCCGTTTTACTGCTGCAGCCGCACCGATCCACCTGTCGATCTCCCGCTCCATCTTACCCTCACTCGTGAACAAGACCCGAGAGACTTGAACTCCTTCACTTGGGGCAGGCACTCTGTACCCACCTGGAGGGAGCAATCCACCGGTTTCCGGCAGAGCACCATAGCCTCAGATTTGGAGGTGCTGACTCTCATCCCTGCCGCTTCACACTCGGCAGCAAAACGCCCTAGTGAGTGCCGGAGGCCATGGTCTGAGGATGCTAACAGGACCACATCATCTGCAAACAGAAGAGCGGTGATCCCGAGACCCCTAAACCTGACCTGCTCCACCCCCAGGCTGCGCCTAGATATCCTGTCCATGAAAATCACAAACAGGACCGGTGATAAGGGCAGCCCTGGCGGAGACCAACACCCACCGGGAACGTGTCTGACTTACTGCCGAGGATGCGAACACAGCTCCTACTGCAGGCGTACAGAGACCGGATAGCCCGTAGCAAAGGAACCCCATACCCCCGCAGCACCCCCCACAACAATCCCAGAGGGACCCGGTCGAAAGCCTTCTCCAAGTCTACAAAGCACATGTAGACTGGTTGGGCATACTCCCAGGACCCCTCGAGGACCCTTGCGAGGGTGAAGAGCTGGTCCACAGTTCCACGACCGAGACGGAATCCGTACTGCTGGTCTTGAATCTGAGGTTCGACCAACGGTCGGAGCCTCCTTTCCAGCACCCTGGCATAAACTTTCCCCGGGAGGCTGAGAAGTGTGATAGCCATGATAGTTCGAGCACACTCTCCGGTCCCCCTTTTTGAAAATGGGAACCACCACCCCGGTCTGCCAGTCCAAGGGCACTGTTCCTGACCCCCACGTGACATTGAAGAGGCGTGTCAGCCAAGACAGCCCAACAATGCCCAGCGCCTTCTAAAAACAGTTAGTGTGACAAAAACGACATTTGAGCCTATCTTTGTTACCTGACCCTGCGCCGTCTCAGCACGGACATGGAGGAGGCTGGTTTCTGTGGTCGTGGGATGATGGGTGTGGAGGAGAACTTAGGACGAGGAGGAGGTGGTGGTGGAGGAGGAGGAGGAGGAGGCTGGTACCATGAGGGCTAGTGGGAGGAGCAGAACATTTAAGAAGGGTTGGCTGAGATAACAATACTAAATATAGAATAAACACCACTACAACAGCCAGCATGTGTTTTTAACACTGGGTCCAAATATGAACAATATTTGATAAATGATGAAGCAGCATATTAACACCAATAGTAATTGAGAAATTTCTTTTTTTATTTTGTATTCGCTAACATACCCGAGTGGACTCATCAGGATCAGAAACTAAATTATAAAAAAATTAATTATAAAAAATTATGTTTTCATTCTGGTAATTAGCAAACATTTTATAAAATCAAGACTCTGATAAATAAACACTTCTTTCAATTATTAATTAATTTAAACCTTGATAAATATTTAGAAACGTATTTATTGCTATTATTCTGTAAACAGGGACAAAGTCACAAACAGGGACTGTGAGGTCCCATTTAGAAAAACCCTGTTTGGGCAAAATGTGCTGTCCTTCAAAGGATGCATGATGTGGAACAGCCTACCTCCTTCTATAAGGGAAAGCCCCAGCCTGGTCACCTTCAAAGGCCACCTGAAGGCATGGCTCAGACTTAATCAGCCCTGTGACCATTAGAGTTAATCCGCACGGTATCCAAATGTCTTGCATGCACCTTTTTATTAATCTTTTTTTCTTCTTTTGTATTACTGTACTGTCATGTGTGAAGTGATGTGTGCTTTCCATTTCACTCTGCTTGCATTCTTAAATTACATCAACCTGCCAAGGGACTACAGATGGAAACTAGCCTCCCGGCTATAATCTGGCATATTTACATGTACATTGTACTGTCAATCAATATGCACTGTCCCTTATTCTCTAAAAAAAAAAAAAAAAAAAAAGATATTCAGTCATCCAGGGTTAATGTGCTGCATGTCTAAAGTGAAGACTGCTTACTCTCTTTGGCCACTTGACGATAGGTTTTCCTGTGTAGGATAGCTTTGGATTGTCATTGGCATGTTCCTTTAGTAGAGCCTGCAAGACAGAAGAGACAAAAGTGGTGGGTGAGAAAGCAGGGGACATCTTTAACAGGACATCATTAATATTGACCGTTTCCGTTTTTATATAGCCCGCCAGCAAAAAAACGGACACAAACCCATAGACCAGTCATACCTTGATGTGTGTGATTAGTGCCGGGGCGTTGTGTATCCCTGCTGGGACACACTTCTTGTTGGAGGGAAGAGCCTCCAGTTTACCCAGCAGGTTCCACATTCCCTCCAGCTCAAGGGAAGTCAAATTAACTTTTACTGCAGGCTTGTCAGACTGCTGCTCTGAGGCCTCTTCTTCACTGCCACTCTCTTCCTCATCGTCGTCTTCGTCGTCCTCCTCATCCTCCACCTCCTCCTTCACCTGCTCACTAACTGAATCTGAGCCAGACGGCTTCTTCAGACCTGAATGAAGGAATGAAACGCATATTATATTTAAAACCAATCGACAGAGAAAATCCTCATCATAAAAACTCACATCTATTTCCCTCTGTTTGCATGTGTTCATACCAATGCCAAGAGTGTGCTTCTGAAACTCTGGAGTGAGGTAGGAGGTCTTTGTCAGGCTGAAGACGTAGCGCTCCAACACATACCAACACATCTCATCGTAGAAGGGGTAACGGAACTTCAAAGGAACCTGTGGTTGAGGTAAATGAGGCACTTTATCATTACGCAATCCGCCACTTCTTCAGTTACACCGTAGAATATAGATTGTTTTCCCGACCCGCATTCTGTCTTCTATATTACAGATGTTAAGTTGCATGGGGATGTTGAAGCTGTGCAGGAAGTTTCCTCCAAACACCATAGAGTCCGTAGGGGTGTAGACTGCATGAATCCAACCTGGGTATAAAACACACAATAATATTTTATTTTTGTCACATCGCTGAACAAAATAGTTATAGTGTGTGCATGTGAGAGAGATTTTAAAGTATACCTGAAGGTATAATGAAGGTGTAGCCCTTCTTCAGCTCAATCCTCTGGCAGTCAGATGCTCTGTCTCCAAGGAAAATATCTCCCTGTTTCCCCGACAACACCCAGTTTTCATACAGCTCCAGGTTCTGAGGGGTCGGGGGGATCAGCCAGAACACCTGAAAACACACAACTGCAATTCAAATCACACCCCATGCTAACAACGTGAGGTTGAGCTCTAGTAGTTTACCGAGTAAAACAGAAAATATTAAAGTCCTATTATAGACTTTACATTTTGAAATATACATTTTTAACCCTCTTGTTACCTTTAGGGTCAATTTGACCCCATTCAATGTTAAATGTCGGTGTTCCTTGGGGTCAATTTGACCCCAGGCTGTTTTTCACTGTGTGAAACATATAAGAAATATCAACTTTTTTATATATTTAAAGGGCTATTTAGGTAGTCAACAAACAAACATAAAGTACCTCACACTTAAACTTGGGAAACAATATTAATTCTGATAATTTTCTGGAGGTTTTAATTGCTGGGGTCAAATTGACCCCGAGGGTAAAATATGTTAGTAAATGTAAAGGCAACAGGAGGGTTAAACATAATTAGTTTGAGAACACATTAGACCAGTGGTCCCCAAACGAAGGCCCGCGGGCCGGATACGGCCCCCTGAACAATACCAGAGACGCATTATGATTTTTTTTCAGTATGGCCACGCAAATCCTAGACTAGCCCCTGTCAAATAGAACTTGTGAAGATCCCGGAAAGGGTTATTTATATTTGGTTATGTGTGGCTTTCTGGAAAACAATAAATGTTTACATTTAGGCAACCCTGCGATCGTCACACTTTTTCTGTTACAAACTAACCCTGGCCCCCATCAGAGAAGGGAAAAGTTATGTGGCCCTCACGGGAAAAGGTTTTGGGAACCTTGCATTAGACCAACCATGATTTTAGGTTCAAAATTCACCCATTTAATGACCCTGAATCATAAACTATGAGGCCATTGGCTAAACCTCCCTGGCCCACCTTGCCTCCTCGGAGTATGTGGTACCACACAGAGGTCCCTCCAAAGTCAATGTGAAAGTCTGTGTAGCATCCCTCGACACTCATCAGACAATATCTGCAGAGACACGCAAAGCAATATTTATATTCACATATCAAATCAAATTATTTTATCCAATTCATTTCAACAAAATAGAGTAATAATTCTCAACTCTTAAAAAGACTAAACTTCTAAAAGGAAAGTGAACATGCAAAACTTACTTCTGAACTTTGGGGTATTGCATGTCCGTGATGGAGTTGGTTGAGTCTCTTTGTCTCTCTTTCAGGTGACGAGGCCACATGTTGTCCACCCAGTCTATAAGATCTACCTACATACAAACACAAATATGCAAGACAGACAGAGATAAGACAGGAGCTTATTTTACTGCAACTTTTAGGTAACAGACAACATAATACCATTTTGCAAGTCTCCCTATAGCTACTGAAAAGCTTTTGTTTACATAGAGTTTTTAGACACACATGAGTGTGTGCACTTACTGTGGCAGGTCTCCGGACCAGGTTCTCCAGTTTAGTGTGGCTAAACTCCAGGCTGATGACATTATAGAGCTTCTCTCGCTGAGATGGTGGCGTCTCATAGTAACGTGCCCACTGAGCCATGGACATCTCTGTCCCCTTCTGAGTGCTCACATCCATCACATCTATCATACGTCTGCTGCCTGAGCAGGGTTTTTTTTTTGGCAATGTTTAGTCACAGCATGAAAAAATACAAAAATTGTTAAAACAACAGCTGGATACAGGATAAAGTTGCAAGACAAATTAAATACCTAGTAAACTAATATGTTTGTGTAAAATACAAAAGGGCATAACAACAAAACATGGAATGGAATTACAGGTATTTTAAGTAAACAATTGTGGGGAATTGTTCTAAAAAACAATGTCCAGAAGACTCTTGTAAAATAATCCCTCTAAATAATAACTTAAAACTTTATGCATCTTCAGAGACCCTGCCCTTTAGATTTCGCTGTGTTTGGGATGTAACAATCAGATGCTTTAATGATATGTTGATAGAAAACACAGCTGCGCCAGGGTTACAACCAAAGACTTGTACCTGCATCAATGCATTCATTAGAAAAGAAAAAATCTTACCAACAAACATCTTGACGTCATTGACACTGAAGTCAGAATCAGGCATCCTACAGAACAACATGAGGTTACTAACATATTGAAAGCCTGAGAACAAACAAGTATGTAAACAAAAGACTTGATAAAAAAGAATGATGTAGCTGTAGACAATAAAAGAAAGAAAAGAACAATAAAGAGGATGCCTACTTGATTCCTAGTCCATCGGGCTTCTCAAACATGATTGGGTCCCTCAGGCCGCCTTTTTGGACGAACTCGTATGTTAAGTCTAAAAAATACAAAAGGTCAAGAGAAATTTTCAAAAGCCTTTTCTATCATTCACTCCTGGTCGTGTCATTTCCCTAGATTCCTGATTCCTGGCTGAAAGTGGTAATTGCGAAAGGCAAGTGTCCCGGCAGACAACCAGACATGATAAAACGTCCGTCACGGTGGCCTGTATATGTCCGTCATCGGGAAGGCAAAACGCAGCGATGTCAAACAGTCTTAAAGTGGCTTTAGTCACCATCTATCTCCAGAGGAGGCAACACAATGTTAATTGAGCCTCTGGCTCACTGATGAAAGTATTGCAATATATATATTTTTGCAGTATTACAAATTAGATAGCTTTGGTGACGGTCCCAGGAAGAAATTATGTATCGAGTAACTGCCAATACAAACATTTCTGACTGCTGCAGCTTCGCATTTAAAGCGGATAACTGGTGAACCACTGGATTATGAAGTAGTCACCGAAAATGCAACATGTTAGTCAGTGAGCTTGACGCTGACTGCCATTACTCATTAAAAATGAACTTTTCTAGGCCATGAAAATATTGAAATTGTTCATTTGGACCGTGCTTGCCTACCTCTTCCCTCAATGCGCAGGATTCGGTCAGAGCCGAACCTCTGACTGTGGACTTTCTCCTCCAGGTCAAACATTCTCCTTCCATCAATCTCTTCATCTGAGATGCCGTCGTCATGGTAACGTCGCCGGGTACCGGCCCGCTACAGAGATAGAAGAAAGGGAGGATCAGTACAAAATATAATAATGAGACATCAGAGACAGAGTAAAAACTAATGGTCAAAATAGACAACCAAACCAGAACCAAATCCAACAATTTCAGTTTCTATTTTTAAAACAGATTTGATGACAAACTACAGTCTGAAAAAATGAGATTAAAGCTCTACACCGAAATTGGCAATATTTCAAATCCTTGTGTTCTTTTTAAAATTGGAGAAAATCAAGTTCACGCTGCGGGGACACCCTGATACAATACTTTGGTAAATTGAAGACTCTCATTAGAAAATGTAAAATGACAAGTGCAATGTATGACTGTGTACTCAACCTTTGAGAATAAACAATTTACAGAAATATAACACCGAAATTGGTTTAGGGAATGAATATATCGTCTACAGGAGCCTTTTTCTCTCCTTAGGGATGAATTTTCATCTCTCAATCACACGTTACTAACTCTGCTTTCTCCCCGGAGTCCTTTTGACTTCACGTCGCATGGGGTCATCGGACCCTATGAGACGGCATAGATCCTATCTGCCTGATGGATCATCGAGGTCTGGGTCGTGGAATTCCTGCTACCGACGACGCCACTGTCCTGTTGAGACTCCGTCCACTCCGCCTCTCTACCGCCATCTGCCTGATGAATCGTGGAGGTCTCCATCGTGGAATATGCCTACTATGAACTATTCATACACTCTGTCATATTCATTGAATGTATTTAAACTCTAAATCTGTCCTTCTGTACACATTACATCTATTGCACCTGTCCATCCTGGAGAGGGATCCTCCTCTGTTGCTCTCCTGAAGGTTTCTTCCCTTTTTTTCCCCCTGAAGGGTTATTTGGGAGTTTTTCCTGATCCGATGCGAGGTTTTGGGGCAGGGATGTCTATGTGTACAGATTGTAAAGCACTCCGAGACAAATTTGTGAAATTGGGCTATACAAATAAACTGAATTGAATTGAATTGGAAGAACTTAGACATGATATATCTAAACTAAACTTTGTATGACATGTTATAGATGGGTGACTATGGTTCAGTGGGAAGCAGATCCGTCCTTCAATCAGAGGATCGGCAATTCAATCCCGGGCTGTTCTAGCCCATGTCGATGTGTCCTTAAAAAAGACACTTAACCCCGAATTGCTCCTCGTAGACACGGTGTAAAAATATAAGTTGCTTTGGATAAAAGTGTCAGCTAAAATGAAATGTAATAACAATAAATGTAGTGAGAAATTATGTAACTTTAGCTTTCCATGATGGGCACCAGTCTGTAATAAAACATCTGTCAAATTGATACTAAACGTATTTATGTACGAGTTATTATGGCTCGTGACTTTCTAGCCCAACTGCTACCGTGGTGCTAACATAGCAGCTAGGAGGCTCAAGCTAACAAGCTGTGGCCTTGCTCGGCCCAACCAATACAGGATTTGAAATCGATATAAATATTTGATTAGAAAAATGGGACAATAATCCATTCCATTAACCACACTACTTATCCGATATTTTCGAGTCACGGAGCTGATCCCAGCTGACACAGTCTCTCAGGGCACATGTATGTATGCATGTATATTGTGTAACTAAAAAAACATTAATTTCCAACCCTTTATTAAAAAACAGAACTGACTGCTATACTTGTGTAAGTTTAATAGCCCGACTATTTGTGGTTTATGTGTCGGAGGGGGGCGTGGCTTATCTGTTGCTTTACTCCGTGGAAACAGTTTTCATTTTTGCCATCCACCTCAGAAGAATGAACCACTATTTCTGTTTTATACTTGTTGTGTAAATTCCACAAACGTCGGAAGATCAAATGCCCTCGTGTTTGGGTTCATAACATCATAGGGACACACAGCTTGGTGAATTTCACCAACTATGTCTGGATAACTGCCACTTCCAGCATTATGAGAGTAGCAGCAGCCAGTTTGATTCACCAAACTGCAGAGATGACGAGCGGAGCATCTGCTGATTGGCTTTCGCAACCCAGAATGTTGGCCCTAATTGAGTTGATAATAAGCGACCTTATTGGTTTGCTTTCATGAGCTCTTAAACCCACCGACACGAATTTCTCCTGATTTAAAGTCTCCTTACAGTCAGTGAGGGCACACCTGTTAGGTAAACAACATCGACTGGATATGGGAAGCTTGAAAGCTTAACATACAAAAATCATCTAAAGAGGCCAATTATTGCCCTACACTGAATGGAAGTGCAATGTTTAAATACAATTCCCACTATAATAAAATAAAGAGACTGTCTAAATACTCTTGCTTTGTTCCTTGCCTTCACCATTTCAAGTCGTGTCCAGTTAACGTTCATGTTTTTGGAACGCGTACTGCATATATCGATATAAAAAACTCAACATGAGCTGAAGTCTTATTAAATAGCAGGATGCAGATATTTATAATGCCCGGACAGTAACAATAATTATATTAGCTGCTGCAGTTATTCCTAGTCTAGTATAAAGTTAATTTGATTTCCGAACATCCGCCATTTTCGATCCCATCACAAAACATCACCATACCTCGCCCACAACAGAAGCTTGGACCAATCACAGCTATTCCGGCGAGGCATTCATTGGACTACAACAGTGTCACTCACGCAAACTATTTGCAAACTGTGATTGGACAAGTATAACCAATAGGCATATCAAGTAGCTGGAAAGCTACCAAGAACAGCACAATTGGAAAACGGCATAATACTTCATTGGTTATTATATCCTAATAACGTTACTGACTGTAAAAACACACAATCAGTCAAGATGATACAAACGCACTGACCACCACTAATATCCAATATAGCTAACCTAGTTTGCACTCACAAATAACGATTATTACTTTTCAAATAATGAATTTTAAAATGCTTACACCCATATCTATACAGGTCCGCCAATTTACAAACGCCTTCAGTAATCCCTGATGTGTGACGTTTATTGCGTCCGGAGTTTTAGTTCCCAAAGGCTCGCATCGGAGAGACACGTTTTGTCGCCTTCACGCCAACGAGGAAGTGCGAGCAGGTCCGTAAATCGAGGTGTACTTTACACGCTATCCCAACGATTGGCTGGAAAACGTTGCATCGGGCTTGTGATTGGTGGAACTGACCTGTCTCTCAAAAGGCGTCTAGTATGAGTACGGCGAGCAAGATGCAATGGCAAATGCGCAAGTAACAGTGTAAATGATCACTCCCACGCAAACAAATAACAGTTTAATTTTATTTTAGTCAACAGTGAACACAACTACAAATGAACAATAGAACAACTACCGCATAAATTAATACCAATTGACAGGGCTCAAATAATGCAAGCAGGAAAAGAAGAACGCACACATTCCTGTAACATGTTACAAGTCTCACACAAGCTAATAATAATAATGGTGGATAGATGGGTCGATGTGACCATTAATCTTTCCTCCTAATTTAAGATCATAGAGGTCAACTACGAATCATCTTGTCATCAGTTCAACATCAAAACTCCAATATATGAACAATCCTCCTTTATTTTATTGAACATAATTTGAATAAAGGCCCACGATGCAGAAAATAACAGTGAAATGTACAAACAAATAACAACAACAATATTCATGAAACTGACTGCATAGACATGCACCATGCTGACGGGCAATGCGGTGATCATTCAGTCATGCTACTGGGACGTCTTTTTACTTTCACTTCATTCAAATGTTAACAGGCTGCTATTCATTCCTTAATTATCAACGAATCATTTTAGTTGTTTCTTGTGGATTAATTTGACAACAATTTTATCTTTACATATTTTGATATATTTTAAAAAGCAGGTCTTGATCACTATTCAGTCTGTTTGAATAATCTGAGAAAGTAGTTCATGGAGCACTACACATCTTATAGTTTACTTCAAGATACTCTGATAGGTTTGACAGCGTTGTAAGGAATCTTTCCCTCCTAGTAAAGGGGAGAATGAGAAGTTGACACCTGCTTTTCTCATATGGAAAAGGGGACACAGATGTAAATAAATGCAAATAAGATACCCTGCTCGGACAGGATAGTAATACAATATAATTTACTGAAAAATCCTGCACATAACACCATACAAGTTAATAATAATACTGCTATATCTAGTTCTCAAAAAAAGATTTTAAAAACTACATATTTGCCAAAGTGGGACTTCATCATTGTGAATAGAACATGTTCTGTCTACAGTGTATATAGGGAGATGCAGTATACAGATATGCAGTATACATAGGCAATGCACTAGTCTACAATGCATCTCACATTTATCATGAATTAATATTCAGATTTGTGTTGAACTATGGTCTGGTGATTCAACTATGTATGAGGTAATTTTGTGGTAGTGCCAGTGGTGTATTGGATGTAAAGTAATGCATTTTTTGAAAGGTGTCTCTAATATTTGTTGTTATGTTTTGTTAATCTCGCTAACATTAAGTGACTCTGAATTCGGCAGGGTTTGGGTTAGTAATTATGTAAGAGATATATCAATTCAATCTAAATGCACTGGAATCATATTACAGTCTCTTCTTAGGCAAGACTTCCATTCAGATTATCTTTAATTTAATGAATTAAATATGGGGCACCATGAGAAGGTTAAGAAAGTTTTTATAACTGAGACTGAATGCAAATATTTGCAGCCTCTATTTCTATTTTGAATGAGTTAAAATGAGAGTAGGCTCTATATTGTGACCAACTGAAAGCAATGCTGCTCTGCCTCATCTTCATACGCTATGTGGACTCAGCTGGTGGGTGGCCTCATTCTGGTGTTCTATTTGAAGAAGCTGAAGATAAATGAACCCAGTATCAAGGCCAAGATCACACAGCAGCAGAAGATCATCATTTGTTTCTGGAGAACAGGAGGGAAGAAGATAGAGATAGAAGGGAAAAAGGTGATGCATTACATTTCTTCTTTCGAGTCATATTATATGAAATATTACATTACTGATGGAAAGACAGTCTTGCACAATGTTAACTATATTTGTCTTTTCATTCAAACTTTGTGTGTAAAATATTGAATCCAAAATGATTATGCTTGATAAAGACATGTTCGTGAATGGGAAAACAATGATGACAATGAAAACAAGGGCTTATTTATTGTCAGGGGTGGAGATATTAATTCTCAAAGAGACAATCAAAAAGTCAACAAAATTACCAATTTCAAAGTGGCCTGCTCATATTACAGCTAAATGCAACTCCTGGCGTTATTTCAGGTTTGTGGTTGCCATTGTTATGTTTGGTTATATTAAAGACAAGTAACTCCAGTGTATCACTTCGTAAATGCATGTTATATATTAAAATATATATCGATTATGGAGCTGTTACGACTTTAAATCTGTTTTAACAGGTCATTATATCAATGTTACCGCTGAATCAGTCTCAACTTACCCTACGCGCCTCTTGTTGGAATTTGGCTCCCTTTTTGGTGTCGGCCACTGCTCTCTCTACAAAGCCCACTGACTGGTCCATGTTGCCCTCAATTCTGTCCATCATGCCACCCTGCCAGAGGCCAGGACAAGATGGAATAATGAAGAGAAGAGATCAACTGTTGTTTTTCATATTGACCATTTGCATTTGAGCAGCAAGAAAGTGCTCCAACTACTTTGTTTTGTCTTTTAACTTAAATGGGCATGAGTTGTGTTGTGTCGGTGGACATCTACTGTTGGTGGTCACCTTTACCTGCATTTGATCACACAGCTGGAACAAATATGCAGGCCACATGAGGTCAATATTGATTTTACTTTTAACTTTGTAGTTTTAGGATGCACTGAGCACCTATCTCCTCTTTTTTCTCTCCTTAGGGATGAATTTTCATCTCTCAATCACACGTTACTAACTCTGCTTTCTCCCCGGAGTCCTTTTGACTTCACGTCTCATGGGGTCATCGGACCCTATGAGACGACATAGATCCTATCTGCCTGATGGATCATCGAGGTCTGGGTCGTGGAATTCCTGCTACCGACCACGCCACTGCCCTGTTGAGACTCCGCCCACTCCTCCTCTCTACCTCCATCTGCCTGATGGATCGTGGAGGTCTCCATCGTGGAATATGCCTACTATGAACTATTCATACACTCTGTCATATTCATTGAATGTATTTAAACTCTAAATCTGTCCTTCTGTACACATTACATCTATTGCACCTGTCCATCCTGGAGAGGGATCCTCCTCTGTTGCTCTCCTGAAGGTTTCTTCCCTTTTTTCCCCCCTGAAGGGTTATTTGGGAGTTTTTCCTGATCCGATGCGAGGTTTTGGGGCAGGGATATCTATGTGTACAGATTGTAAAGCACTCCGAGACAAATTTGTAATTTGTGAAATTGGGCTATACAAATAAACTGAATTGAATTGAATTAGTTTCTTGTCGTTTGGGCGACAAAAAAAGAAAAGGAAAGTGACTCCACGGCATTCAACAGACACGGCTGCATATCATGTGACGACACACTGCAGGTGAAAACTGTGACGGCAGGACAAAATGGATTTGGCGACTTCTGCTTCCCTGTCCGGAGCGGTGCTGGACGTCTCCATTGTGACAGAGGCGGTGCAGTGTGTGAGGGCGAGTGTGAAACGAGTGCTGTGAAGGATGAGCTTTCGCATTTATGTGTGTGTGCGCGCGCTTGGCTGTAGTATTGCGCAACGTCTGTGTGTTCTTCAGCCTTAAAGTTCCAATCAAAGGCAACATTATCCTCTCCTTATCTTTTTAACTGTGTAGAGCATTAGCACTAAACATACTGTAACTGTTGATGCAGCCCTTTTAATAATAGCTATAGAAGATAGTTGTCATGAAATCTTTGTTCAAATGCATTGCAGTTTCAAAACTGTACAATTGAATCTCCATAATGAACCAGTGTTGTTGTTGTTGTTTGTGTGTATACCTGATTCTCAACCAGCATGGCGATATCAACAAACATGTCATGGAGCTCTTTGATGCTGCTTTCCAGCCTCATGATGTCTTTGTGACGAGCCTCAATCTCATTCAAGGCCTGCTGGTTGATTTTAGAGTCCATAATCTGTGGAGGGATGGGATATGTGGTGAAACAAACGCAGACAAAATGAAGTCAGCAGAAGAATGAGAATACATTCAAAGGATAAAAAAAATGATTAGAAGCAGATCCTGAGAGAACAAATTATTATTGGCAATGATACAGTTACTCACATATTCAAACACCTAATGGAATATATGGTCAAGTACAACAGGGGGATGACTCAATAGAGGTAATATTTGCACAGTCTAAAAATCAATTCAAAAGTCTTGTTTTGGCTCACTAACAGTCTAAAAGCGAAACATTTTCAGGTCAATATCATCAAAAACAAAGAATTCTCACAAAATGAAAATTAAAGATTTGCAATTGATTTTTCTGTTGATCGACTAATTACTACCTCCGCCAGGCATACGCCTGGGAAGGGAATATGTGTTCCATCCGGTGTGTTTGTGCAAGGACCTATCGTGTTTGCCGTGATTCTCACAAAACATATTTTATGGACTGTTATATACCGTCATTCACTGCTGATTCCTCACTCTTCTTAACCGGCTGATTAACTCCTTCAGTTTAATATGCACAACTTGGTAAACCCGCAAAAGTCGGTTTAGTTGTGTTCCTATTTCAACACTGATGCGTATGATAGTGGCTCAATGGGGCAGTGCTAAGAGTGTGCATGTTGTGAGGATGGGTGGTTGAGGGCACTCTACTGAACACACTAGTTGAATTGTTTCAACTCTGGTTGTGCTATTTCCACACACAAAGACAGATTCACACAATCATTCTCACCCCTGCAGTGAAAACAGCTGAGTTGCCTCCCTCAAGCATCTCTTCCAGTTCCTCGTCAGTCGTTGCTTTACCCGCTGTGATGAACAGAAAGAACAGTTATACATGTGTTTTATATGAATACCTTTTCACAGCTGAAAGGCCTGGTTAATACAGGCGGTAAAGACTGATTGAGAAACAAAGCTGTCAGTGCTTTGACTTGTGAAAAGTAGAGGCACTTTCACTGAAGCATGGCGTGTTAAGTGACAGTAAAGCCAATATGCCTGTGCATAATCATATTCAAGTTATAATAATCATATCAGCATGTTTAAATATTGAATCGGGTCAAAAAGACCCGAAGGCAACACAAGGGTTAAAGGGGATTCAACCTTCGTGATATTAAAGGTTACCCTGTGAAGTAGATTCACACAATGGATGTTCACACCACAAGCATAGGGGTGACACATATGTCTGCCATATCAGCCAGAAACTCTTTTGTTTCACTAAAGTGATACACACTCAAGAGTCATGACAATCTCAAGAACCATCACACACTGTAAAATAAAAATCTGTAGAAATATATATATATATATATATATATATATATATATATATACATATATAATATGTATATAAATCAATTGAAAAGTAATATTCAAATCTGACTATAACAGGTCAGAATTGGACATACATAGTGGTAAAGCCTCTTTTTTCAAACTATAACTCGTAGGAATTGGTTACTGGCTGTCATTGTTATGTATATATATATATGATACCATGTTACAAGTTCACATAAAGACGTTATGCTTGAAAATACTAAACATTTTCGAAATAGAAAGTAATCAGAAGACCAAGTCATGTTTAACAGAGTAATACCATGTGACACTGTATGAATGACAGATGGAGTAGTCTACAATCTGAATGTGGTAGTAATGTGAAACATGATTGATAAAGTCATGAACACCATGTCCAAAAGTACAAACCCACGGCAATGTATTTTGAGTAGGGAGTGCGGTGGTATTGACTGAACTGAACCTCAATTATTTTCCCACCCTTACAATATATATCTATATACCTTTTTATATAATAGCATTTTGTAGTTTGACTTTCTTAAAAAAATGGTACTTTCTTGATTCTGGTTGTTCTGAGTTTGTATTTATGGTTGAATGCATTTATTGTAAGTTGCTTTGGATAAAAGTGTCAGCTAAATGAAATGTAATGTAATATATAGATACATAGATAGATATAGATAGATAATGTATATAGCTACCATAATAGCACAAACCAAAAAAATAACAATAATATACTGTATGTATACTGTATATACAGGACTGTCTCAGAAAATTAGAATATTGTGATAAAGTTCTTTATTTTCTGTAATGCAATTAAAAAAACAAAAATGTCATGCATTCTGGATTCATTACAAATCGACTGAAATATTGCAAGCCTTTTATTCTTTTAATATTGCTGATTATGGCTTACAGCTTAAGAAAACTCAAATATCCTATCTCTAAATATTAGAATATCATGAAAAAGTATACTAGTAGGGTATTAAACAAATCACTTGAATCGTCTAATTAACTCGAAACACCTGGAAACACATTTTCAAATGTTTGATTTTGTTTTGCTGTTATAAATCTTTTTTTTAACTTGGTCTGAGGAAATATTCAAATTTTATGAGATGGGATTTTAGAGTTTTCTTAAGCTGTAAACCATAATCAGCAATATTAAAAGAATAAAAGGCTTGCAATATTTCAGTTGATTTGTAATGAATCCAGAATGCATGACATTTTTGTTTTTTTAATTGCATTACAGAAAATAAAGAACTTTATCACAATATTCTAATTTTCTGAGACAGTCCTGTATATCTAATATAAATATCCAATATTGTCATTAAAAATGAGTAAATAAAATAAATCCTTTAAGAAGGGCAATAACCTTTTTACTTTAAAAATAACTTCACGAAACATAAGTTTCCATCAAATCTACAGCTTCATGAAACTCCCATCTCAACCTGAGTTTCGGTTGCAACAACTTTGGTCTGTTTTGGAAAATATATATATACATTTTATATCACCGGTAGCATTGACCAGAGGAGGTGATGTGTAACATGAAAACTAATTGAATAAAATCAAAATGGAAGAATATAGCATGCTTCAGCTACTTGGGGGTGGGGATTTCAGCTGTGCAAAAGTAAAATATTTCTGCTCAACACCAAAACATGAGTAACATGTAAGTAATCCTACCATTCTTTTGTCTGATTGTAGCATTTAATAATGAATTGGAACTCACTGATCTCCAGCTGTCGGGCGATTCGTCCTTTGCTCTTATCTCTGAAGTCAACCTGAGCCTCGTTGTATTTTGTCATCACCTCTACAAACTTCTTGGCCAGGATAGCATGCTGGGAGAAACAAGAACGCAGTCCTGTTGATTTAGTTTAAAAAGTGAATATATACACTTGGTTTTTGAGATTATCTCCACACAGGGGCGACAAGGGCCACTGTGGCTCAGGGGAGACTGGTTCAGTGATGAGCAGAGTCGTCCTTCAATCAGAGGATCGGCGGTTCGATCCATGTTCGATTCTAGTCCATGTTGATGTGACCTTGAGGAAGACACTTAACCCAAAATTGCTCCCATAGCTAAGCCTATGTTGTATGAATGTGTGTATGAATGTTAGTTAATCCTGATGGGCAGGTGGTACCATGGTAGCTTCCATGGTAGCTCCTCCGATCAGTGTGTGAATGGGTGAATTATGTCATGGAGTGTAAAAGAGCTTTGAGTGATCGGAAGACTAGAAAAGCGCTGTACAAGCACAGGTCCATTTACAATTATAATGTTGGCACTATATATTTAGGTAATATACCAACAGAATGTATTGCTCAGGACAAGTTCATCTTTAAAGTATTACTTGTAGCTAGCAAAAAAGCAATAACTAAGAATTGCTAGGCAAGGAAGCACGAACAAAAGCATAGTGATCTAAGACTCTCTTTCGATACATTATATAAGCAATGTAAATGGTTAATACATATGGATAGTAAATAAAAAGAAAGGAAGACTTGGTATTGTGATCTTGCTGCAGGTGTCTCCCAGCCTTCTACAAGAGGGAGGAGGTGTAGGAACTTCCACCTAAAACGCATATGTAAACTCAATCCTTTAACTTTGATTCCCCATTTTATTTACTGCAGAAGTTAGGTCACGTAAACCTAATTTAATGTTGTTATCTAATATTGTCAGACCTGTGATTTGCGTATCCTGAAGTCGGCTGAGGCCCTCTCGTCTGTGTTTGACTCAAGCTGTCGCTCAATACCTGAAGCACACACACACACACACACACACACACACACACACACACACACACACACACACACACACACACATACAGAAAAAGGACAGAAACAAAGTCTGAGAAGATTAAACAGAAATAATTCTGGATTATATTTAGTACTGTATGTCTACTCAAACTTGACATGTGTTGTTATGAGCATGATGTACTCTCACACATTCTCACATTCTTATACAATGTATTTCCATGTTTCTTCCAATTGTTTTTACTCACTTTTACTTGTTTAAACTGGATAGTACTTTCTCTAAGGTTAAAAAAACAACCAAAACAAAAGGTAGGCCTGTAAAGAATAAATACTGACTCTTAAGTTTGTTTCTTGCATTGTTGGCTGACTTCTTGATCTCATTGGTGAGGGCTTCAACGTCATCATGTGTTTCTGAAAGAGAGAGTCAGAGCAGTGATTATAAAACAGTCAGAATTAACTGAAAGTCATAGAGTTGAAAGTAAATGTGTGTGTTTGTTACTCTGTTCAGATGTGGGGGCAGACAAGATGGTGGAGTAGAGTTTTTTTATTTCTACGACACTCTCGTCAATCTTGTCAATGCTGCTGCGGATATCTTCCGACTGATAGACACACACACACACACACACACACACACACACACACACACACACACACACACACACACACACACACACACACACACACACACATGCACACACACACACACACACACACACACATGCACACGCACTCAGTAAGAAATACACTTATTTCACTTTTGGAAATGTAAGAAATAGACAGACTGACACAAATAGTACACCTGATTAAAGAAATCATCCATGAAAGCCTCGTTCTCCACAGGAATCTCAATGTCATCGACTCCAGCATCACTCTTCTGTTAAACACACATGCACATTTGAGGAAGTCAATACTGAACTTGAGGATGAAATATACGCAGGTAGCCCAGAATAAATATAGAACATTTAGTACTTCAAATATATATCAAATACAGAAAAGCAGACAATACAACATCTTCTTTTTAAAAAGGGGTCCTGAAGTAATATTCTAGTTCGGCCTGGGGGCAACTGGTGTCCACTGCTCGTTTTTTAAAAAGGCAATAAGAAGTATAAACTAACAAATGGCTTGGTCATATTCCTATTAAATAACAATGTATGTAGATTGCACATGCTAGTTTAAACATTAAATGTTGCCGACATTTTGTGAAATTATCTCTGTCCTGGACCAGAAATAAAGAATCTTTTTGTTTTTTGTTACCTTCGAGAAGCAGATTTAGACATCCTTTATGATATATGACACGCCAATAAACTGCTTTGTAAAATGATAGTTGTTTAGCAGTATTTGAATTATTCCTTAAAATCTTTTTATTTTAAAAATTCATATGGGATTTTGTGGTCTAGAAACAAAGATTTTCTTGCAGCATAACTTGTTGAAGACAACATTTTTTGGGCCTGTGATTCTCCATATTTATGGCCGACAAACAAAAAAGTTTGACCACCCCCTGTTCTAGATCAAAGCAACATATTGTATCTCTGAAATATGATCACAACATGGGTCTCCATAATGAATTTGGTTTTCCCCAAGTCTCATTCAATATGATTTCATGGAGATTTCAATTTGATTTGGCTAACTGTAACTGTGGTTCAGTTTATGTGCAGCTAGGTCTGCATACAAGAGTATGACAATACAAGCTCATTCTGTGACATCTTATGAATATAATCACTGTTATATTAATCACTATACTAAAAGATTATTATATTATAAAGGACTGAGTAGTACAATAAGATAAATTCACTGTTTAGTTTCAGATGTGCAAAAGGCAGGAGTGCGTGCGAGATTAGCATTCATGCCACGTTAACCTGCACTTGCCCTCACGTCACAGTGGCACAAACACGGAGTATGGGTCAATTACATATATTTCAAATATGTTTATTTCAAATTCTATATTCATATGATTTCACATTTTGTAAAATATGCTATTGTTTGATGATAGCAGATCAATGAAATACATGTTGAATGATAGCAAGCGGTTCTTTAACATTAGAAACATTGGCATTTTCCAGACTGTGCGACTGTGCCTACACAGAGACACAGTTACGTTACATTCGCATTACAGGCTCGTTGCAGTTACAGGAGGGCCTGTGCGAGCAACAAGTGCACCACAGGGGAAATATGACAATGACTGAATGACCAAATTCTGCATACCTCTTTCAGCTGCGCCAATCGGTCCTTCATCTTGAGGAGTCTGTGGTTCAAATGATTATAAATAAATAGATAGATACAAAATCACGGATCTCAGACAACAATGCTCTCTCTTGTCCACAACAGCTATGTCTTCCAAATTAGCCCAGTGGAAATGAGTAGCTAATAAAATAAATCCTGGAGATTTAACCGAAAGAGAGTTGTCAGAGCAAGAAAGGAGCCGTAGACACGAAGCTGAGTTAGAATAAGGAATACATCGAAACTGTACATAAATAGAAGGCCTTTGGATGTTTTTCCCTGAGGCAATAGTTGTGGTCAACCTAATCAGAGGTCCTACTAAGCCTCTATCCTGTAAGAACGGATTAGGACAACAGCGTCCAGCAAGATAAACCTGTCTCCCCCCTCACCCCTCCCATGTCTCACAACACAGTATGTGTGTGCCTTTAGGTGTTCCTAGTCTATTGGTCTATATATTGCAAATTTAAATGGACACTGAGTGGCCAAAAATAGTATTATATTATTTAAACTATTATATTTCTTACTATTTACTGAATATCAATGTATGTATATTTTAAGTGGCCTTGTTATTGTGAAAATAACAAATCAATTAATTATATGCGGTACAAAAGTATTTCCAGCATGGCCGAAAATGCAATACTACATTTTAAATAAAAGGGAGAACAATTAATTTATGCTATTTTGAATATCTACTGTAGTGAAAAAACACTAGAATTGTGTTTTCTGCAAACAAGTTGATGGTTAATGTTAACTGTTTAAAGATAACCTTATAACATCTAATCAATTGTATGAAAAGAAGTTAAAAATCACTGGTTTTTTTTTGACGTTACAAAAGTTTTCACGTCAACAAATACTTGTAAGATATACACCAAGTATGTTGTGTGGCAACTGCTTTTAACTAGTGTCAATAGTCACTATTTCAGGTATTGCTCAGGATACCAAAGAGCTCTTTGGTTGGTAATGTTGCTTTAGACCAGTTTATTAATGGAAGGAGCTTCATGGCCTCTAGGGGGTGCTCACATGGTGTATAAAGAGTTTAAATATAACTAGGATTACAATATTGTACTGACTGACTAAAGGTTAGTTGTAAGTTAGTTGTAGTTAGTAAGTAGGTGGCCACAGCCAACCCAGGTAATACATTCAATTAAATTGTTTTTGTATTGCTCAAAATCACAAATTAGCCTTAGAGTGCTTGCCAATCTGTACACATACGACATCTTCTATGCCGGGACCTCACATCGGATCAGGACAAATTCGCCCCCCAAAAACTTTAACGGGGAGAAAAAAGGGAAGAAACCTCAGGGAGAGCAAAAGAGGAGGATCTCTGTATCAGGATGGACAGAAGCAATATATGTCATGAGTACAGAATGAACAACATAGCAATGTTGCAACACATTCAATGCATATGATAGAAATTATTAACATAATTTGAGTAGTAGGCATGATGGAAAGGTTATGACTATCAATAATGACAGCAGCTGTGGATCTAGTAGAATAATAGTGCTAATAAAAGCATTAATGATATTGGCAATAATAATAGTTATATGACGAATCAATAATAATAATAGTAGCATTGGGTGTCAGGCAAGACAACAGTCCAGATATAACCACGATCCATGGAAACCTGTGAGGAGAGAAAGCACAAAGACTCTGGGGAAGAAGCAAAGTTAGTAATGTGGGACATGAATTCATACAGAAGGAGATCGACAAGAGGAGAGAGAAGCTCAGTGTACCCTAAAATGTCCCCCGGCAATCTAAAACATGAGCTGGCCGCGCTGCCCTCACCGTGGAGGAATCAAGCGCTCCCCTGGAGTTCTGCTGTGAGGAGCCACTTATCAGCCAATCAAAAAAGAGAAATGGGCTACACAATAGCCAATCAGAAAAAAACCCGTATCTGTTGTATGTGGGTAAGATTTAATCCAGTAACCAATGAAAATAAAGCATCCTGGAATTGCGCGCGACTGACTGATATCCGAAAATTTCGTTCTGCGGGGGGTGGGGGGTGCTGATGGAAATGTCACTCTTGCCTGTCTTCAAAACTTGAGAGCCCTGCCAATGGCTCACAGGCTCCGAGAAGCTCTGCACACCGGACTGCTGGGAATGCCTATTATTTGCAAGTGATCGATTTGGTGTTTGGAGCCACACTGGCTTTGCAAACTTGAGTTGTCTAACCAAGGCAGCAACGAGACACCAAATTACGGTTCGGCGCACTTACAAGCAATGGTGCTTTGAAAACTTTTGGGGACACCCGAGCGGATCTACAGATCAACGAACAAGCGCGCAGGGCAACGGAGCTGCACAATGAAAAGGTGAAGAAAAATAGGGAAATATTGAAAAGACTAATTAATTGTGTCATGTGTTTGGGTAAACAGGAACTTTCATCTTCATCATCACGGTGAAACTGCTTTGGGTGCGACAATGCGCTGTTTAGTGAACACACTGTAAAAAAAAGTTGGACTTAAAGTTTAAAGTTTGTGGACCAGAAATGGATAGAAGACGAATATTAATATAACTCTGTTGCACTCGACTATGTTCTTGCCTATTAGTTGAACTGTACTGTATTGCACTCTTCCCCTGCAATTCTCTGAATAAAAATGTCAATTTCAAGATGACGCAACGCCTGGTTATACTGCGTCTCTGTCTAACTGTATAGTGTCTAGAGCCATGGCATCATAATGATGGTAATAAGAGGTGGATTAATTCGGGTGGGACTGTGTAGGACCTCACTGAAGGCCCAGGCCCCAGGCCCACGGCACGCCACTGCCCTGCATTCATTGAGACTTTATGATACTCTGCTCCTTAAGATCTATTAAGGCTTTGTAGATGAGGAGAATATTTTCAAATGTGAGTCTTTATTTAACAGGGAGCCAGTGCAGAGAAGCTAATAGGAGAAATATGATCTCTTTCCTTAGTTTTTGTTCGTACATGTGCTGCAGCTTAACTGAACCGGATAGAGCTATGGCCTGACTGTAGGGGTCAAAAAGACAAGTGGTAGACACCCTGCACACCAAATTATCCTGGTCATTAAGAGCATGATGCAATGTAGGTGTATCAAGCTCAGAGGTGGGAGTCAGATGCAACACAACCAACACACCATTTCCCCCAGTCCTAAGTTGTTCCAGTGAGCACAGACCATGAAAAGGAACTATACATATGTCCTTGAAACTTGCCCTCTGAACAATGATGCCAACACTGCTACGTTGTGTATTCAGACCACAGTCTTTCTGCAGACCCTCAAATTAAAGGAAACATCTCGAAAGCTTGAAAGCATATGACGTTCCACAAATTTGGAAGAATCGCCCTTAGTTTGGCGAGACAGTCTTAAAACATATAAGAAGGCCCTCTGTAATGCCAGAGCAGCCTATTACTTGTCAATAATAAAGAAAATTTAGAACAACTCCAGGTTTCTCTTTAGCACTGTAGCCATGCTGACAGAGTCACAGCTCTGTGGCGCCATGTATTCCTATAGACCTCAGTAGTAGCTCGATGGTGTTTTGAGCCCTCACCTGCCTGGAAGGTGCCGGAAGGTGGTCCCGCCCCCCAAAACTCTGATCCAATCAATGCGCTACCCCCCACTTGGAGCGGAGCGCATATTCAAACCCACTTGGAGCGTATTTGGAGCGCATTGCATATTCAAACCCACTTGGAGCGCATTTGGAGCGCACTTGGTTCAACAATTTCAAAGGTACGTAGCTGATATATTTATATTTTTTGGGCCGGCTAATGTTGTGGTAATGTTATTTCAACCTGCTAGCTAGCAGATAGATTATGCTAATCTTAGCTGTGGTAATGTCATTTCTACCTGCTAGCGAGCTAAATCTGGTTAAAACATTAGGTAACAAAGTAAGATTAATTACTGTAGATTAATCACTGTATTTTAGTGATTGTTAATGGTTAGTGGTTATCTTTCAAATGATGCCTGTGAGGCACTTGACGTTGAGACTGGTTGACTTCCAGGCTGCTTTGGAATAAGGATACCTCTGAGGCAGCCACCAGTTTTTGGATAACTCTGAGGCATCATAGGTAGTGTTGACTGCCAGGCTGCCTAGTCGTTGGTATACAGGTTAACTCACAGGCATCCAGTTGGTTTTAGATACCTGTAAGGCATCTAGACGGACATTAAGAGGGGCTGACTCCCAGGCTGCTTACTAACACTGGTTAGCTCTCAGGCAGCCAATTAGCTTTGGATGCCTTTGAGGCACCTGACGTTGAGACTGGTTGACTTCCAGGCTGCTTTGGAATAAGGATACCTCTGAGGCAGCCACCAGTTTTTGGATAACTCTGAGGCATCATAGGTAGTGTTGACTACTTTATATCAATAAAGAACTACTTTAAAGACTTTAAAGACTACTTTATATCAATAAAGAACTTCAGAAAGCCAGCTCCAAACTATTACACCCCAGTGTCAATAAGTGTTTCATTGTCACATTGGTATGTGCATCAAATCTGAATTTAATACTGTGTTCGTGTCATGATATGTCTTTCCCATTTTTGTTAAGGCGACGCCAAGGACCTGTGCTCCTCCGTCGGTGCTCTGGCTGCCAGGAGCATCGAATTTAAAGAAGTGGCCATGCTGCCGGCATCAGACCCCACTGTGGCCACAGGGAGAGCCACGGAGTTCAAGTAATTTGCAATATTCCACATCCTATATATGGGCTCTGACAGGTTTAATAGACATTATTTATCCTGAATTTATGTTTATCTTTTCCTCCAGACAACAGCTCCAGCACCTCGCCAACCAGGTGAGGTCAAATGATCAATTTGACCTCCTCACGCACACCTTGGGGCCAGGAATGGTAGAGGTGGTGGTGGATATTTTTAAAAAGTGTGTTGACACACACATTGAAAATATTAACAATTAGCAATTTGTTGTTTGTTGTGTTCATTAATTAAATATCTTCATGTTCTACATCACTGTGTATGTGTCGTGAATTGGAAGTGTATTGAACTTGGCATCTTGATTTAACTAGTCTGATAATTTAGCTAGCTGGGCCTGAAATCGCATGGTGTACTGTAAATTACAGATCCGACATGTTAGGCATGTGGATTAAGGCAAATAGTCATGGTGACACAATATGTCAACACTAATTTCTACAGCTTCACATAAGGGTTTATTCCAGTAGAGTGTTACAAGTTAATGAAACCCCAACTTACATTAATTATTTTTTTTAAATGTATCGTCAGAGGACACACACATGAT
Organism: Pseudoliparis swirei; assembly: GCF_029220125.1. NCBI lineage: Eukaryota > Metazoa > Chordata > Actinopteri > Perciformes > Liparidae > Pseudoliparis > Pseudoliparis swirei. Next base: position 11,898,429 of record NC_079411.1, read on the forward strand.
GGAGGAGAGACATGACTGATGGGGTGTGACATATTCTTTATTGAAAATAAAGGCCAAGTACAACCCTCATACACACAGTAAAATGGTAAAAACAAAATTTCACACGCAAACAGCTTAGTTTACTAAGCACTAAGGATGGCAGAATTTAATACACTATAAATATTATCTAAATATTTTATTGGGGCAGTGTGGGACAGGTCGGAAAACTGGGGAAAGACTAGTTACGGGTTCGCTGTCTTCGCCTGCGCTTAAATGCCCCGTCGTGATGGACAGTTTGTATCTGCCGCTTGTTGTGGTCTGTCTTTGAATAGTTTGCAATCAGGTGGAGCAGTCCTCCTCCTGATCTCCTCCACCGTTATCTGGTATCTTTGTAAAAATAATTTCTGAGTCACACTCAAAGAAGGTTTCAATGTTTCAACAATATTATTCGTAACAATATTAGGATTTCATCTTCTTTACATACAGTACAGTATTGTACACATGTAATGTCTGTACATAGCCCTTCTGTCTTTACTGCCATCCCAACAGATGTTCCTATAACCCAAAACTGTGATGGGCTCTGGGGAAACCAGTCACATGGTGAAAAGGGACATTTTTGAGATTAGAGTGAAAATACTAGTAGGTCGAAACTCAGTATTTTGGTGAAATTGGGTTTTGATTCAATTATTATTCTATAACATGTTGTCTATCATCCCTAAACATATCTACTTGTTTTTCATTAATTGAATGTGTTAAAATGTGCTTTATTCAACCAGCCAGTCTATTTAGAACCCCTCTTTAAAGTTGTTTTTGTCAAAATTCTATTCCATGAAATCTAACTGATCAGCTGACTTTGGGCAATCATAACATTTGAAACAGACAAATAATGAAAAATATTTGAAACAAGCTTGAAGTCAGCTTCCAAAAGGTCAAATTTCACCATGTGACTGGTTTTCCCAGATCCCATCACAGATGGTCTCAGCACTGTTACTACCACACTACCACTAAAAATATAAACCTGTCTTGAAGAAACCTATGCCTAGCTGTGCACTTCACCTTTTGCTCCGATGCCCGAGCATGTCCTCAAAAGGCTGTGGACATTCTGAAATGCCGGCTGGGATGGGGCAGTAGGGATGGTGGAGCAGCAGGGCCGGATGGGGCAGGAAGGGTGGATGGAGCAGCAGGGCTAGATGGGGTTGGGGCTGGGCGAGGCTCCACCAACCAGTGGTGACTGGTGGAAAATTGCGATCTTTGCAGATGGTCCTATAAAGTCACAAGAAGTAACCAAATTTGCTTTATGAGGAGATGAACTAGTGTTGTAGTACTCGAGTCCAGATGGCAAGATAAAGAATAACTTACCACCTTTTGACACCTGCAGGGCCTTCCGCTTCCATCCTACTGTATAAAGACATTGCAAGGAAATAATAAGTATTTTTGGGGGAATTATTGAAGTCATTGTTAAATGTCAGTGTGTGAAAGAGACTTTTTTTAGTCATTAAAGTAGGTCTAGGTTGAACCTTACCCTTCCTGGGTGCCATTTCTTCATAAACTGAAAGAGAAAGGCAATATGAGTGTGATTAGTATTATCACATAATGTTAGGCATATGCAATGTTAAAATAATCTGGCAGATTTATTCAATAGGCCTATCTGTATGAGGAGGCATGAGGACAATTTAACTAAGGGATATCAGTCTACAGTCAACCAGTCTCAACGTCAGGTGCCTCAAAGGCATCCAAAGCTAATTGGCTGCCTGAGAGCTAACCAGTGTTAGTAAGCAGCCTGGGAGTCAGCCCTCTTAATGTCCGTCTAGATGCCTTACAGGTATCTAAAACCAACTGGATGCCTGTGAGTTAACCTGTATACCAACGACTAGGCAGCCTGGCAGTCAACACTACCTATGATGCCTCAGAGTTATCCAAAACTGGTGGCTGCCTCAGAGGTATCCTTATTCCAAAGCAGCCTGGAAGTCAACCAGTCTCAACGTCAAGTGCCTCACAGGCATCATTTGAAAGATAACCACTAACCATTAACAATCACTAAAATACAGTGATTAATCTACAGTAATTAATCTTACTTTGTTACCTAATGTTTTAACCAGATGTAGCTCGCTAGCAGGTAGAAATGACATTACCACAGCTAAGATTAGCATAATCTATCTGCTAGCTAGCAGGTTGAAATAACATTACCACAACATTAGCCGGCCCAAAAAATATAAATATATTAGCTACGTACCTTTGAAATTGTTGAACCAAGTGGGTTAATGTGCTCCAAATGCGCTCCAAGTGGGTTTGAATATGCAATGCGCTCCAAATGCGCTCCAAGTGGGTTTGAATATGCGCTCCGCTCCAAGTGGGGGGTAGCGCATTGATTGGATCAGAGTTTTGGGGGGCGGGACCACCTTCCGGCACCTTCCAGGCAGCGGCTGCCTGGAAGGTGCCGGTGAGGGCTCAAAACACCATCGAGCTCAGTAGTAATGACTTCATGAACTTCTTCAATGAAAAGATTCTAACTATTAGAGGGAAGATTGATGATCGTCTGCCCTCAGCCAGTGCTGATCTGTCCTTAAGCGGAGTGGCCTTGGAAATGGCTGTATACCCTGGTGTATATTGGGATGACTTTTCTCCCATCAACCTCAACCAATTGTCTTCAATGGTTTCTACTTCTAATCCTTCTACCTGTCTCTTGGACCCCATCTCGATGAGGCTGCTTAAAGATGTTTTACCTTTAATTCACACTTTCAAGTTCCTCGGTGTTTGGTTCAACTGTTGAAACTGTCAACTTGTCAACTGTCAACTTGAAATGGCCTGGTACATGAACCCCAAAGGACCCACGGTACAACTCTTTCCAACACAGCTCAATATAAATGTTTTCCTTATTTGTTAGTTATTGACTGGTTGGTTCATCAGGTTGTAAAATTGTCACAGAGATTTTTGTTAGGAGCCTCAAGGAAGGTTCCTTGTTTGTTTGTTTGTTTTTGTGATCTTTCCTTTGTTTGGCTTTGTGACTGGGACAGGGTAGCTGGGAAAGGTTCTCACATGTACATCCCTTACGAAGCCTTTCCTATTAGTGTTGACACTGACCACTCTAGCCACTTTGTACTGACCTCTCAGGGCATTTTGGTCAGCAAGCCATACCAAATCTCCTACTGAAACATGTTTCTCCTTGGTGTGCCACTTGTTTCTTACAAATAGATTAGGACCAGCCAACTGGCACCACTTCTTCCAGAATCTGCTGACCTCTTCTTGTATACTTTGGAGTTTTTTGTATGGGTAGCCGTCAAACTAGGTCCCCCATTGGACTGGCCACAGGCTCTCCTGCAGGGCCCGCAGGTTTTCCTTTTTATGGCTCATTTTAGCTTGAGCTCTTGTCAATACAGCTGCTAATGGACTCTGGAGTTTGATTACACTATCTCTTGCATGAACTGGAACCTCTCCAGCAGACTTTTTAGGCCACTCCTCTACTGGCCACTTCTTCATTCTGCCATGTGGAATTCTCGATTAGATCTTCAGGAGTGCCGCCTCTTGTAATGATGTCAGCAATGTTCAGATCTCCAGGTATCCACCACCAGTCATGTACTAGTCCAGCCTTCTGAATCTCGCCCACTCTATTTGCAAAGAAGGTCTGGTAACGATAGCTTTCTGTTTCAATGTCCGCCAGGCAGGCACGTGCACAGACATTTTGGGGGGCAGGTGCTCAAACCCAAAAAAAGGCATCCAATGCCAAAAAAAATTCGGACAGAGTTGAAGCATAAGCTGCAATACACTGATGATGGTGTCCTCGACCTGCGTTTCCTCTGGGCAGGATTAGACAGCTGGCTTACATTTTCTTTCTGAAAAAAAAATGAATTATTATATAGCAACAACAGTACAAGCGTTCTGATTGGCTAATGGGTCGTCATGCCAGCCACGTATTGCCCTCCTCGCTGGTCTGATACGGATCCGTATTGCCCTCTTACGTCATTTTCAAAATGAGCGATACTGATAGACAGAAACAGCCAAGAGCAGTGGTCCTCAAACTAAGGCCCCCCTCTCTCTATTCTCTAAACATAACTAACGTCAGTAAACAGCTGGACAAAGCTTTGAAATCACGGATTTCGTGAATTTTTGTTTGTTTATTTTTTTAGGAAATGTCGGACTAGTTGTGACGTCATGTTTTCAGCAGCGCTACAAAAGGGATTTGAACAATAAGTCATCATAACGTTGTTCTGTAATTTACTTCAACTTATCATTATGATTTATACAATTACAACTTAGTTATATAAGTTTTCGGTTGTCCAACTCAGGTTTTGAAGCCAGTTCAATAAATTGTAATTTTCAAGAAGTTAATTGAACTTAATACTGTGAGTTATAATTATGGTTATCAAAAACTACTGTTCCTCAAACGGCCACTTGAGAATTTAAAAGCGATTGCATTTCCATTGGCCCTCTATTAAATAAAAAAATGTCAAATAATCCATTTAAATTGTATTGAGGCTTAAAGTTATGTATAATCGGGCCGTACCACGTCGCAAAAAACGCGCTGTTTGTCTGCTCCGCTGCATCAATGTAAAAACCAGACGGCGAACTAACCTAAACCACGCGGCGGATCAATACGTTTTTGACAGCCGGATCACACATGTGACCCGGAACGGTTCAGCGAACCAAGTGGCTGATTGTTTCCTTCTGTGTGATTGCTGGCCCCGCCCTCATTGTGTCCACCTGTGTCTCGTTCCCCGTTGTCCAATCACCTTCACCTTGCCTGTGTATTTAAACCCTGTTCGTATGATTCCCCAGGCAAATTCAGCGATTTTGACTATAAAATGTTCGAAATTAGTCATACATAAAGATCGGTAGACAAATATTCATATATATTTGATGTTATCATTTTTTTAAAATTCATGACAGGTGAGGCTCTGCCTCACCTGCCTCCCCTGACCGCACGTCCCTGTGTCGGCATTTAGGTCCTCACTCTCACTTGGACAACACATGACAAGATGCCACGAAATCCTGAAACTTGGACACATTTGTTTCTACTGATTTCTTTTCTGTTTACATTGACTTTTAAGGTTTTTCTCTGAGTCTGAACTTTTTGTTAATATTCTGTTTAACCACAGTGTGGAAGTTGTTAGGGATCTGCATGTTTTTATGTAAACTTTGTTTTAATGCAATAAATACGATTTGTTTGCCACAAAACATGGTGTTTCTGATAACTAAATTTTCATTTGAAATGATGCATACTTTTAGGTCATGTTAACTAGGAAAGTAATGTCAACCTCCTTCTAACTTATATAAGAGTTCAATTCAATTCAGTTTATTTGTATAGCCCAATTTCACAAAATACAATTTTGTCTCGGAGTGCTTTACAATCTGTACACAGACATCCCTGCCCCAAAACCTCACATCGGATAAGGAAAAACTCCCAAATAACCCTTCAGGGTTGAAAAAAGGGAAGAAACCTTCAGGAGAGCAACAGAGGAGGATCCCTCTCCAGGATGGACAGGTGCAATAGATGTAATGTGTACAGAAGGACAGATTTAGAGTTAAAATACATTCAATGAATATGACAGAGTGTATGAACAGTTCATAGTAGGCTGTGGCAGCTGTCTCTGATTTGGCCTCGGCTGCTGATGTTGGCAATCAGTCAGCAGCCGAGGCCACTCTTATAAAAGCTCCCACTTGAGAGTGGAGGGGGAGAAGGGAGCAGAGGCACAGTGTTGCGGTCTGCTCGGTGTTGTGTGTGTGTGACAAAATAAAGATGTCGTTGAGCAAAACCTCGTGGTGCCTGGCTGGTCCTTGGTGCGGGTGGGGGAAACCCACGGGTAGCGGCATGAGTCGTGTCACACTGGAGCCAAACGTGGAGCCCTTTTTTTTTTTGGTGGAAAACAAAGCACATGGAGAGCATCCAGCAGCACCCAGATCAGCCAACCCAGCCATGGATTCAGCTGGGCCAGATGCTGGAGGGGATGGCAGCAATGCTGCGGGACCAGGCGGAGGCAGGCCGGCAGACACTGGGGAAGCTCCTGGCCCAGGCAGAGGAGCAGACTCGCGCCCTGGAACTGCTCGCCGCCCAGACAGCTGCCACACTCCCCACCACCCGATTTAGGCCGGGGCTCCATCCGGCCTAACTCTCCCATGAGAGCTTGGGCGGAGGAGGGGGCTCTGGGGGACCGGGCTCGGGAGGAGGGGGCTCTGTGGGACCGGGCTCGGGACGTGGGGGCTCTGGGGTCGACCGGGACGGGGGAACGGGGAGCTGAAGCCAGCTGAGATGGGGACGGGCCCCGGGGATCAGGGGTCGGTAGCGGCGTCGGGTCCTGGGGAACCAGGGTCGGCAGGTCGACGGCTCGGAGGTCTGCAGCTCCTACGGGTCCTGGGTCTCGGGGTTCGGCAGCTCCGACGGCTCCTGGGCCTCGGAGGTCGGCAGCTCCGACGGGTCCTGGGTCTCGGGGTTCGGCAGCTCCGACGGCTCCTGGGCCTCGGAGGTCGGCAGCTCCGACGGGTCAAAAGGACTCCGGGGAGAAAGCAGAGTGAGTAATGTGTGATGGAGAGATGAAAATGCATCCATAAGGAGAGATAAAAGAGGAGATAGGTGCTCAGTGCATCCTAAAACATCCCCCAGCAGCCTATAAGCCTATAGCAGCATATCCAGGGGCTGGACCAGGGCAAACCTGATTCAGCCCTAACTATAAGCTCTGTCAAAGAGGAAAGTCTTAAGTCTACTCTTAAATGAGGTGACTGTGTCTGCCTCCCGGACTGAAATTGGAAGCTGGTTCCATAAAAGAGGAGCTTGATAACTAAAGGCTCTGGCTCCCATTCTACTTTTTAAGACTCTAGGAACTACAAGTAGTCCCGCATTTAGTGAGCGCAGCTCTCTAGTGGGGCAATATGGTACTACAAGCTCCTTAAGATATGATGGTGCATCACCAATCAAGGCTTTGTACGTTAAGAGAATAATTTTAAAAGTGATTCTTGATTTTACAGGGCCAGTGCAGAGCAGCTAGTGCAGGAGTGATGTGATCTCTTTTCTTAGTTTTAGTGAGAATACGAGCTGCAGCATTCTGGATCAACTGGAGGGACCTAAGAGACTTATTAGAGCAGCCTGATAATAAGGAGTTGCAGTAATCCAGTCTCGAAGTAACGAACACGTGAACCAATTTTTCTGCATCTTTTTGAGACAAGATGTGCCTGATTTTTGAAATATTACGTAGATGAAAGAATGCAGTCCTTGAGATTTGCTTTACGTGGGAGTTAAAGGACAAGTCCCAATCAAAGATAACGCCGAGATTCTTTACAGTGGTGTTGGATGCTAGAGCAATGCCATCTATAGAAACCACATCACCAGATAATTGATCTCTGAGGTGCTCAGGGCCGATTAAAATTACTTCGGTTTTGTCTGAGTTTAACATCAAGAAGTTGCAGGTCATCCATGTTTTAATGTCTTTAAGACATGCTTGAATTTTACTGAGTTGGTTGGTCTCCTCTGGTTTGATCCATAGATATAATTGAGTATCATCTGCATAACAATGAAAGTTTATGGAGTGTTTCCTGATAATATTGCCCAAAGGAAGCATGTATAAGGTAAATAAAATTGGTCCAAGCACAGAACCTCGTGGAACTCCGTGACTAACGTTGGTGGTTATCGAGGCTTCAGCGTTTACAAATACTAACTGAGATCGATCTGATAAATAGGATTTAAACCAACTTAGTGCGATGCCTGAAATGTCAATCGACTGCTCCAGTCTCTGTAATAGGATGTCATGGTCAATGGTGTCGAATGCAGCACTAAGGTCTAACAAGACCAGTACAGAGATGAATCCTTGATCTGCTGCCATTAAGAGGTCATTTGTAATTTTCACCAGTGCTGTCTTGGTGCTGTGGTGTTTTCTAAATCCTGACTGAAACTCCTCAAATAAACTATTATGATGTAGAAAGTCGCACAACTGATTTGCGACCACTTTCTCAAGGATCTTGGAGAGGAAGGGGAGGTTAGAGCGATCTCTAACCTCCCCTTCCTGTAGTCTGTAGTTAGCCAACACCTCTGGATCCAGAGTGGGCTTCTTCAGGAGAGGTTTAATTACAGCTACTTTGAAGGAATGTGGTACGTGGGCTGTTAACAAAGACACATTGATAATATCTAATAGAGCGCTGCCAATTAAAGGCAAAACATCTTTAAGCAGCATCGTCGGGATGGGGTCCAAGAGACAGGTAGACATGTTAGAAGTAGAAACCGTTGAAGAGAATTGGTCACGGTTGATGGGAGAAAAGCCATCTAAATATACACCAGGGCATACAGCGGTTTCCAAGGTCATTCCACTTGAGGAGTGATTGGCACTGGTTAAGGGCAAGAGATTATTAATCTTGTCCCTAATAGTTAAAATCTTTTCATTAAAGAAGTTCATAAAGTCATTACTACTGAGGTCTATAGGAATACTCGGCTCCACAGAGCTGTGACTCTCTGTCAGCCTGGCTACAGTGCTAAAGATAAACCTGGGGTTGTTCTTATTTTTCTCTATTACTGATGAGTTATAGGCTGCTCTGGCATTACTTATTTAGACAGTGAACAGAATGCATGATGATACGTTATATATATTTTTAACTTTCATAGCTAAGTTGACATTACTTATTTGGACAAGTAAACAGAATGCATGACGATAAGTTATATATATTTTGAACTTACATTGCTAAGTTGAACTAAGTTGTACTATACAGTCAAGTGAACGTACAGAGAGCAATTGAAAGCTAAAGTGAACTAACGATCATGAGTTGTATCAAATAGTAAATCCAATTTGACAACACTTCAAAGTCTAAGGCAGCAATTGTACTTATGTTTTTAAGTTGAACCACATTTTACAGTGTAATGTTGTGGTTGATTTAATCACAAAACAACGTCAGGGGACAAACGCCGTCATGACCTGTTTGTCTGATGCTGCGGGTCAGAGGAGAAGGAGGTGCACCCGTTTGATGGCGCGAGGAGCACTGCGCGGAGGAGGAAGTGGAGCAGGAGGAGGGAGGGGGTGGGTCTCGTAAGCGCCGCGGAGCATGTCAGGGCGAAATTCTCACAAGGACTCATATAAATGCCCCGTTGGATATCAAAACACATTTGGGGGGAGTTGATGACAGAGAGAGTAACTTGTATTCTTAAATCCTGATGAATGAAAAAAGTGAAGGGTGTTTTCTATCTCTTGGGAGTTTTTCCTGATCCGATGTGAGGTCCTGGGACAGGGATGCTGTATGTGTACAGATTGTAAAGCCCTCTGAGGCAAATTTGTATTTTGTGATAATGGGCTCAAAATAAACTGAACTGAATTGAATCAATTACCACCTGTGCAGGCCAATCCGACTTCACCTGTGTTCCAGAAGGCAAGCTGGCCAATCGGCTGAGTGGGCCCTGTTTTAAAAGGAGGAAGCCTGAAGATTTCAGTGGGTGGTTTTGGCTTGTGTAATGTTTACACTGACACTGCTAGGTGTACAGGTTTGTGGCGAGAGGTTGAGGATGACAGGTAAGTTTACGGTACCCTGTACATTTGTGCACTTACGTAGGTACTTTGTGTCTAGAAACATTAGAGTATTGGATAACATCCCTCTGTATTGTTTTGACAATAACTTTTTTAGAGCAGGTGAAGCCATTTTGGTTTGTTTCTTTTCATAGAGGTGGTTAGCCAGGCTGAGTTTTGTTAAATTGATTTCATTTGTTTGGCACAACTACAACTGTCCCAATCACCTTTGTTTTTCGTGTAAGAACAAATATTATTTGAACCCGTGACTCCAACTTTTGATCTTTTTTGCGTATGGGAGCCAGAGCTTTCAGTTATCAAGCTCCTCTTATATGGAACCTGCTTTCAGATATTTAGGGGGGCAGAAACAGTCACCACATTTAAGAGTAGACTTAAGACGTTCCTCTTTAATAGTGCTTATAGTAAGGGCTGAATCAGGTTTGGCCTGGTTCAGCCCCTAGATATGCTGCTATAGGCCTAGGCTGCTGGAGGACATCTTAGGATACACTGAGCTCCTCTTCTCTATCTCCCTCTAGACACATTTCCCTCTCTTCATTGCACATTACTATCCCTACTTCTACTCCGGAGTCTTTGTGCCTTCTCGCCTCACAATCATTGGATCTGGCTGTGTTTGGAGCCTGTCCTTGCCCCTGGGCCCTGCCCTATGACTCCTTGCCTGTGCTTCCTGCCTTTGGCCTCCTGCCTCCGTGGCCCTGCCTCCTGCCATGGCCCTGCTGATTTCCCTACCTACTTCTGTTTACATTCAGTTTATTTGTATAGCCCAATTTCATAAATTACAAATTTGTCTCGGAGTGCTTTACAATCTGTACACATAGACATCCCTGCCCCAAAACCTCGCATCGGATCAGGAAAAACTCCCAAATAACCCTTCAGGGGGAAAAAAGGGAAGAAACCTTCAGGAGAGCAACAGAGGAGGATCCCTCTCCAGGATGGACAGGTGCAATAGATGTAATGTGTACAGAAGGACAGATTTAGAGTTAAAATACATTCAATGAATATGACAGAGCGTATGAATAGTTCATAGTAGGCATATTCCACGATGGAGACCTCCACGATCCATCAGGCAGATGGCGGTGGGGAGGAGGAGTGGGCGGCGTCTCAACAGTGGGCGGAGTCTCAACAGGACAGTGGCGCAGTCGGTAGCAGGAATTCCACGACCCAGACCTCGATGATCCATCAGGCAGATAGGATCTATGTCGTCTCATAGGGTCCCATGAGACGTGAAGTCAAAAGGACTCCGGGGAGAAAGCAGAGTTAGTAACATGTGATTGAGAGATGAAAATTCATCCACAAGGAGAGAAAAAAAAAGAGGAGATAGGTGCTCAGTGCATCCTAAAACGTCCCCCGGCAGCTATAAGCCTATAGCAACATAGATTCTGGATCGTGGTCCATGCCTACTTCTCATTATTCATAATTTTGGTCACATTGATTGCGGGAAGATAGATCCTTCTCTGTTCGGCCTTCTGAAGGTTTCTTCAATTTTTTCCCCGTGAAAGGTTTTTTCAGTTTTTTGGGGGATATCTTCTTGATCCAATGTGAGGTCCTGGGACAGGGATGTCGTATGTGTACAGGTTCTAAAGAATACTGTACAAATAAATTGAATAATAATTGAATTGGGTGAGCCCCCCAGAACTGGGCACTTGACCAGGGCAGAGGCCTCCGGTTTTGAGTAACTTCTGCACACCACGGCGCTGAGCACCAACCTGAGGCTACCAGAAAGACTGAAAGCTAGTCCTGCCTTACTCTCTAAATCAGGTGTCCCCAACCCCCGGGCCGTGGCCCGGTACCGGTTCACGGCTTGGTTGGAACCGGGCCGCGGAAAAAAAGTGAATAAAAAAAGTTGTAATTTTTTTTTTAATCAGTCGGAAAAATATATTATTTTGAAAAAGGACCGGATACACCCGTGTGTACTTCTGAGCCGCGTTCAGGAGTCTTAAAGTTCGGGTTTATCGCTGCAGGCGAGTCTCACGCGCCGAACCCTCTGCTGGCGGCACATTTCAGTGACAAAGAATCTTAAAACATATTCAACCTGCTCAATGAATTCTGTCACTTCAGGGAAATGAAAACTGTTTTCAAGTGGGCCGATAAAGTCGCTGCTGTGTGGGCGAGTGAACAGCGGAATATTCTACATGTTTCAGACGTTGACCGGGTGGAAGAGGCTTTTAAAAGAGTTTGAGCGGTACTCCAACCACAAAAGACCCGACTGCAAAAGAATAGACATGCAACCCATTTGTAAACAAACCCACCCGGTGAATCGAGCCCGTCCGAGCTAGAAGAAAATTTGTTCGAGATGCAAATGACGGTGGCCTTGAGGGACATTTCACACAACAACTCTGCCGGTGTTCTAATGACAGCGACCAGAACTCGGTTAGGAGCAGCGTACCAAACACACGTCTGTGTCGCCGTCTCCATTAGCGGCTCGTTGCAGGTAAACAAGCGCACGGCTCACACTAATTCGGCGTAATGATGAGTTGTAGTTTTGGCACTTTATGACCTTCGTATAATTGTATGACATCATATTTATTACGTCATTTATATTGCCGGTCCGTGAAAATAATTTCTGACACGGAACCGGTCCGTGGCTCAAAAAAGTTTGGGGACCGCTGCTCTAAACGGGAGTCATGAAATGAAGATGTGAAAAAATGTAGATCAGCTTTCTTGACCGTGGCAAGTGTGCAAAGGTGTCCATCCTCAGAGGTGAATTGTCCTCTGAGGATGGACACCATAGCGGGCATTGGGTGTTTCATCAGTTGACAAACTAATTCACTTTAGCTTCCGCAATGTGGAGACCCTTCAGAAACAACAGGTGCTCTGAGGCACACAACAGGCTCTGCGGATCAATTTGATCTGTCACTTACTGCCTGGGTAGAGTCGTAGGTGATGTGTGTTCCCGATAGATTACTAACATAACAACATACTAAGCAGTGTCAGCAGTGCCCAGCAGGGCCATTAATGCTCAGTGACGCATAATCCCGCTTGAAAGCTTGCATTTTACAACTTTTTGGACCCAATGCTTAAAATCAGAGCTATTTAAGTGTACATACTACGCACTTGATTTACCTAAAAAAAAAACTATATCCTGAGTTCTAAATGTTTCTTTCCCAATGTCATGCTGCGTTTACACCAAAAGCGTTGCAAATTTTTCACATGAGTAGATTCCATGCAAAGTCAATGCATGAATGCGAATGAAGCGAATTTCCACAGTGGGGCAGCGAGAATGGTGCGAATAGCGTGAATGACACGAATAGCGCGAATGGGGAAAATTGGCTACTGCTACTCTAGTAGCGCTGGAAGCCGCAATCATCCAGATGTAGCGAAATCTACGTGTGTAGCTACGGGTGATCTACCTTTGTGGGATTTCCACAAGTATTAAGCGGAAATGGGGGTTATTTCTTCCATGGTGGATGCCAGAAATGATAACTGTTTCCACGAAGATAAGCCACAGAGATAAGCCATGGAGATAAGCCACACCCCATTTCCGGTGCCAATTGGCCAACAGCGGCACTGCACTTTCTCAGAATCACAATTACCTTCTTCCATCTGCCTTTTCCCCATTTTACTTCAATACCCGTTTTCTTTTTTTTCCTTCCTATGACCTTACTTTTTCTTTCCTTTCTTTCTTTTTCTCTTTCCGTCTTCCATTCTTTCTGACTTATTTCTTTACAGAGTACACTGTTTTTTGTTCAGTTGTGATACCATTTAACTTCATAGACCTGGAGATATGTTTAGTTTGGACACTCCCAATTTTAAGAACAGGGAACTTGTTTTGGTTGTCAGAAATGGAACAGATGTTCTGCCCAAGCTGGTGCCTTATTCAGAAAAGACTTTGATCCAATTTCTCGTTGTTGCACCACATCAACAACGTTTCATTATACACTTCAAAACAAATATATCTCAACGTTGGTCTGGACCAGCTCAACTCTAATTAGACCTAGATGTTGTTCTGGTGTCCCCCATGTTAATCCCCATCCACACACTCACTCCCCTATTGTGTCAGCCCATTAGTTCACATCAAGTCACACACAGCCCTCATGGTGTTTGGCACACACACACACACACACACACACACAGCCGGACATGACTATAAACATAAAACCCAGGGCTCCATTATTGTCCATGTGTGTGTCTGTGTGTAGCTGTGTGCGTGACAGTGTTATGGCCATATGTATGTGTGTGTCCACCTTTTATGTGTGTTCCCAGACCTGCTGATCAAAAACATGCAGCGCTGGACTGGTCGGCCTGGTGGTCTGCCCAGAACCGGGTGGTCTCAGGATTTATAGCAAGCCGTTTGTGTTTTTTAGGGGGGTATTGTTTGCTACAAGTGTTGTTGGATAATATGTATCTCTTCGCAAACAGCCACAGGTAATGCTGAATGATCACGCCTTCTTCAATTTTAAGTGAAAGCATGAAAATAAGGGAGTAGCCAGTTGTTTCCACTTAATGAAATTAAGTCCAGCACTGTTTCGCTCTCAAGTACCACTAGATGGTTAGACATAGTTATACATGGTTTTATTTCATCTGTCTGAACGAGATCTGAAAACAGGACCTCTCCACTGTTCTCAAATCCAGGATTTCAGCTGACAGCTATCATTACCCTCAGGCTCTGGACACATTTAATAGTCTCCTTTGGAATTAACACTTACCTATTATATTTCTACTACGTCTTCTGTATTTTTTTAATTATGTTTGTTTATTTTCTGCATGATTTATATTTATTGATCTCATTTGTGCGTCCTGCTATTCCAGCAGTCTGTGGATGAAAATGTGTTTGATAATATTACTATAAAAAGCTATTTATGTTGAGCAGGTCAAGTTTTACACATTAGTAAGACTGCTAAGAATGTTCAATTCAATTAAATTCAGTTCATTTTGTATTGCCCGATATATAAAATTACAAATTTGTCTTAGGGGCAATGTTCATCTTAATGACCAGAAACAATAAGAATCTATTATTTTAGTGTTATCCATTATATAATTTTGAGTTACAATTATGTTTGTTTAAATTTTTCGCAAACAAGATGGTCCTTCGAGATTTAAATTGAAAAAGAAAAGAGGTGAAAGCATGAAAACAAATCATCAAAAACTATTTCCGGAAATAATTGTATATTAACTACAATCAGGATGTAACCAATTTCAGTCCTTAAAATGTCTAAAATCCCATAAAAAGACAATATTGTTGAGATGGATGTTCTTTATGCTGGCCCGGAAGAAACCGATAAAGAGATCATGAGAGCATGAGCAGCCTTATAAATAAAGGATTTGAGTTCTAGTTTAAACACAGATGTCGACTACATTTCGTGAAATTATCTCTATCTTAACCTCTTGGTACAGAAATATAAATGTTCCCCTGTTCTGTTTCTTGCATTTTGATATTCAACAGATTTACATTCTACATTTACGTCGTATTATTTTAACGGTTATTGCTTTGGGTATAAACAGGAAAAAATATCCATATTTGGGTAGTTTTTGCCTGTTTTAACTTTCAGATCTACACACATACCATGCACTGAATTATAGTTTTAAAGTATATAAAGTATTTAATCAGTTTAAATAACATTTAAGCGTAGCAGATACAGAAACCCGTTTTGTAATATGTGGTGGGCACACGAGTAAACAACGACAATGTCAAATGTAAAAATGTTTATGGGGCTTTCTGGTCTAGAAACACTGGTTTTCTTGCATTGTCATTGGTTGAAAACTACACCTTTACTATTGATTGGCCTGTGACTTTTAATATTGTTGTGTCTAAGGCCCACAATCAAAGAGCCACCATATTCATAATTAATAAACCGCCCACTGTCAGCCTACTCTAAGGGTTGTGCTCACTGACCTATGTGTAATGCTTCCTTCTGAACACATGACATCTATTCTTTCTGTCCATACGGGGAGAGGGATCCTCCTCTGTTGCTCTCCTGAAGGTTTTTTCCCTGTGAAAGGTTTTTTTCTATTTCTTGGGATTTTTTCCTTTTCCGATGTGAGGTCCCGGGACAGGAATGTCGTATGTTGGGCTGTATACAATAAACTGAATTGAATTAAACCTAAAGGTTAGTTGGTTAATTCTTCGGGAGGCCTCTAATGGTTTAGTGCAGTTTCTCACCGAAATGAAAATACTTTGCTTTTCAACAGCTGGTTGCATAAACAAGATGTAGTAATTTTAAGCAATTAAAGAAGTATACAATAAATCAACATATTGCATTTTCATTACATTTTGTGACAGCAATGGAAATCACTACTTACAAATAACTATTTTTGTACTCAAACTAGTATTCGTGCCACAATTTGTGCCACTGACTGAAATTTTTTTGGTGAAATTTATGAAATAAAGCAGCTCAAATGTGCTTTCCCCTGAGACAAATTCCAAAGTTTGACTTTGAAGAAGGTAGAAGTAGGGAGAGGGCCACCCAGGATTAAGAGGTGTGAGACCTGCCAACATGGGAACTAATGACCAATAAATTGCCAACGCCACTGACCTGCACACATGGCAGTAAATCAAAGGATGCAAGAGCGACAGAGGAGGAGAAGAGAGAGAGTGTGAGGTAGCAATGAATTTGTGTCATGTCAATGAGAATTTGAATCAAGACAAACATAAACTTGATTTGTAATTGCGCAAAAATGAGACTAGGGATTTTTGAAGTTCAACCCAAACACAAAACACAGGTGTCTTAAGTAACAGTTGCTTGAGCAGATGGTGGCTCCAAGGAAACTCTGAATGTATCAAAATCAAAGCAAAACTTCAATTTATCAGTTGATATATTCAGTATGTTTCAATAGATGAAACCAAATATATTTCTATTCGACCTCCATGACACACCAGTACTGAGATCTTTGTCTCGGAGTGCTTTACAATCTGTACATATAGACATCCCTTTCCCAAAACCTCACATCGGATCAAGAAAAACTCCCAATTAACCCTTCACGGGGGAAAAAAGGGTAGAACCCTTCAGGAGAGCAACAGAGGAGGATCCCTCTCCAGGATGGACAGGTGCAATATCTTTTCCTAACCCCTCTTGACTTTGAAGGAAACCTCATGACTTCCAGAAAATATGTGTAACAGACTACTGAAAGCATCCGAGTGCAGTTACTCTCAGCTGCACAATTGATGTGAACGCAATAGTATTCTGAAGATGGACGATACTGCTTCATCCGTGCTGTGCGAAGGATAGAAACCATAATTTCTTCACTTAACAATCAATACTGTTCTTAGTAGACCTCAAAACTGACAATTCCCTGAGATATATCAATTTCACTGTTCATTATTTTTATTTCTTATATTCAATAATGTGAATTCAACTGTTCAATTATATTGAGCATTTTTTTCATTGTTTAAATGGTTATTATAGGCCTTTCTTGTTTTTTTATACCTGATGCTTCCTCTCTTTGGATTGAGCCACTGGCATCTGAAAGACTGGACATATACTTATAAAGGAGTATCTGATTTTCATTGTCAACAACCCGGTAAGAAATATTACATAATAACAGAGATTAGATCTGAAAAAGGCATGTTGGCTAGTCACAAAGATCCATCCATCCATCCATTTTCATCCGCTTATTCCAGGGTCGGGTCACGGGGGCAGCAGACCCAGCAGGTTGACCCAGACTTCCCTCTCGCCCGCAACACTTTCCAGCTCATTTTGGGGGATCCCGAGGCGTTCCCAGGCCAGCCGGGAGATGTAGTCTCTCCAGCGTGTCCTGGGTCTTCCCCGGGGTCTCCTCCCAGTAGGACGTGCCTGGAAAACCTCTAACGGGAGGCGTCCAGGAGGCATCCGAATCAGATGCCCGAACCACCTCAGCTGACTCCTTTCGATGCGAAGGAGTAGCGGCTCGACTCCAAGCTCCCTCCTGATGTCCGAGCTCCTTACCCTATCTCTAAGGCTGAGCCCGGCCACCCTATGGAGGAAACTCATTTCGGCCGCTTGTATTCGCGACCTCGTTCTTTCGGTCATTACCCAAAGTTCGTGACCATAGGTGAGGATTGGAACGTAGACCGACCAGTAAATTGAGAGCTTCGCCTTCCGGCTCAGCTCTCTCTTCACCAAGACGGACCGGTACAGCGCCTGTTTTACTGCTGCAGCTGCACCGATCCGCCTGTCGATCTCCCGCTCCATCTCACAAAGATGTATATGATAAATATTGAGTTAATTGTTTGAGATACAGACTTAGGAGGATCATATGAGTATATACTTATTCTTACTCCTTTTCATCCATCCATCCATTAGCATTTGTTTAGTCCGGGGTAGGGTCGCGGTGGCAGCCGCCCAGCAGACCGACCCAGGCCGCTTGAATCTGAGACCTCGTTCTTTTGGTCACAAACATTTTCAGACATGTAATATATATTTATAACGAGTATTTATGTTCTTTACGAGAATTTATTTTATTGACAGTTTGCTATTTTTACTCTTTATTTTACTATTCTGGTTTGTTTACTTATTTGTTAAGGTACATGTTTGAAATTAATAAAAAGTTAAATAAAACGGTTCTTATTGTCCACTCATATTTTTCAACATGACTGCAATTCGTATATGACTTTATAATTCTTTTTTAATTAAATCTGTCCTTTCAAAGGATAGTTCGCTTGATATAAAGCACCTTTCCAAATAGCATTTAGATAACCCATATCATGGTTGTTATAGATACTTCCTAGTCATTTCAATCATTCTAGAAACCTTATTAAGCATAGAATAATTATCGACCAGAGCCAAGAGCTTGAACACTAAAGAGAAATCAAGTTTGCTCTTTTGTGTGCACAACAATGGAGGGAGCGATAACAGGACTGTATTTAATGTATAGTATCTGGTGGAAATGTTATCTTTGTGTTCTTTAACTGTGTTAATGAACTCTGAAAGCAGAGTTCAGCTCATCTTGACCTAGTCTGATCGGCGCCAGCGGAAAGTGACAATAACATTATTGATCTTAGTATTGTTTAGTATTGTCTTCTATTTTGCCTTTCTGTCTCTCTCATTCTCACCTCTCAGGGCCAAGCGACATCTTGAAGGCCTATCTGCATGAAGGAAGGAGGACACTGGGGAGGAGCAGAGAGGGGGCAAGCATTTCAATAATAATTGTAGATGTATAAAACTCTTACTGGGTCAGACCTACGTACCATTTGTGGTTAAGAGGTATGTCCATTATATGTAATTATTCCAAGTTTCTGTTAATAAATGCTTAAAGACATTTAAGTGTTTCACATCGCATTTGTTTTCTCTAAAGGAGATTGAAAAGGTTAATTTACATTCCATAGTACATTTAAAAAAAAAATTATGGTCATGACATTGTCAATTAAATTAATTGTATCTGATACTGACTGTTATAAGTATATTAGAATAAGAACATTGCATTTGTTGTCAGTTTGTATTTACAGCATTAAAACCAAAGTGTTTTATATTTAGCATCAACAGTGTGTGGAAAGAGCTTTTTATTTGGTGTTTGTGGGTAAAGTTGTGATGCGAAAACACCATTTTTAGATGAGTTTATAAATCAGGAGTTGATTTGGCAAGAGATGTAGAATATTAAGTATTTTGTTTAAATGTTGTTGTTTTTTCTGTGTAGAGTTAACATGGTAATGTGCATACATTCAATGTATATTATTAGTAATATAAATCATGCAATATTAATTGATATATGAGGTTTTAGCAGCAATTACATCAATCTAACTGAACTGAACTGAGTGTGAGTGTGAGTGTGAGTGTGAGTGTGTGTAATCTCTCGTACTTTAGCCTAACAGCAAACAGGCCAGGCACATGTACTGTACTTGTATACATGCACAAACTCTAACACACACACATCTAGATGCTATTCAGAAATCTAAGCCTGCTGAGCAATGAGAACTGAAGGCCACACTTTTTTACAAAAATTCAAAACCAACAAGAATTACTTTACAACAAAATGAGTAAAAGTGAATGAGAAAAACGTTTTAAATCCGGGTGATTAGTGCTTTACAATTAGTTTGATGAAGTTAATTAATTTACTTGATGAAAGAAAAGAAAGCCTGAAGAGTCCTGTTAAAACACCATTTCTAAAACTAGGGCCCTCTTTCACTCAACACACAAACATTTACACAAAATCCTAAATATAATATCTCTCGCAAAAGCAATACCTCATTTAATATGTATAAACTGTGCTCAGAATATATTTTTTGCAACACAACTTTACACACAAACACCAACATAACCTCTATCCTCTTTGAATTTACTCTTTTAGCATGCTGTAAAGATACACTATGAACACAAATACAATGTGTTTATTCTCAATACTCATATACTCATAACAGCATCAGCTACTATTCCTGTAACTGACGATAACATGAACACAGTTA
Source organism: Pseudoliparis swirei (assembly GCF_029220125.1). Classification (NCBI taxonomy): domain Eukaryota; kingdom Metazoa; phylum Chordata; class Actinopteri; order Perciformes; family Liparidae; genus Pseudoliparis; species Pseudoliparis swirei. The sequence continues at coordinate 11,918,211 of NC_079411.1, forward strand.
CTTTATTGAGCTGTACACTAAATACAGTATAGTTCTCTAATTTTCTCTCCAAAGTTGGCCTTCATTGATGTTCACAACAAAGAACAAACCTGAATCCTATTTATAGTGTTGGTGCACTAATTTCCAAGAGAGCTAACTGGTTACAGATGTTTCACAGGTGCATTCTGGGTACACGTGATTGATAATCGAGTTGGGTATTTCTTTGGAAGTGTTTAGCAAACAACACACAGGCTTTTAGTTTCCAATGATGTGTCTAATATAGATCATCAAACTAGATCATATCTAGTTATTTGCATCACGGATGTTACAGAATTTTAAAGTTAGCATACAGCTGACAATGTGTTGATGGTTTAGCACACATAGTCAATAGATATAATTGAATTGAAAACTCAATTATCTATGAGTTAGTCTGGATTACATAATTGTGTTACATGTTCAGCTTTTGCATTTTGACAATTGCAAAAAATTGTAAAATGCTGGAGTTTTGAAACATTCAGTGTACTGACCTGACCCCCAGGGGGAGACAATTCCATAACTCTTTGTGTATGTGGTATGCGTATGCGTGTGCGTGTGTGTGTGTGTGTGTGTGTGTGTGTGTGTGTGTGTGTGTGTGTGTGTGTGTGTGTGTGTGTGTGTGTGTGTGTGTGTGTGTGTGTGTGTGTGTGTGTGTGTGTGTGTGTGTGTGCGTGTGTTTTAAACTGCGAGGAGCAACCAAGAGACCTTGTTCTAAAGTACTTAGCGGCCTCGCAGATCAATAACTCACTTTTGGATCACATTGTGGAGCCATGTTGTGAAAGAACTTGCTATACAAGTGTTAAGAAGGAACTTAATGCGGTATATAATAATAATAATTTCACCTGCAGTTCTCCTTAGTGCTAGTGCTGAATTAACTTTGTTTGTACTTTTATTAAATATACAGGTTGTAAAATATTTGTGAGACTGACTATGTGACTTAACAATATATTTATTTCAATTCAGAGGCCCCATTGCAAACACAGTAAGAGAGCTTTACTGATAATAACAGGACTGATGACAGGGTGACCCAAACTGTCTATAGTTTAGAAGGAGAAGTTGGACATCATAATGTCTGACCATGCTCACCTGTTCAGTTGATTGAGAGCATGAAAATTGGAGAAACAAAAGAAGTTTGATGTTTAAAAGAAGTTTGATGTTAAATGCATCAGAGCGATGTTGCGTGCATGTCCCAAAATGATTGAATGGAATTCTTCCCGGTGAAAGTCAAAGTTTTTAACACATGTTGTTTAATGTGACTGCAATGAGATACGCCTGAATGCATGGTTCAAAGACCATACATTGCGTGATCAGGCAACAATGTCAAAAATGAGAATACATTGTTAATCACTGCTGTATGAAAAACTGCTGTATGATAAACTGATGCGAAAAGATTAAACTTGTAGCATCAGTAATGTCACATAGTTTGCCAGAAACGTACAGAAATAATAACTGCTGATATCTTCCAGCAAGCCACACAGTTATTCTGGGATTATTTGGGGATAATAAATCATTGGCTTTGGGTTATAAACCTGCGTTGTATATACCATGGAGTGATTATGACCAGTTTAACATTTGTTTATTAAGAATATCAGAATCAAAATCTACATGGCCTTTAATGGCCAAGTATGCATGCACATACAAGGAATTTGAATTGTGTTCCCCTCTCTCAAGACTTTTATATATTTATATATATATATATAAAGTGAATTAAAAACTGTGGAAATTAAAATGTATAATGGCAATGGATATGTTAGTGTTAGATGGTCATTGACAGCATGCAACTGATTAAACTATTGAAACTTGCTTGATGATAATAAATAACAGTGTGTTAATGATATAAGGACTAACCTGTGTATTTAGCACGATGAAATTAATATGATAGAGAATTATGTTGTATTTATTTAGGAAGGAAATGACTTTATTTATGTACCCAGCTGAGAACTGACATGTTATCATTTAAACTGTATGTTTGTCTGTAGAGGAAGAAAAGCGACTTTGTTCAATGTGCTATCTGAATGATGTAGAAAATTATTGTATTTTGATTTCTACTGTCCTCTATTACTGAGAACTGTGCAATGCATTGTTTCGGAGTTAAAAACAGAAATACATTTTGTAAATATGGATGATGCGGTAAAACTACGTTGGTCATTTTAGGCAGTTATTAGGAAAGGGCTGGGAGAATACAAACAAGACAATAGTATACAGGACTGTCTCAGAAAATTAGAATATTGTGATGAAGTTCTTTATTTTCTGTAATGCAATTAAAAAAACAAAAATGTCATGCATTCTGGATTCATTACAAATCAACTGAAATATTGCAAGCCTTTTATTCTTTTAATATTGCTGATTATGGCTTACAGCTTAAGAAAACTCAAATATCCTATCTCTAAATATTAGAATATCATGAAAAAGTATACTAGTAGGGTATTAAACAAATCACTTGAATTGTCTAATTAACTCGAAACACCTGCAAGGGTTTCCTGAGCCTTGACAAACACTCAGCTGTTATAAATCTTTTTTTTACTTGGTCTGAGGAAATATTAAAATTTTATGAGATAGGATTTTAGAGTTTTCTTAAGCTGTAAGCCATAATCAGCAATATTAAAAGAATAAAAGGCTTGCAATATTTCAGTTGATTTGTAATGAATCCAGAATGCATGACATTTTTGTTTTTGTAATTGCATTACAGACAATAAAGAACTTTATCACAATATTCTAATTTTCTGAGACAGTCCTGTATGTGTCACACATGTAGAAACTAATACATTACAAAATACAAAGGCTGCAAAAGTGCATTGTTACTTGAACTGTAGAGAACTTTGGACTAAAAACATGTACGTACTAGGGCTGTCAATCGATTAAAAAAAATTAACTAATTAATCGCACATTTTGAAATTCATTCATCGCGATTAAAAGGTTTTTTTTCTTCTAAAGACTAAATCTTCCAAATGAACGAGTAATCCCTACAGACAGCGTGTATTTTAGACACTTGTTTAATTGTATTCTTTTTTAAAGACTAAACTTCACACAGAGCTGTGTTTTCAAAGAGGCTCCTACATATAAAGTGCCAGTGAGGTATTTAATATCGTGGATGATAAATTGTTTCTTCAGTGAAACATCAGATTAGTAAACAAAGGTGTATTAGAGACCACATTGGTCCTGTCATCTTTAACATTGAACAGCAGAACCAGTGGCCTTGGTAAACTGACAAATATGTAATGTTAACCCTCTGGAGGCTGGGCTCATTTTCTCGATTTTACTAAAACATGTAAATTCACCTTTTAAAGTCTTTTGCATGTGACACATCCCAGTGTTTCCCCCACCATTCTATCAGGGTGAGGCCCCGCCCCCCTGTCATGTTCTCTATCGCGCCAGATTACAGCAGAAGTAATGTAAGGTTCTTTCCTTAAAGACGTCTTTGTTCTTTTATTAAACTAAACGTCTGTTGTTGGTCGTCTCTACAGCAGAAGTAATGTAAGGTTCTTTCCTTAAAGACATCTTTGTTCTTTTATTAAACTAAACGTCTGTTGTTGGTCGTCTCTACAGCAGCATGTCGCCACATGTCGGTCACTCTTCTCCGCTCTCCGTCCCGCGCGCTGCAGAGCTCCATGCCGGCGTGTCTGCGCGCGCATCGAGCAAAGCAACAAACAAAAAAGTCCCCTTTACCTTCCGCCTCGCGTCACCGACACGTCGCCCTCTGCTTCTCTGTGAATATGGAGGAGCAGACGGGAGGAAGGAGACGGACTGCCGCGGTTTGACACTCAGAGGAGTGCAAAAACTTCAACGCACACCGGAAGTAAACAAAGTTGCGTTAATTGCGTTAAAATATTTTAGTGCGTTAACGCGGCCAAATTAATCACATAGATTAACGCGTTAACGCTGACAGCCCTAGTACGTACATATATGTAGATAATGGATTATACTCTCCATGATGGACAGCCACAGTGTCTCGTGGCTATCACCATTGTTGCCCCTTAACTGGCCGCAAATATAGGTGAATAAGTAATTCTCCAAAAAAATTATGAAACACAGAGAAACAAGAGTGAGAGATTACTTTGTGCTCACTGGGTTATTACTGAGTTGTAAAAAGCAGCGTGATCCATGTTCTGTCCCAAGCAATGGTCCCAAGTTGGCTGAAGACATGCTGTGCTGTTGATTGCTCTCCACACGGCTAATTGAAAGAAAGTAAGTCACTATAAATTCTCCAGATCGAGTTTTTTTTGTCTATTCCTGTTTCTTTCATTTTCTCTTTTCCCTTTTTTTATTTTCTTTACCATCTATAAAAGGGGGACAATGGGCTGGCTGTCTTTGGTTTGGCTGCTAATTAATTCAATGCTTCCCCCTTATGGCCAGGGCTGATTAGAAGACGAAAAAAAACATTCTTTCAAAGCCCTATCTGTTCATGTGGTGGAAGTGCATGCCTGTGTGTGTGTGCGTGTGTAAAGTGTTGCGTCATAGCAGTTATGGGGTGAATAGACTGACCTGGGGGATTGTTTCAAAGGCTGCCAAGGACCCACCCTTTTTTCGGTTTTGCTCCTCTCTTTTCTTCTCCTTCCTTGTCTCCTCAACATGCTTCCTTTTCACATTGAAAACACATCACATGCTTTTCTGATTGCGCCCTATTCACAGTTATTGGTTGTGTTCACTGTTCTGGCTGATAATGCACTGACAAGCCACCAAACAATCTGTATAAAAAGTAGCTTGCAAACAATTCACTGTGTTCACGAATTTAGTCCTGGAGGCATCATCTGTAACCACAAGTACAGTCTATGTTACCAGTAATGCACTAATTAACATTTCTTTTTCTTTTTTAGAGCTCAATAGCTGCTTAAGCATCATCTATATCTTTCTTTTTCAGGGGCAAAGTGGATCTTCAAAAACAAAAACAAAAAAACATCCGGATCACTTGGTAAATATGAGGCCCCCTGGTGGAAGGAAAACACATCAGCACAAAATAATTGGGAGGAAAGGAAGATGGTGGAGGAGGGGTGAGGGAACAGGGGAGGGGTTTGCTTGAAGTAATGGCTGCCAGATGTTTTGGTATTATAGCAGGGGAAAATTCTATTCCAGCCGTAGTCATCTATCATGTTTGCCAGTCGACTGCACTTAGAGGCCGGTAGATAGACAGACAGGAGACATGAAGAGAGGTGTGTGTGTGATTGTGTGTGTTTGTCTGTGTGTGTGTGTGTGTGTGTATATGTGTGTGTATGTGAGAGAGTAGTTGTCAGTGGAGGTATGCAATTATGAACCTTGATATTGGTATGTTGAGTAAACTCATAAACTCAACAGTTATTTTGCATTCAAGACATAAGTATGTCTCGAATACAAAAAACTGTTGAGTTTATGAAATGTTCCATAGCTTTTCACAGAGCAACATAGAGTCTTATTAACTAATTATTATTTGTATAAAGCAAATTGATACAATTACGAATTTATTTTATTTTATTCATTTTGTATAGGCCCAAATAATAATAACACATTTGGCTCAGAGGGCTTTAAAATCTGTTCAGGAAACTCCCCCAGAAAAAGGGAAGACATCTTCAGGAGAGCAACAGAGGAGGATCGCTCTATCAGGATGGACAAAAGCAATAGATGTAATGTGTATATAATGAACAGCATAGTTAAAACACATTTAATGCATATGACATAAATGATTCATAATGAGAGGAGTAGGTATGATGGAACAAGTTTCAACTACTAAAAATAAGAGCAGCAGTGGATATAGTACAATAATGGTGATAGTAAAAGCAGTTATGGTATTGGTAATAGTAACACTAATGTAACATATAATAATACAAATATCAGCAGTGGATGTAGTAGAATAATTATATTCAGAGTTTGAAATACAGGGACCAGAAAGAGAGATCAGCTCCCCCTGATCGTATTCATTGAATGTATTTTAACTCTAAAACTGTCCTTCTGTACACATCACATCTATTGCACCTGTCCATCCTGGAGAGGGATCCTCCTCTTTTGCTCTCCTGAAGGTTTCTTCCCTTTTTTTCCCCGTGAAGGGTTATTTGGGAGTTTTACAGATTGTGAAGCACTCTGAGACAAATTTGTAATTTGTGAAATTGGGCTATACAAATAAACTGAATTGAATTGAATTGATCGTTGGAATAATTTAATTACATTTAATAAATATTCGAAATTTTGGTTCCACTTTTTTTTTCAGTATACATTTATATTTTCCCGTATATTTCGGTTCCTGAAATAAATAATATGCTAATAGTAAAGCATTTTTTAAGAATTTGTGTTGAATAAACTTAACGCTGTCTATTCCTGCTGTGGCCATCAAAAACGTTACCCACCATACGTTTTCAACATTTGAGGCTGTGGACGTGTTCAGAATTGTCATGGGATCTAGCCTCGATCTGATCTGTTTAACAAGGAAACATAAACCATTGCCTGTCCACTGTACATTTGCATGTTGATGGAGAGTGATTACAAAAAGTCCCAATCAGTTATGGTCCCAATCAAATACTCCTTCAGAAAAGGTTTTATTGGTAGATATACATATACAGTATTACACACGAAAAGATTGGAACACGGATTTGAAAAACAGGAGTACCCTTATGAAAATATGAACATTGCATCATCAAAAACCTAAACTCACATGTATGAATATATGCAAATACAAAATATGTAGAAGTGTGTTAGCTAGATTCATAGCAGCTGTTCTCCATGAGAGGTCCAGTAACCTCCAGTTTCAGTTACTCTGTTTAATTCCTTAGAATGGATCTCAACTGGAGAAAAGTATGAGTGGAAGCTCTATCAACAACCACTGCATATTCCTATATATATTTAATCTGTGTTCAACATGCACTGCAGAAGACTGAACCAAACAGGATCACAGTTGGTGATACAGACACATTCTCCTGCCCTTTCAATGTTTTGTTTCCTCTATTATAATGCAATTGGTGTTATTTAAAAAAGTCTATTTGAGAATGACATAACCCTTACATCTCCTCGTTGCTGAAAGCAAAGAGAGTAGGCTATTGAGAATGTGAAGTCAAGGCAACAGCACAGAGTCCTGGTGGTTGTGGTAACAGGAAGAAGCAGGTCAAGAACATATACAACCCCTTTTTCAGGACAACATAACTCTGTAAAGGGTGCAATGATCACTGGTCCAAAGCAAAGTCAGAGCTGCCACCACAGAGACTAGAACCAGGACAGGACATTATAGGATCAAGGCTGTGACAAAACTCCACTGTATCACGATCAGGTGTTGGCAATATTTGATTTCCTCCCCGACCCCTTTTTTTTTTTTTTTACAGCTGAGGCTTGACGGATAATCCATTATGGCTCCTTTGTCATAAAAGGATTCCCCTGTACAGTCACGCAAGAAATCAGATTATTGCCAGGCAGCCAAACACCAAAGACAAGTGTACAGGTTCAGACGCTAATCCTGTTGCCAAAACCCATTGGATTGGTTGAGGAGGCCTTTGAGCAAAAGACAATGAGTAAGACTTGGTAGCCCCTGTCATCAGTGTTGCTGCGTACACTGCACTCAGCACCAAGTCCTCACTACAGGCCGTAAAGAAACAGCCTCAGATATGCCTAAAAGAGCAAAAGAGCTTGAGGTTAAAATACTCAACACACCCAAATGACCAGAGACAGTGACAGTTAAGAGAAAGGACGCAACTATGTATCTTAGACAAGTATTTGTCAGCCTTTGCCTCACAATTATTGTCTAATTTGGTCATGAGATGTGAAGCACAGTTGACACAGTGGCTAAGGTGCCACCTGCCCATCAGGAGTAACTAACATGCACATGTATTCACCGTAGGCACAGCTCAAGGTAGCAATTTGGGGTTAAGTGTCTTGCCCAAGGACACATTGACATTGAGGTGGGGATTGAGCCGCCGATCCTCTGATTGAAGGACAACTCAGCTCATCACTGAGCCACAGTGGCCTTCGTTTGTAGTAGAACATTATAAACATTAATATACTGTAAATAATTAGCTCCATTTCTCCCTATGGCTAACTCAGCGAAATATAGCTTTCTAGGTTGGAGCTTTTATTAAGTAATGTGTGGTGCATTTGTTTGTGTCCCGGCCATTGTGGGGTCAACTCTGTCTGACGCCAGCTCTTTTACTAATTATCAGCTCTGCTGTCTTCACCTGAGGGCAGACTCGGGCTATTACTTCTCGCGTTAGTCTTTGTCAGGGCAAGAAATATCCTCTCAAGATCTCTTTCCCCCATCTCCCACTAACATACCGACTGGGATGCCAGAACAGGCTCCATCAGATACCATGGCAATATGAGGTATGTCAATAACTGCTCTTGGTTTGGTTAAATGTGTGTTAGTGTTTCACATGTCAACATGACGAAACTACAGTTGTAGAGTTTATTTGTTTTTGGTTTGATCAGGACCAATTAGGTTTGATTGATTTGGGATTAATTATTGGCCACAAAACTAAATTAATCCTTTAAAATGATTAAACTACAGGACTCTTAACCCTCATGTGTAATAGGCCACTCTTGTTTGTCTTAAGAGCAGTTAGCCTGGGTGGGTGTACTGAGGAGGGTGAACACATCTACGTCCTGTGCCAGACTTGGTCTTATTCAGTTCAAGGTGGTCCATAGGATGCACTTTAGTAATAGCAGACTAGCTAAAATGTTCCCAGACCATGATGCAGGATGTAACCGTTGTGACTATCCTCAAGCAGATTTACCACACATGTTTTGGGCGTGTCCTAAACGTGGACAGTTCTGGTGCTATGTTTTTAATATCTTATCTATAGTTTTAGGGATCAAGCTACAACCGTGCCCTCTTCTGGCAATCTTTGGAATCCCTGCCAAACCCATCCTATATAGTACCAAAGAAAATGATATAATTGCTTTTACTACTCTTCTGGCTCGTTGCAGAATACTGCTTGCTTGGAAGTCTCCAGGTCCACCATCTCAGTCTGTCTGGCTTAAGGATGTAATGTTTTTCCTGAGTCTTGAAAAAATCAAATATACACTTAGAGGCTGTAATGACCATTTCACGAGGAAGTGGCAGCCTTTCATTTCCTATTTCCAAGACCTGTCAGTTGACCACATCAGTGTTGCCCAATGATTGAGAGGCATTAGGTTCTGTCCGTCTGTCTGATCTATTGCAACCAAATCCATGTATTACAAAAATCTGTGAACAAATGTAAAGGCCATGGGTGTGGGTGGGTTTGTGGGTGGGCGTATTATGATTCATTATTTTTCCTTATTTTCAATTGTTTTTTGTTGTTGTTGTTTTTTAATTTTTTTATTTATTAGTTGTGTTTCTTTTCATTTTTCACTTTACGTTGTCTGTTTGCTCTACCTTCCTGTCACTTTATGCAGTACTACTGCAAACAGAATAACACACACACACACAAAATAATACTTGTTCGCTGATCCCTGTCACTATATTGTGCACATTCTCTAATAAAGTATATATAAAAAATAAAAAAAGAGCAGTTAGCCATTCACGCAGGCTGATCTTATCCGCGATAACTGTGTTTGTTATGTATGTATTTTAGGGCTGTCAGCGTTAACGCGTTAATCTATGCGATTAATTTGGCCACGTTAACGCACTAAAATATTTTAACGCAATTAACGCAACTTTGTTTACTTCCTGTGTTCGTTGAAGTTTTTTCACTCCCCTGAATTTCAAACCGCGGCAGTGCGGTTTGACACTGTTTCCATTTTAAAAACAATTATTTCTCCGCGAAAATAAGGAGCAGAAATCAGTTTAAACTCGTGGATGAATCAGTCGGGTTTCCTCCTGCTCCTCCTTCCACCCGTCTGATACACAGAGGAACGGAGGGGCGACGTGTCGGGTGACGCGGCGCGGAAAGAACTCGTCACACGAAACCTTCAACGTGATTTGTCAATCCGTTTGTCTGTCAACATTTTGTGAAAAAAACAACCAATGAACACTCAGTAAATCACAAGGACCTCCCCACCACACAGATGAGGCTCATTAGCAACCTGTCAGTCAGAGAACCAGAGAACACGGCGCAAGGACAATTGTGCCTCATTGTATAGAGATGACATTGTTCTGGAATGTTTGATGTGTTACACGAGGGGGTATGTGTCACATGAAAACGCCTTTAAAAGGTGAATTTAAATTTTTTTGTAAAATGGAGAACATGCCCCCAGCCTCCAGAGGGTTAACGTGACATATTTGAATGTCAGTCAGTTTACCAAGGCCACTGGTTCTGCTGCTGTTCGGTGTTAAAGATGACAGGACCAATGGGGTCTCAATATACTTCTTTTTTTTTACTAATCTGGATGTTTCACTGAAGAAACAATTTATCATCCATGATATTAAATACCTCGCTGGCACTTTATAGGTAGGAGCCTCTTTGAAAACACAGCTCTGTGTGAAGTTTTGTCTTTAAAAAGAAGAAAAAAACCTTTTAATCGCGATTAATGAATTTCAAAATGTGCGATTAATTAGTTAAATTTTTTTAATCGATTGACAGCCCGAATGTATTTATGAACAAGGAAATAGTATAAAGGCGGGCGGGGTCATGGGTGGATATCTTTCAGCAAGCTTTTCGCCACCCATATGACATGAGAAGTGAACATTGATTTATTGCTCAAATAACTTAAAATTGTCACAGAAAACCCGAAGAAGCTCAATCTCAATTAATGGCAACTGTTCTCGTGACATTTCACATTTTTGACAAGGTGCACATCAGCTCAATATAAAGGCACAACACATTTGCCACAGAAACAGTTGCAATGGAGAATGTAGCAGGATGTGCTGGCAGAAATCTCAGCCTTTCTGTCATGGCAGGTGCAGCAGCAAACATCAACGCGAAAGAAATTTAGAGATGCTTTAATGTTGTCCAGCACATAACATCTTCCTGGTTATTATTGGGAGTTATGGGATATGAGAATGTTTGACTTCAATATACCCCTGCCTCCCAGGTGAAAATATTTATATATATATATATATACTTTTTTTGTATTTAAAATATACTGACATTTTCAATAGAACATATAATATATACTATAAAATAATTATTGCTGCAACTATATAAATAGTACACCACAGTCACGCTTTCACCTATTTAAAAAACTCTACTTTTAACACACTTTAAATTAAATGTACTGGAGTATACTTTCAAGAAATATATTATAACAAAAATATACTTTAAGTAAAAGTTCTGTGCAGTTCCTTAAATGTACTTCTTTGAACTTTGTTTTCAAACATATTTTTTGTATATTTAAAATTGTACCGTTCATCTATTTAGCAAACATTGTCGTCTCCTTGCCATATTGTTCATATGTTAATAATTGGTTGGATGTTAACTTTACGTATGTCTTAGATTTAAAAAGCTAGCGTTTAAGCTGGCGTTAGCTAGACCGTCAAGTACACCGTGTGAAAGTGGTTATTAATAATTGTGGCTATATGACTAGTGATTAAATCTATGTTTGACCTACACTAGTAGGAATATTGGCAAGTCATATTGTTATAGTTCCTCAATGTTAATCCTGATTTACTGTAAAAAAAAAAATATTGGTTCAACAGGATTTCATGTGTAGTCAAAATATAAGAAAATGTTGTATGAATATGCTATGTGACATCATCTCTCGTCTCTTCTCTTAACAGATGATGTTATCAATGAATTTCTGCAGGACATGCGAGCGGTCATCAGGCTGAAGCGTAATTATAAGCAGTTTAACCAAACAAATAAATAATATTGCTGCAGCTTGTGTACTCACAAAAACTAAGAAAAGAGATAACAAGATTCCTGTATTAGATGCTCTGCACTGGCACCCTGTGAAATCAAGAACCACATATAAAATGCTTCTCCTCATTTACAAAGACTTGATTGGTGATTTTCCATCATATCTCAAGGAGCTTGTATTACCATATTGCCCCTCTAGAGAGCTGCGCTCACTAAATGCGGGGCTATTTGTGGTCCCTAGAGTCCTAAAAAGTAGGATGGGAGCCAGAGCCTTCAGTTATCAAGCTCCTCTTTTATGGAACCAGCTTCCACCTTCAGTCCTTCTGTACACATTACATATATTACACCTGTGCATCTTGGAGAGGAATCCTCCTCTGTTGCTCTCCTGAAGATGTCTTCCCTTTTTTGCCCTGTGAAGGGTTGTTTGGGAGTTTTTCCTTATCCGATGTGAGGTTTTGGGACAGGGATGTCTGTGTCCAAAAAAGCACTCTGAGACAAATTTGTAATTTGTGAAAATGGGCTATACAAATAAACTGAAAAATAAACTGAAAGGCCGACCTCATTGGTAACTTTGGGTAAACAATAAAAAAATATAAATATTGCAATATTGTAATGTTTACATATTTGTAATATACTCTCTTTTAAATATACTTAAATCCCCCCAAAACTATAATTTAAGTGAGCTATCGGCACGTATATTAGCACATACACATTCATATACTTAATTTGTACTAACTATACCTTAAGTTGTTCCAATTCAGCACCAGAAAGATACACTAAATACACTTAAAATTGGGCTTAACTATTATTTAATCACAACTCAAATATATTAAGGACAAATTAAGTTGTTCCAAAATAGAACTCTAAGTATACTGATTATTAGTCAGACATCAAGTATATTCAAGTATGCTAAGATTAAATATACTTACCATATTTATTTTCATTTTATTTACATTTATTTATTTTATTTATTTTTCACCATGCAAGAAGCAAACACAACAACCAATCCACCCACTGTCCAAAGTGATCTGTAACATTTACACAAATACACTGCTTACAGAATGAGAGCAATAGCTTCTGAATGTCCTTCACTATTGATTGCTTCCCGGGCGCTTCACCGCAGCCCACTGCTCCTTAATAACTAAGGATGGGTTAAATGCAGAGAACTAATTTCCCCTTGGGGATTAATAAAAGTGTATATTCTATTCTATTCTATTACTATGCATCAACTTGTATTTGTGTGTTGCAAATTATTAAATTATCTTTCCCGAGGCATAACAACAAGATGTCATCCTGACCTTCTCATTCTTTTGATGGAAAGAGAAGGGAGACATCACAAAGTGAAACAGTATACAGAAAGTGATCATTGCTTCCAGCTAACTGATGATGCAAATCTGATTGACCCCTGTTTGCTTCAAAACACTTCAATGTCTGAAATTTAAAAGATACACAAACTTCCGCCTATTAAACTGAATGTAGCCTCAAAACAATACAGTGAAATGGTTTCTTTCAGCTCTGGGATGCGTCTATAGATTGAAAAAGAGCGCAACAGGTCATACTCTGACCAATATGCCTATATTTGAGGGGAAAACGATCAGTGCCACAATATGCAACCAATGGCTGAAACACTAACAAAATGTCTGTAGTTAGCTAAACACGTTAGATTTCAGCATGACAAAGGATTACTCAACATTTATATTGTTCAACAAACAAGACTTTCGTCCAATTAAGACCTGCATTTGCATCAACAAAACGTGGTTTTAATCGAGTGAATCAAGTTAACATCAAGTATTTTTGTAACTTACAGAAGTGTAGTCAGCCTACAACTCATTCAGACAAAGAGCTTGAAGCACTTGTAATATTAAATGCATGTGAGTGTCAGTATTAAAGTTTCCCCATTTTGCCTGCTGATGCCTCACATCTCATTGTCTGTATCCTTAGCTTACAAAAACATTGTTCTTGGTTTTTTACCCGGTTGGTATAGTGCATCCCACCTTGAAGCAGCTTTTAGGCATTTTACTTGTGTATGCTACAAGGAGGCTTCTTCACACAGTGCCATTCCTTTGCTATGTAAAGTTGTAGTAATTCCATTATGAATAACCCCTTTTTCAAATAAAAGATTATATTTTAAATAAGCTTAGCGTGTTCAAGGCCTTAATTGTAATTCTGAATGGATTTGCATAGAATAATTATCTTTGGCCAACTGAAAGTAAGACATCAGCCCAGTTTGAATCAGTTACCATGTAACCAGATGGTTTATTACATTCATGACACTGATTACAGCCCAAATAGAGCATTATCTAGACTCACATTTTAACACCACAACATGGACACTTCGTCATCATTGTGACCTAATTACATTTACAACCATAAATTGTAAAGACAGAATAGAGAGCAACCGAGCAAGAGAGAGAAAGACAGAGAGAGAGAGAGACAGACAGACAGAGCGAGAGAGAGAGAGAGCTAGAGACAGAGAGAGAGAGAGAGGGGGGGGGGGGGAAGGAGCAAAAGAGATAGGCAGAGAGAGAGACAGAGATAGGGAAAGTTATATAGGAGACAGAAAGAGAGAGAGAGACAGAGAGCGAGACAGAGAAGGAGCAAGCGAGGGGGGGGGGGGGAGAAGGAGCAAGCGAGAGAGAGCGAGAGCGATAGCGAGAGCGATAGCGAGAGAGAGAGAGAGAGACAGAGAGCACTTCATACACCTTATCATTATATCCAAAGGTCAGTAAATGTTCGCTGTTAGACATCGATAGACCTGTTGGGTCGTTTTGACGGCCGCATTGCACATAAATATATTCCGTTAAATAAAGCAGAGAGCACGTCAACACCCCGGACGCGCGTGTGTGTGTGAGGTGGTGTGGGTGAGAGGAATGATTCCGCCTTTCCCCCCTCAACAGGAACACAGGCTCCGCGCATGCCTTTCACAATCTAGCGCTGGTCCGGGGCTACTTTGCTTCGTGGAGACGGATAGGCCGCACATCCGTTAGAACATAACCCAAGAGGTTCTTTGATTCGGTTGACATCCCATCCATACATTCGAGAGGGGTGATTTATCAAAGACCAGTGTATAGTGGATCCTATATTAATGCACGCGCTCACATGATGTATCATTTTAACTTCGTCATTCCCATCAACCCAATACTGCTCGTCCAAGATTATAGATGTTCTCAACATTACAAAAACAAAAAATGATTTAAAAAGTTGCACTGGCTTTAGATAGCCTGTTGAATTATGGGGAGATGATGATTGATGGCGATGAATGATAATCATTTCTATCTAGAATGTCAATTTACTGAATCAATAGGCAATTTTTGTTTTTGTATAAATGTGTCTTAATGTGTCGTTATGTTATGTGAGAAGCCAGAGCTGAATGAACGGACCTACAGGCTACAAGCAATACCGCGTCCACCGATGGGAAGTGTGCAGGCCCGAGGTCCAGAGAGATCCCGATGACTGCCACCATTCAGCAGACGCGTCATTATTGTTCATCACTCTACTCCAGGACAGAGCTGGAGGAGGGGTCGGCTGCAGGAGGGAAGGGGCGCTACTGTTTGAGTTCCAGAGCCCAGACATGTTGAGGCCAACCTGTCCGACCTTTACTCTTCTTATCGCTCGTTGACGAGGAGGATGACGATGTGGACGATGATAATGATGTTGTCTTCGGGATCTCCATCTGCAAACACATGGTATTTTAATTGTAAATGATGCGTATTGATAATTTTTGTAATCATATGCTTTATATAAACTACAGTTAGTCGTTGTCTGTTAAAAATTGTTGCACTTTCAGAATTTTTACTTTGAAATTAGGTTCTCTAAATGTACCGCTTTTTTAGAACACAAACATAGTGGTTTTCATGTCACACCTCATAACACCATAATGTGTCCGTGTTGGAGTCCAATACTATTGTATTTGGGACAACTCCAATTTGGCTGATGCGCCAGAAATTTACAGTTGACATAGACCGGTGGGTGAATCTTTTAAAAGATTAAAATACTGAAGTTTTTTGGGAAGAATATGCTGTTTTTACAAGCACCGCGCAGTTCTTGATTTAATTCAACACTTTTTAATTCCGTACAGTTATTTTCATAATAGTTTGATTCCTGTCAACCGTGTGACATAAATTGACGGATTTAATATTGTAAAGAGCAGGTTCAACTATAGCTCTTACAGTTAATTGACTTAATAATAATTGACTTAATAATAATCATTAAGACGTGCGGCTTCCATCAGAAGTGTAGCGTTATCAAAAATGTCTTACTATAATATATGCATAATAGTAATGATATATATTGTTGTTCACGATGTAAGCTGTTTTAAACGAAGTTGTTTCTTTTTCACAAATAACGCACAAACAAGCACGATAGTTACATTCTCACAGGGAGTACACGCATACGCATTATAAGTATAATAATGAATAAGTGTTATTATAATTATGAATCTCCCTGATTGAAGTGCATTGATGTTTGGATTAAGAACAAAGCTGGAAACGATGAGACAGTAACTTCAGTATATATACCGAGGAGAAGATAAAATAGTATATTTATTCATATTTGTAAATGGATTTATAGTATGGCGAGTTATTTTCAAGATATAATGTGCAGCATGGAGAAACATCACGTAACTTTGTGCCTTCACCAAGTGT
Organism: Pseudoliparis swirei; assembly: GCF_029220125.1. NCBI lineage: Eukaryota > Metazoa > Chordata > Actinopteri > Perciformes > Liparidae > Pseudoliparis > Pseudoliparis swirei. Next base: position 11,934,532 of record NC_079411.1, read on the forward strand.
TGCGTTTGATGACATATAGTCAGGGGCGGCCCTAGCACATTTGGCGCTCTAGGCGAGTTTAACTCGTGGCGCCCCCACCCCCCCCCCCTCCAAAAAAAATAAAAATTAAAAACGATTTTGCACGAAAACGGAATTGCAACTTTCAAACGCTATTTTGCCCTGCAAGACTGAATTTCTTTCAAATAAACAGAACAACGATCGCAACAATGAACAAACATTAAATAAAGAACAAAATCCCTGAGAAGATGTCATGGCTGTGCTGAACTCCGCTCCGGCCACGCCCCCTGATCAACGGCGCACATTCACTCCCTCATCGCCTGCAAATAATGTTTTTTTTGTTTTCTGTTCTGTTGATGGCTGGCAAACAACAATCTTAGATGGTCTGGGTCACTTGTGGCACATATTATTCCCCCAAAAACTTTTTTTTGCTGGGCTCATTTTTTTGCGCCCCCCTCTGAATGGCCTACCGCCTGTAGGAAAAACCGCCCCTGCATATAGTGACACCAACCTGCTATATCCCAACAATGCTGGATGCAGTCACCCGTAATTCACGCTGAACGAAAGGATGTCCCGGGACTTTCACCCGCACCGACTTTCATAAAGATGTGACAACTTCATGTCGCCTTGCTTTCAGGGAATAGCTCACAGCAACAGGGAAGCGGTACACACTATAATCCACCATCCACACAAGCCAGAGGCCGACATTTAAACTGAAGCCGAATGGAGTAGTGTTTTATGAATAGGCCTCTTTCATTTTGCAGAGTGAAGTATAACACGCTATCAAACACGATAATCTCGGAGAGTGGGAACCTTGCTCGGACAGGATAGATCCGCTGCGATAGTCTCCCGCCTACACGTAAACGCATCAATCATGTGTTGCTCTGTGGTGCGTTTACTTTCATTCTGGACACGTTTAAATGCTTTCCTGCTTCGGGTTTTAGAAAGTATAATTTTCTTGCTATTACTATTTGCTCTTATTTTGTTGCGTAACGGATTTGACTGTTTTGTCACTATTATATGTATATATATTTATAATTTGTCAATATGTTGCAATTTCTACTTTTTAGTGGACCTGCAATTCGCAATAAGATATTACCAAATTACAGATAATATGCGAGTGGAATCAAAGGAAGCTTGCAGTTCAATCTTGGGGCTCTTTCAGAAATGTGCCTATAATAAAAGATAAGACGGTTTGCGGCAAACTGCAAGTAAAGTATCGGGCCAAAACCAAACAGATTGAGAAAGATACTTTTTCGATCCAGGTGCGTGAATAAAGCCAAGAGGTCCAATACATGCGAGTGTTACCAGCAGAACATGTCTGTAATACTGCCAACAGGCACGAGACGTCCAAACTAGTTCATCCCGACTATATGTTCTTTTATATCATCCTCTCCAGACCGCAGCTGCGTCATCGACCGTATAAGAGCGCTTGCTGTACTTTTTTCGGAACAAACATATAAAGGTTATATGACATTTTAAAACAGTTAAAAAAAAAGGGACAATAGCAACAACAACACAACACAACATGGATACAAAGACTATCTGGATCTGTGACTAAGGACATGGTTTTACTATAGCACTATGTTATAATGCCATCCATGGTATAAGAACACATCATTTGTTCCTGTCATTTAATCATTTGATCAAAACCTAAAACATCCTAAAATATCCATCTTAATAAGTCACAACTAGTTTTAACTACACATTTCGATAACATTTATTATGAAAAATAATTGTAAACAATGCTCTTTTAGTCTATAAATAAAGGTTCACTTAAGATTAAACTGCATTCAACAAGTTAACAGCCATAGATCTTTTATGTGTGATGTTTATATTAGCCCATCGGGGGTTTTGCCAGTCTTCTATTATTTACACACGCTTAATTGAAGGATTTTTTGAAGGTCCTTGTAAGCCCACACAGACACGTGACACCCGTTTCTAGTCCCAGTCACTTGTCAAAACCAAGTCCATGGCTCTGTTAGTCTGCAGGCTACATATCACTGAAAGTGATACACATCACTGTCTTCAGTTAGGCTGCCGAGAGCAGAACGTCAAATTGCAGCTCTCTAAATCATTTACTCTTTATCAATTAAACACCACCAAGCAGGACATATGAGGGAGCAATACAAAGTATGTTCCCAAAAATTACTACAAAATGCAAAAGTTGTGCCATAATTCAGTAGGTAACATCTGATAATTTTACAATGTTGCATGTCATAAATGATTTTAGATGATGGGTCTAAATGAAATCTAAATATGCGATCAGTTTGCAGCTGCACTGTGATGAAATTATTTAAATGTAATTAAATTGTGAAAATAATAATTTGTCGTTAGCACAACATCCACATTGAACAACACCATAGTGATACAAAACAGCGTTGATGAAGAAGATATATAATTACTATATATATATATATATATATATAATTATCTTTTAAAGACACCGCTCAATGTAAGAGTCCCGGAAATGACTGCGTATTTGCAAGCTCAGAGGTCCCTCTCATAAATGCACTTTAAATTCACTTATGGGATAACCACTTTATCATTAATGTAAGAGCAGACGGAGGAGCATAAGCAACACCGAGTGCTTATACTTTAGCCACTAAGGACAAAACTCACTAAGTTGCTGATGTTTTACAAACTTAAGGAATTCTGATATATTTGTATCTGTAGTTTCTCAGTTGTAGCAGGAGAGTTCGCATTTGAATCCAGAACATGTTGTTTCATCGCAGAGTTATTAACAGGACTACGTCCTTCTATTAGCGACTGCAGTTTGAAATGTGGGAAAAAATTGCTTTCTGGCTTCAATTATTCCGCCACACTTCCTATATGCAGCACGTTATACAAAAGACAGGAAATAATTATTTTTGTTCGCTTCTATTTTTATAGATCTGCTCTATAGTTTCCCTGCTAGATTAAAGCTCAGAACCATTTATGTGTGTCAAAACAACAGGCAGCAGCGTATCACATCAATGACATGCTTAGTTCTTGCATGTCGTGAATAAAGGTAGAAAGGTAAATTATTACCTTTAGCCATTGATCATAAAGAGGATATGTAACTCAAATATAAATAATATAGCAATTTGAAACTTCCTCCTTACTGTGTTCGAAATAGGTTTAAATGTCTTGGATGTGCCAAACTATAAATCCTGAGCAACGGTGAGACCTTGTCAAGCGGGAGCCATATGGGCCGCGCAGAGCTGGGACCGATATGATGTGGATCATATAGCAGGCTGTAAGACCAAAGCATCCAAACGTGTTGCTGGGAATAATGGTGCTGGGTCGACATGGCTGAACCTGGCCCCTCCTGGCTCCAATCTGTTTGAAGATATACCAATTGTCTGGCTTCACTCTTATATACTTAATCATTTGGCCTACCATTATGGGCATACTTATTTTATTACTCAAATCTCTTAAGGAATCAATGGTTAATGAGTCAAGTGTCAATTATAAAAATGGGTAAACACACTTACATGTGACTGTTTACTCTCTCCTTAGCATACACCCAAATACTTCATTAGCTTTTCAAATTCCTCCCTCAAATAAATTGGGCTGTGAAATTACCCTCCATTCTGTGCTCCCGCAAAAGCCTGCATTGCTGTTTACTTGTTGCCTTTTTGTGCTGTTCATCGCTTTGGCCAACACTCTCAGTTAAAGTTGACGACACATCAAGTATTGTTACATTAAGCTGGTTTTGGTGGTCTAAGTCTTTGCACGGTACGATCTCTAACTATGCATCGATGACTGATGCTAATTATTATAAAATAAACACAGAATAATAAAACCACAACAACAACAACGGTTCTTCCTTTACATTTCCGCGTTGTCAGCATATTTAATCTGATCGTATTGCTGCTTTTGCACCCCTGTAAAATCAGACTGTCCGTCTACTCTACATCCTTAATAAATAAAAAGATCCGCGAAATATTCGTCGTTTATATTTTTCGTGACGCAGACATATAACCCAGGGATCATCATAAAAACAAACAAACAAAAAACAATTAAAGCGAAGTTAAAACTGTGTGACAAAGACCTGGAAGGATTTTCAGCAGCAGCCTATCGTTCTTCTTTCAACAACAACAACAATAACAACAACAATAAATAAATGATGACCCTCGACCTTTACTGTCCTACATATATTCAGTTGACATCCAGCCTGTATAGTTCACAAAGCAACATGATATTTCAATAAGCTTGTCATTTATATGCTTAAACTATTTGTGCATGCCGAGGACATGAATGAGTTTTTATTGGAATACATATGTGTCCATACAACATGTCAAAATGTATATTATCATATAATCTAAATAGCGAAGTTCAACACTTAATAAATCCAATAATTAATGCCGTTATTGTTGTGTCAGCTGTTACACCAACTTGTCTATTTTTAATGTATTTTGTATTCTCTTATATATCGATATAGCGTGAAAGGCAATGCACATAAGGAGTGTTGGTTCAGTTTTGCTGTCTGCCTATACTGTGTCCCTGTCGGACCTTTATGAGCAGCAGAAGAACGGATAAAGAGAATGTTTTCACAGGATGGTCCACTGTTCCTTGTCTCGTTAATCTTCGAGTTAAACATAAGACATCTGAAATAGGACTCATTCAATTTAACAATACCAACAACGTATCTTATTTACCCTATATATCAATTAAGTTCATGACTCATGTCCACATTCTTTTTCTTTTTGCTCATTTCTAAAAATAAAAAAGGTGACTGCAATTGTCAAAGTTACGAGTGTGTTTAGTTTACAATCCACTAATGAAGCTCGGCGGTAGTTTATCTCTCCATCACACGTGCACTCTCAACTGTCTCAGCTGTTGCTTCTCCTTTTTTTCATTTGACATTACAGGCCTGTAAAATGAGTCTACTACCCAATATATTATGTAGCGTGAAGGCCTTTCATTGTAGATCCAAGGCAGACCTATTGCCTATCCCCATTAACAATGAAGTGATTTTGAACTAAGCTTTATGTCGAGACCCGTTGCCTGCTTTCCTTTATTGTCAAGTTTAACCCAGAAAATATGAAGAGTTTCTCAGCTTTAGCTAACGGTAGCCTGTATATGAAGTGATTTAGGATAGTCTTCTGTTCTTAAAAATACAAAGGGTGGCAATCGGGCTCCCCAGTAGGCTGTACGGTGTATGTGCTCTTACCGCCTCTCTCTTCCTCCGCTCCTCCCGGGCCTCTGTTTTCTTCAGCTCGGCCTTAAACGCATGCGTGTCTCCGTGCTGTCCGTCCTTGTCCAGGATGTCCATCAGGTAGGCGATGTAGCTTGTCGCCAGCCGCAGCGTCTTGATCTTGGACAGCTTGGTGTCGGCCGGGACGTTGGGGATACACTCCCTCAGTTCTGCAAAGGCCGAGTTGATGCTCTGGGTCCGCCGCCTCTCCTTACGGTTGGCTGTGGGTCTCCGCTTCACGGGCCGAGGTTGCGTGTGGTGGGGGTGCATACCGACCGTGGCTCCGTTCACCGAGATTGCGCCGGCTCCCGGAACCAAGCCGCCGGGTCCGTAATGGTGGTGATGGTGATGGTGGGGGTCCAGGCCGGCGGTGGACCCGCCGCCACTGTTTCCATGATACTCTGGGCTGTAGCCGGGTGCGAGGCTATATTCAGTGGGAGACATATCCGCGTGGCTTATCAACCAGCTTGTGAAGTACGGAGGGGCCCCGGTATCCTCGTGACACCGACTTGCCGCCGTCGCATGCAAGGAGTAGTGGTGGCTGTCGTGGTGGTGCATGACTGGGTGGTGAGGGAAGCCCGAAACTAGACTCATAGCGACACACAAACACGCACTCACACGCGCGTGGACACACACAAATGCACGCACGCGCACACGCTCTCTCTCTCTCTCTCTCTCTCTCTCTCTTTCTTCCTTCTGCAGGCACTCAGACCCGCACGCACACCGGCAGGTCCTTCTCGGATGCTGCAGCAAGAAACTCGCCCTCGTCGCTTAACGGCCGTGCAGAGCAGATGTTTGCATCTGGTATAATCTGCCAAACGGCATCCGACACCAAAGACAATTTGCGTGGTGCGACCGTGAAGGTCGGTATTCCGTGCAAGAGTTGGCTCGACCCGGGCTGGTGTTGTCTGCAGTGGCCTCTTAGGCCGCTCAGTTCTGTCCAAACAACTGCTCCTCCTCTAAGACATTGTTCCTCTCCCTCTACAGTCATGCAGCCTTTATTCCTCCTCTTCTTTTTGAATCTTACTCACAGTGTGGAGCCTATTCTTCCTTGCTTCCTCTGTAGCAGACTTCGTGTCATCCTTCTCCGTGAGTCAGTTAGCAGCTGTCAGCCTCAGAGCCGTTTGGCAGGGCAGGACCAGTCTGGGCAGGCACTGGGTCACTACTGGCTAGACACTGAGCTATGGTAAAGCCAGCTTGTCTGAGAGAGGGAGAGTCTGAACTTCATAGCATCTGTCAACCAATAGCAAACCCCCTACCCCTCCTCTGGCCCCGTCTGCACGGTCTGTTTACTTCTCTTTAATGTCAATGGGCCTGCTAAGTAGACCTGCGGACTCTTAACACACACACGCGCGCGCGCGCACGTGTGTTTGTGTGAGGGGGAGCATGGGTGTTTGTGGGGGGACTAAACAACAAAAACAAAAAATAATAATAAAACGACTTCCCTTTTTTAATAAAAAAATAATAATCTAATCCTGTTGATGGTCTTATTTGTAATTAAAACATTAACAAGGGACATATATGGTCTGAAATTGATTGGCAGGTCTTTTAACACAATAGATAACAACTCAATATGAGTTGTTAAGATTCTTTTGTTCTAATATTGTATGCTGTTATATTGTTTGTGTACTCCAATAAGTCACGACAATTACGTTATCGTACTTACCATATATATATATGCACAACAACAATTAGAGAATTAGAAGCATACAGTGAGATTACGTCATTTTGTCGTTTCTAGCATTTGTTTATATATGTGTGTGTGTGCTCTTATCTCATATATAATTATATTTTATTTCTTTTAAGTATTCGTTTATGTACTCAGTTTGAACTAGCTGGTGCTAGCAGACCGAATAAATGAACCACATCGGCCTATTCCCAGGGACATGATGTTCAATAGTCCCATTGCGAAGGCCACAATGTCCTTTTTCTGGACTCATATCAATAAATGTATTCTGTTGTAAAAGAAGTCTCTCTCTCTCTCTCTCTCTTGCTCCCTCTCTCTGACACACGCGCGTACACACAGGCATACAAACACACACACACACACACACACACACACACACACACACACACACACACACACACACACACACACACACACACACACACACACACTGCAAGACCGATATGATTGGAAATACTGCGACCGAAGGATGCTGACATAATACACAAATGGGGAAAATGGCTACCTTCATTGGTGTGAAAACTTTAAATTCCAATTATGTATTCGATCTTAGCATGTGTGATTGTATATGAACTCCTTTCGTCATGGTGCCTATTTGCACATTATAACATTTAAGAACGATGTTCTTTCCAGTGCTCAATTGCACAAAATAATTTCAGAGCCTAATTTCCTTAAAAGAAACACGAATTCACAATATATTTTTACAACAGCTACTGTGAATTTAAATGGACCTCGGTAGGCCCCGAATAGTGTATTGCCGCTTTTACTTTCCAAAGCAACTATATCAGACCAAATTAGCTGGAAAAGGTTTGAATGCATACAATAGTCAAGAATACCAGGGTTTAGTTTATTGGAGGATACTTGATTAATTTATTAAATGTAGTTAATAGTATTATTATTATTATTATTATATTATTAATAATTATTATTATTATTAAGACCGTTGTGTTTTGCGTCAACAATTGATAGGTTGACACCATAGTTTTAACGGTTAGTTGCAGTTTAGCTTTCAGTGTAATAGAACAGTGGTTACTCGAGCTCATGTAAATAAACACCCGGTAAAATAGCTTCCGAGCTGACACTGTGTCCGACCCACTGACCGCTTGCCTCGGTTTGCAAGAAGAAAAGTCCACTGTGTCTCCGGAGCTGAAACCTTGAAATAGCCGACGTTGTTTCTTTTAGTTTAGCTACACGCTGCTATATAAACGTCCATGGTAATTCTTTAGACCTATTATTTTAATTTTCTTAGCAGATATATGTTCCTATCATGAGCATGTGATTCAAACGTATTGAACATGAAGCGTGTCCAATGCATATTTACTCGAATCCGAATGAATATGACATTTAGGCTCAAATGTTTGCAGGTCTATTTCTACCATAGATCCTTAGAGAGAGAGAGAGAGAGAGAGAGAGAGAGAGAGAGAGAGAGAGAGAGAGAGAGAGAGAGAGAGAGAGAGAGAGAGAGAGAGAGAGAGAGAGAGAGAGAGAGAGAGAGAGAGAGAGAGAGAGAGAGAGAGAGAGAGAGAGAGAGAGGGGTTAGATATCAAACGGCAACCTTGAAAAAACCCCAGAAATGTGGCTGTAACTTGTCATGATGTGGAAGATAAATCCAAATAAATACATACAGTTGTTGCTCCTTTTAATAAGCTTTAGTTGTCGAACAATTTTAATCCATGATGTAGGCTTCCAAAAGCGTTTAATGTCTTCTGAAAACAAATATCTCATGGGGAACATATTAATATTGATATTACTACTAGTATTATTAATAGTACTTTCAAGAATACACGTTTCTAGATATACCATATTACAAACAGTAATCTCAACAAATGTGTACATTTTTATAATGATTATATATGATTATTAAATTATATTAAATGATTATTATTCAGAAATTAATCTGAATAATAATATAAGTATGGTTACGGGTTTGCTGGGCCTCTTTGTGGGCCACTGAAGACCATTCAAGGATCTTTGAAGACCTTGAAAGCTCAATCAACGGTGTCAAGTGTGACTTTGCTTGCATGCATATTTGAGCCTTATAACTTTTTCAATTAAATTTTCAGCACCACTATTTTGTAATTTTCAACCTGAAGAACAAGTAATTAATTTTTATGTTTGCTGTTATCTTTTTGAATTTGAAGCAAGGATGCTTCTAAATTAGAACTTGCCAGAAGAAAGCTATGTTTTTCTTTATATTTAGTTTGAACGACGTTCAGAAAAACACTATTATTTGGTTATAGTTTTGGACAGTTCGGGCTTGGGTGATGTGTTGATTTGATACTGGAGTGCAGATGGTTTCTGGTCCCAGGCAGGACACACTGAATGCAAAAAACTAGGCCGTAGCCAGATGGCAGCGAGGATAAATTGGCAACATATTTTGCATAGCTAGTTTACACAAAACAATGGGGGTGTGGAAAAGACATTGACAACTCTGTGGAGCTCAATGACCGGCCACAACATTCAAACTTCACCATTGTGGACCATTTGACTTCAGTTATGAACAAAATTGTTGGCAAAGCACATCAATAATAAGAGACATATGGATCAATTTACTGTAAAAACGTCAATAGCATATAGCATACTTCAAGCTGATTTCTTTTTGGGGACATAGCTGTGATCACACCATTGGCATATTAACACCTTCCAAGAGAAAACCATTGCTTACTTACACATCAAGCAGATTCAGAGAACATTATCCTACATTTGAAGTCATGTAAATATCCACCTGTCAAATGTAAGTCCAATATTTTCAATATTTTTAGCTCAACTTTGGTCTCCACTAACTGATGAAATTATCCATCTCCTCAGCCACTCAACTAGTTAGATGTATGTCTGTCTGACACAATAGCATGTTTTACTTTAGCTGATAATAGCTGCCTGCTGGGGCTGGAAATGAAGTTGATGTCAGTGTGAGTGGATGAAAGACCAACCGATCCCTAAAAGCAAAACAATTAGCTAAAAGATACTGAAATGCTCCATTGAGCTGAGGGGAACAGCGGAGCAGAGAGCTGGTGGAGAATTCTTTGTGGGATTAACTTTACGGTCGATTGACGACTTTCACATTGGATGAAGTCATACAAATATTGTTCACCGGAGCTTTACATAGACATGAGTTTGGTTTGCATCAAAGCCAATACTGTAGTTCTTAGACCTCAGAAGAAATACTGGAAATACCCACTGTGCAAAGCCAAAAGTTGTACAAATAGTTTGAAATATAATCAAAATGCCAGGTTGATGGTGAGGATTATTAAAAGTTCAATGGAATTTCTTTAAATGTACTTAATGCTATTCATCCATAAGGCTTTAGTTATATAAATATTGTCGAATCAACTGTGTATAACACTGAATGTTCTAGAATGCAACATTAATAATGCCTCACATTACATGGTTTGGCACTGAACACATCATACTTTAGTTTGTCAACAATTAGCTTTTTAGCTCTAAACATCACAACTGAAACTGTCGAACAATTGCTTTTTAATTGACCGCAGACGTTGAAAGGTTATAACTAAACCACCTCCTAAAGTAGCCAGAAAAGCCGATAGAAAACAGGCTACTGGAATATTTGTGCTGTAGTCTGTCCTGACAGCAAAATGCAAAACACGTATAGAAGGAAGCTTGCATTTGGTGTATGGGTGTTACAAATAGATGTCAGTCGTAAACCTGGCAGCAATACAATAGGTTGCCTGAATGATGCATTAGATTCATTTTAAGTAAACAATGCTTATATATATATATATTGTAACTGATATTTTGAAGGTGGGTTAGAAAGGTTAGCTATAAGTGTGAAGTAGTTCAAAAGTGAATCTTTCAGTGAATCATCCAGCATTCTTTAACTGCATCGACTCACATCAATAATATCTGCCTTGCTTTGCGTCTCAGAAATGCTGCATGACGGTAAACAACCCTTAAGTTTACTTATTGGTTTTAAATGATTGTTATAGATAATAAATGTTTTGGTGCTGGTTATATTGTGGGAGACAGACCTAAAGAGAGAATGGGGGTTGGAATGTGTGGAGGAATTCTCTGTGAGGAAGGCATATGATTTATATTTGTTTAAGTGTTGAATGGGGGGTTGCATTCTGTGTGTGTGTGTGTGTGAGAGAGAGAGAGAGGGAAAGAGCGAGAGAGAAGGGGAGAGATCAGGAGCCTGACCGACTGACCTACAGTCTAATTATGTATCATTATCAGGAGACACAAACTGATCTAAATTACTGCAACAGCTCCCATTCACATAGATGGATTACACAGAGCAGGCCAGTACACACACACACACACACACACACACACACACACACGCACAGACACACATACGCACACACACACACACACACCACACACACACACACCATGTGCCTTGTCCTCTGATCTCAGCCATTCCTCCTCTGTATAAATAAACCTGACATAGTAGCAGGGCATGTGTGTGTGAAGGAGAGAGAAAGAGAGAGAGAGAAAGAAAGAGAGAGAGGGAAAGGGAGAGAGAGAACGAAAGAAAGAGTGGGGCTGTGTGATGACGTGCAGGTATACATTCCAGAGTAGCGGAAGTTTCTTTTCAGAGTGAAACGCCATTATTGCTGCCTGCCTGATGTAATCATCCACTGCATTGGAAACAAACTCAATGGAGCACACCATGAGAAATGTGGAAATTAACAGAGTCTGCAAAATCTGATAAATATTTGGTTTAAGTATCAATTCTAATATTCAACCTTGTATTTTTCTAATGATGTTTAAGTGCCATCGTTGCATCATGCATCTCATGTACAGCTGTGTCGAGCAGGGCCAATGCAAAGTAAACAACAAAAACAACAAACAAACAAAACAAATCCTTAAAACGACTTCCTTTTCTTTCTGGCGTGGTGGCTATGCAGGGGTGGCTGGGCTGAAGTGAAGGCACGCGAATCCTAGACACAGGGAACGGTTAGTAGAATGTCAATATGGGATAAATCACGAAATACTCTTTCGTCGTTAAAAGGATGAAGAGGGGAGTCACACGACCACTGAGCTGATGAAATAATCTGGTGACGAGTTGAAGGAAGCCAGGGTATTTCACAGGATGGTTGATGACCAGGATTGCAGACAGGTGTTGGAGATGAGCCCAACACCTGAAGCAAAAGTTCCAGTCTTGTTTATTTTCAGAACTGATATTAATCATTGTTACTACACATTGTACATAATGTAGGCTAAATTAGTATCTGTTTTTTTTTAAAGGGAAATATAGTTTTGTTTCAATGGTGACTAAGCCTGTTTTATATTGGTGCACAAATAATTGCGAAAAACTGTATTATTGTCATTTTATGACACTGATACAATTATAATATAATAATGCAAGTACACTCGTTCAAACAGCAATGACCTTTTAATTCTTAAGATTATACAGACTTTGGAATGGGAAGGGAAAAAAAGAAAGATATACAGTATATAATATACAGGACTGTCTCAGAAAATTAGAATATTGTGATAAAGTTCTTTATTTTCTGTAATGCAATTAAAAAAACAAAAATGTCATGCATTCTGGATTCATTACAAATCAACTGAAATATTGCAAGCCTTTTATTCTTTTAATATTGCTGATTATGGCTTACAGCTTAAGAAAACTCTAAAATCCTATCTCATAAAATTTTAATATTTCCTCAGACCAAGTAAAAAAAAGATTTATAACAGCTGAGTGTTTGTCAAGGCTCAGGAAACCCTTGCAGGTGTTTCGAGTTAATTAGACAATTCAAGTGATTTGTTTAATACCCTACTAGTATACTTTTTCATGATATTCTAATATTTAGAGATAGGATATTTGAGTTTTCTTAAGCTGTAAGCCATAATCAGCAATATTAAAAGAATAAAAGGCTTGCAATATTTCAGTTGATTTGTAATGAATCCAGAATGCATGACATTTTTGTTTTTTAAATTGCATTACAGAAAATAAAGAACTTCATCACAATATTCTAATTTTCTGAGACAGTCCTGTATGTACATATATATATACAACATATCATACAATAAGTAAGCTCAACATAAAAACATCATTCATATGTATTTCTTTTGGGTGTCAGATAAAACTCAAGCTTCAACTAATTTGGTTTGGTAACTGTAATGTAATATCATGTTTTTATTCTTTTATTTCACATTTTCATAATAAAGCTGATGTATAACTGCATAGTATCTTAATAACACAGAATATAAGGTGACTAAAATAGCATGCCATATCTGTTTTGGCAACCAAACTGTAGCCTGGTAATCACTTTTTTAATAATAAATCTAAACCATATCAGTTCAGAGACAGTATTTGTGTTCTGTCTTCATGCAACTCTTTCTCTGTCTCCCGCCCCCATATCGCTTTCTTTTCCTGCATTCTTATCTATGTTGTTCCTCTCCTGACAGAAACCAACGCTACGCCCGAGAAACATTACATTTCCTCAGGGATGGTATGAATCTTTAAAATACAAATATATGAAATATGAATAAAACTGAACGCTGCTTGTCCATGTTTAGTTTTGACTGTGGGAACCGGAAGCAGACCCGTCTCAGACCACAATGAGAGGTAAGAATGGTTCATAATGTAGCAGAAGACTAAATACATTGGGATTCAAAGTCATTATTTAAGAAGCACAAAAAAACAGAAACAAAAAAGAAGGATATGAAGACACAGGATATTTATTGATATTTATTGAAGAAATCATGAATACAAATTGAACGATAGAATAAAGCTACGAGATGACTACAAGTATCTCTGGGGTCTGCGGGGATCCCAGTTGTTCGGGTGAGGGTTAAAGGAACATGCTGTTTCTGGAAATGCCAATTTGCCACCAAACCCACAATCAGATGAGAGGACGAGAAAGAACCTGAGCTCTAAACCAAAAGTATGTCAAAACAGCTGCGTAGCCTGGGAATGTGTTGGACTCTCCACCTCAATCCCCAAACTCTTTTAAGAAAAGCTGCCACTGCTCATATGACACGTCTGTCTCTGTTTCAGAGGATTCCTTTAAGGGAAATGTCCCTGTTGGGAAAAAAATAAAGAAATGTTTCTCTGCATTTGACCCATCCTTAGTTATTAAGCAGCGGTGGGCTGCAGTGAAGTGACCGGGGAGCAACAGGGGGTTCAGTATCTTGCTCAAGGACACTTCAACATGCAATTATGGGGAGAGTGGGGATCGACTTGTCGTCTGGAGGAATTGATAATCATCTGGGGCCGGTTTTTCAAAAGAAATCTGATCGGATTACGGCTATCGGATTGGATCAAATCTTGAAAATGGGTTTTTCAAAAGGAAAAAAGGATTCAGAAATTGGATTGGATCACGTTATCCAATCTTGTTCTTGATCCGGATCAAACCTTGAGTTTGGGTATTTCAAAACTTTTTGGTAGGATTGGGATCTTTCTTATCCCAAAAATCTGGATTAAATTGATCCCAGCAGGAGGGTGGATTCATGGTGGATATCAGTAATAAAACTAGGTAACTAAAATTGGTTAGTTAAATAATACAACATTTATATAATGCTTTTTATAGTATTCATATTTATTCATCAATTTCACCTGAATTGTTCAACAGGAAGTACATAAAGTAGGTAGGCTATGCAGGCTAGCAACCTTTCACTATAGCAAATTATAAATTATAAATATTTCGGCCCCATAAATTATTCCCCCAAACTGTTCATTAAACATTAATCACATTGACACAATCATCAGTCATGAACTTATCAAAAATAGTGTCTAACAATTGCGTCTCTTATTGGTCGTCCAGTCGGGCCCTCATTCTGACAGAATGCCGGATATATCCATAATATATTTGTGAGTAAAGTATGTATTTATTTATTTGTTGTATGTCTCAGATGAGCGGACTGCCTGTTTCCAAGAAATGGGCAATGGAGGGGGATGTTTATATTTTGTAGTTTGTTTGCTGTTCCATTCAGTCCTATTTTCTGTTCAAATAAAGCATTTTGGAGTGACCCCACACTATTCTACCTGTTGTTCTTTACATACAGTAGCTCCATCGTGATCCCATTTAGACCACAGGTAATCCAGATTTGGTAATCCTGATCCAGATTGATCCAGATTAAAACTTTTGAAAAACCGGCCCTCACATAAGTGTGACCAGATAATTATGCAAATATGTGCAAGGAGAGCATATTTGTTCACATACATGCACATATGTTTATAATACAATAATATGAAAGGGAACATGCATCCATATTCAACTTTACCTTAACCCACAGGTTTGAATCTCATATTCAACCCTACCTGTAAAAGTAAGGTATAAAGTGTGAGAAACACCTGCAGTTGTTACTGATGTGTTCTGTGTCTGTGGGGCGCAGCTGCAAATGCTGTTGTACTTGTGGATACCAGACCCATGACAGTGACATACGGCATGGAAGAAGCTGAGTATTCTTCAGCTCACAAAATCACCACAAAATCATCACAAAATATGAGTGCAGAGGATATTATGGATGAGGATTATTTACAGTGGACATTTTATAGTATATATTTGATTGGGTTTCTAGCTCACTCGGCTATTCAGCTGAAGAGGGGCCACTCAAGGCCTTCCATAATGAGCTGCCAAGAGCAAACAAGCTGTAGGTAGCACTGTTTCAAAATAGCCTACTTTATAATGAGGCATCATGGTCTGCGTCTGTGACACTGGAGGGAATTGAAGAGATGACATTACATTACAGCTCAGGGAGCCGAGTTACTGCTTGAGTTATGGGTTGAAAGCCTTGTTCAAGGATACCCTGATGGTATTCAAACATTTGATAATGCATTACTTAATGGCTTGGATGTTTAAATCATAAGCTGAAGATGATTGCAAGTTATTTCATTTGTTATTATTACTATCGTCAAATTCTATTGGGGTTTCACTACAATAACAGTCAGACAGAAACTTTGAGATCACCAGAAAACAGCGGTCATTAAAAAAAACCTCAAAAACACCATGATTAATGAATCACATCAGCTGTGTGTGCGTAGGTAATTAGGTGCTCATTAAGAAGTAGACCAAACAAAGTATTACACACACACACACACACACACACACACACTGTAATTTCCTATACTTACCTAAAAACAACATATCAGTCATGTACTGTGGGCACCAGAATGGATTTGAGCTAATTTGATCATTACGAAGCTTTACATCATTTGACTTATATGCAGGGTATATAAATATGTCTGTGTATTATATAAGTTTGAATATATGGACACTTTCACAAGTCCTAATCTCCGTCCTTTAAACTACAATGCTTCATGTCCCTGGTTAATGCATTGATACACTCAAGGAAATACACCTGTATTCAAGAAAATCTCACATGATATCCAGAAACCTATGCCATTTGCAATATATCCCCTCAAAAGTCTAACCCATCTCCATCTAGTTTATCATGGTTTGCTTTTTTGTGTGAAATAGACAGAAGCAAGTGTTGTTTATTTACAATATAAACTATAAATCAACACACAATATGAGGCAGCACATATCATTGTTTGACATACACACTCTTCAGCGAGTGGCGTAGAAGCAGCAGGGCCCCATTAGTAGAGGGCTCCGCATGGCCTTATAGAACTAGGGTCCCAAAATGTTAACCCTAGTTCTATAAGCCAAGAATGGGTATTACTGTCTGCCATTCATGAGTGCGCCTTCATCCACTTAAACAGCAAAATGACATGTAATGTATATGGCAGCATACTTAACTATAGTTTTCTCTTCAGCAAACAGCCCACTGACTGCCCTGGTGATGTGGTGTGCAGGGAGTCTACCAGTTATCTTTGTTACCTATGCAGAGTTGGGCCGTGGCTCTATGTGGGATCCATTCTCTCACCAGAGACTCAGAACCAGAGACTCACCTTAAGCCGGTCAGGATCAGTGTGCTTGGTTCGATGTAGAAGTAGGGCATGCATTCATTGGGCTCAAACCATAAAGCCCAGGAGCAGGAGGAGCCTGTGTGAGTTAAAACTACAATATGACACTGAATTAAGATTCTCTGCCAAAGATGGGGACACACACAAATACAATTTCTGAGTCTATGTCCTCTGTTTGCTTTGTGCACATGACATCAATAAGGTTTCTAACACAAAATCCTCACAACTCACAAACCTGAATAAAACATCCTGTAGTCACGTAGTTTGCACTGAAAGCCAGCTCACTGTGAATCTCATTTCTGAGCTGTCTTTCTATCTGTTTTACAAGGTAAAATTGATGACCAGGCTTTAGTGGGTATTTGGCAGCAGGACAGGAAAATTACACACCAAGTATTTGACAGTGAGCTCCTAACATCCTCCGTGATCATCTGTCCCGATGGCAAAACTCTTACATAGTTTCCACTTTAATATGAAAGAAGATCAGATAGCACATTTCCATTCACCTGTTCTTATGCACACTTTAAGTTGTCCATAAAGGCACATGTGAAAGCACAACATTCAAAAGAATGCTTGGCTTACAAGGAACATTGGAATTAGAAGAAAATTGGAATTAGAAGATCAACCAAAAGCTGGAAAATGTACTCAAATATTTTGACTTTATGAAAGGTGTCGCTTATAATGACAAACCCACAGATAATTATTAATCACTCATACATTTCTCCTCTGTTCTACACATCTTTTCAGTGTCTTCAGCTCATTCCTCTGTTTTTTGGTAAAGCCCAAAAAAGGCCTAAATCTTAGATCTACTTACTTCTAGCTAAACATTAGTCAAAATGGATGCTGTCATTGCTCTGTGTCTGCTTAGGCAAGTTGTTACCGTAACAACTGAACAAGTTGATAATATGTCAGATGTTCTGTCTTCTGCATTTTCTGCTGCCAAGTCGCCAGAAATGTAATAAATGAAACTTTTAACAAAATGGAAATTTCTTATTACATTTATACATAACATCCCTGATTTTATATAAAAATAATTATCAGGATATTTATGAAGTGAAATAAAAAACTGTATGAATAGGATGAACATATACAGTCTAAGAAAGTTTTGTATTTTAACTTAAGACACAGTTTGGTGGTTAAATAATTTGCAATACAGTAGTTGTGTTATAAACCACTTTGTCGATATCAACACAGACTGCAACATTTTAGAGTGTATATTTTATACCATGGCAAATTTCTTGCTACAGTATTGCTTTCCGATACAAAATATGGTAGCACCAAGTCAACTTTGGGATTCTTTGTATGAAGTTATTTAAACATTTTTCTCAATCTCTGGCTTCCCATTATTCATATGCATGTGTTTATTATTTTGATGTCTACTGTCAGCCATGCAGTTATCTTAAAATAAGGCACTTCCGCCATCCAATCAGTGCTGACTACGATATAATAATTTAAACCATTTTAGCAATCTACAGTGGTTGAGATGTTTACTGACAACTAATTAGGTAAGTGAAGGGAAATGCAGTGAATATTACTCTTGATCTGCCCCACAACAATACTAATCATTTTCATAAATTGTCTATATTCTAACAGAGAATTAAATAAACTTTGGTTATTTGATGTTTCTCATTTCATGGAGAATGTGCTGGTGTTTAACCTAAAGCTCTATCTAAAACACTTCAACATGTTTATGTTTCACAGCAGATTTTCCAAAGAGAGAGCCAGAAACACTTGTGAACAGAGTAAAGCCTCGTTCAACAGCACACGGCAAAAATGTAGGCCCCTCATGTATTTGAGAGGGACCACTCATTGGCGCAGCAGAGGTGCCAACGCAGAAAAAAAACTCAGGGTCATCCAGTAAAGGTGTGGAATGTTGCTTAACTTCTGTCAGAGCACACCATGCAATGTCTTTCGTTAAGGCGCTGCCTAACAAATCAAATACATTAATGGCTGTAATTTGAACTCCATGTTTCTTTATGGCTTTACACCTTGGTCTACCTTGCAACTATTGCGATGAAAGATACAATGATTTCTTCTATGCTTACTTCCCAGAGCAAATACTTCCTCCTAATATCTAAAACTACTGTGCTGGCATCTGTGAAGGCTTTGAACACATGGATCTGTAACTAGATTTCCTGGATCATATATCATTGTTTCACTGCTACCTGAAGTAACACATTCCCAATGACACAGCTCTTTGCATTCTTTTATGCAGGGGCTGTTTTTGTGTCTGAATATCAACTTATTTTAATCATAGTATAACTACGTATGTTGAGTGTTGGCCAATACTTATCTTGTAGCTAATTTCTTATGGACAATATATTGGTGCCGGTGTTTGGGACTTGTAAGTTGTGGGCCAAGAGAAGTTGCCAATCCCCACAACCAATGGTTCTCCACAGGCTTCAGTTCAAGTCAGGACTCCTCACTGCCTGTTGATGTATGAAACTACAATTTAGTTCTCATTAGAGATCTTTAAAGGTCTAAAATGTAATCTTTCTTTGATTTCCAACACAGTTCTTGACATTTAAATAATACAAAATAAAAAAGTTAATAATCAAAGTAGCAGTAATATAAGTGTCAATTTGTTTTCTAGTAGTGAGTATCCTTTACACACATGCACATCTACACCAAGAAATACATATAAATATGCATTTACATATACATAGCCATCAACTTCCCCTTACCCGCACAGCATATCCAAATGCATATACTTTTACACATACACTCCACAGGGGAGCAATGGGGGCGACTGAATAACTAAATTAAGTACAATTAAATAATATATTCATTAAATTAATAAAATGAAATAAATAAATAAAGTAAAACAAAATTAAATACATAAGTGGAAACCGAGTTAAGTAGATACAGAAATTGTAGGACACCGATAGTAGACGCTTGACATTCATAGCAAAGCAGGATTTACATATTGCTTTAGCAATGGTATTCCTTATGACACCTCTCTGTTGGATATTATCAAGTTGTCTTTGCTAAGAGGCCATGTACCACATTCCTTCAAAGTAGCTGTAAACTTCTCCTGAAGAAGCCCACCTCTGGATCCAAAGGTGTTGGCTAACTACAGACCGATCTCTAACCTCCCCTTCCTCTCTAAGATCCTTGAGAAACTAGTCGCAAATCAGTTGTGTGACTTTCTACATCATAATAGTTTATTTGAGGAGTTTCAGTCAGGATTTAGAAAACACCAGAGAGAGAGCACTGGTAAAAATTACAAATTACCTCCTAATTGCATCAGATAAAGGACTCATCTCTCAGTTATTAAAGCATCTAGATACACTTTAACACAAGTTTACCTTCATGTAAAGGTATCTATTGTGATTTGTAGATTAGCAGTATTTTTTCCATTGTATAAACCTGTTTTAATGTCTTTCGCCACTGAGTTACGGTTGGTGGTTTTGCATCCTTCCAGTTCACAGTTATCATTTTCCTGGAAATTATTAAAAGTATTTACAGAATATACCTCAGATCGGTGTCCCCTAAATCTTCCGGAAATAAACCCCAACACAAAAATCAATGGATCTAAAGGGACTTCCACTTCTATGATTTAATCAAATTCTGCTTATATTTTTCCAAAACCCTTCAACTCCTGGGGCTGGTTTTTCAAAAGAAATCTGATCGGATTATGGCTATTGGATTGGATCAAATCTTGAAAATGGATTTTTGAAAAGGGAAAAAGAATTCAGAAATTGGATTGGATCACGTTATCCAATCTTGTTCTTGATCCGGATCAAATCTTGAATTTGGGTTTTTCAAAAAAGTTTGGTAGGATTGGGATCTTTTTGATTACAAAAAAATCAGGATTAAACTGATCCCAGCAGGAGGGTGGATTCATGGTGGATATCAGTAATAAAACTAGGTAACCAAAATTGGTTAGTTAAATAATACAACATTTATATCATGCATTTTACAGTATTTATATGTATTCATCAATTTCACTTGAATTGTTCAACAGGAAGTCCATAAAGTAGGTAGGCTTTGTAGGCTAGCAACATTTCAATACAGTAAATTATAAATTATAAATATTTCGGCCCCATAAATTATTCCCCCAAACTGTTCATTAACCATTAATCACACTGACACAATCATCAGTCATGAACTTATCAAAAATAGTGTCTAACAATTGCGTCTCTTATTGGTCGTCCAGTCGGGCCCTCAATCTGACAGAATGCCGGATACATCCATAATATATTTGTGAGTAAAGTATGTATTTATTTATTTGTTGTATGTCTCAGATGAGCGGACTGCCTGTTTCCAAGAAATGGACAATGGAGGGGGATGTTTATATAGTTTGTTTGCTGTTCCGTTCAGTCCTATTTTCTGTTCAAAAAAAGCATATTGGAGTGACCCCACACTATTCTACCTGTTGTTCTTTACATAGCTACATTGTGATCCCATCTAGACCACACGTAATCCAGATTTGGTAATCCTGAACAGTTTGAACCCGGAGAAGGCTAATCCAATTCCACATTGCTTTGAAAAACCATCATAAAAATAAAATGGATTATGTGATCCTGGATAGAAGAAAAAGAGATTTGATCCAAATTTGTAAATCAGAAACATTTTAAAAAACCAGCCCCTGGATAGTGTAAAACACAATGCACTTTAAGCTTGCCATAACATTTAAATACTTATTTGCGCACACTTTATGCATATACACAAACATTGTATGAATGGATCCATTTTCATAAACAAGTATTATTGGATAATTTTACAGCTTTTTTTTAGAATCAGAGTATGTTGATGGTACATGGAAGCATTGCTGTTTTATATTTTTACTGATTAAAGATTGAATGAACTATTCGTCTCTCTATTTCTTACTCTGACTGTCTCCCTTTCTCCCTTGTCCTTCTGTTTACATTCCCAAAAAACTGCAGGAAGCCATTTTTAAGGCAGTGCCACAGATAGAGAAGCATATGTGTATGTATGTGTGGGTAGGTGAGTGAGTGATTGTTAGAGATTCTGGCGGAGGGCCGGTTCCCATAAACAAAGTTTTAAAAAAATGGAAATCTCATCCCTCTGTTAAGAGAGGTTGTTAGAGAGAGCGAGAGAGTGAGAGAGAGAGAGAGACATGAGAAACAGAGAGACAGAGCAAGAGGGTTCAGAAGCGGAATTGTTTATTGAACTGAACTGAATTTTAAGGTCAGTACCAGGCTTTGTTGGTACAAGGCAGAGACAAGGCTGATTTTGAACAAGATCAGCTCTTGCCTAATGTAGACCTAGACCAGCTCAATATCATTAATTGTAGTTGGACCATGTGTATTCAGGAGTATGTTGGTTCTATAAGGACTAATGTAAATTAACAGGTACAACTAAGCATTTACACAATCAAATCAGATATTAGCAAAAATAAAACTGAAGATATTTATTATTGTGAATTGTTTACATATATGTTTAGGTTATCTTTGTTAAAAAGTAAATAACTATTCCCACCTTCGAGGAGAACATGCATGGTATTACTGCAGTGAAAATTGGACTAAAACACGTTTCAGAAAACATACATTCGACTGATAACAAGTTAGTCCAAACAATGACAAAGGTGGTCACATTTTCTATCTTTCGCCTTGACTTTAAAACCATCATGAGGAGACATCGGTGGATATGTGGAATAACAGCACATATACTGCAGATCTGCTGCACAATGACAGCGACAGGGCTGATAATATCATGGGCCTAGACATGTTTAAGAAATAACCAACCCAAAAAATTAGGTTTAAGTAAAACTAAAAAGAAAAGTAGAAAGAAACAGAAAAACTGTTGTTTTCATCAGTTTGAAATATCAAGAAAAAGTTTAACCGACAAAAAACTTCACCTCTGATTATCACTGTTTATAATCTGTCCTAATACTTATTTAAATGTTACAGCAGTTAATATTGTTTCAATTTAAAGTTATGTGTAAATGTACTTGTCCACTGTTAAATCTGACAGATTGTGTGTTAAACTCTGAAATCTAAGATATGAGTTTTGATGATGATCTCAGTTGAAGACTTAACAGGCATCTGTGGCCAACCATTGTTGTTTCAATTAACTATCATAATAGTGGTTTGCAGATCAATGAACTATAATCTATAAGAAATATTATTGTTAAGAGCCTTCCCAATTCCTCTTAGGTGACACTTTAACATTGTACATGAAATCATGTGGACCCACCACCCGCAGGGACAATCATCGGGGTGCTATGCCGGTAGACCGGCGGCAGGCTGGGGGGGGGCCTGGGCGAGCCGACCGGATAGCATAGACTAGCTCTAGCGTGGAGCGTCACCACCCTAGCGAGGAAGGAGGGGGTGGTGGTGCGGGTGAGCAGTACCAACCAGGATCTGATTGGGCTCACCTCCACGTTGTGTTGGCTCTGAGAGCTCCCTGGAAGAGAGGGACTCTCTTTCTTCTGGAGTTGCTCAGGTGAGGAGGCGCCGGGCGGGGGTGATATACTCACCCCCCGGCTGAGCGCTGCCGTGTTGTTGTGCCGGAGAGAAGAACGAGAGGGCCCCCTCCCTGCCGGTTGTTGGGGGGAGGACTGTTTGTGGTTTGTATGCACCAAAACCCAGTTCAGCTCCGATCCGCCTTCTTGGTCGGTGTGGGAGGGGGAGGCACAGCGCCTGCCGTGCCGACTCCATAGTAGTTCTCCTGGGCAGCTCACGTGGGCAATGACAGAGAAACCTGGCGGGGGGGGGGGGAGGCAGGAGAACCCGACTGAAACTCTGGTGTTTCTGTTGTTGCTGTGCTCTGCTCACTGCTTGCTGAACATAATAACACCCATGTTCGAATAAGGTAGGGTGGTTCAGTGTACTTGGTACCACCTTAGGCGGGGAGAGATGATCTCGCATCTTTCGTCTCATCTGATCTGATCTCTGATCTCATGTCGTATGAGGTGACACTGAGTCAACTGGAACTGAGTGGGTCACCACCTGGATGAGTGGCTTGGATCAGATGGCGGAGAGAGAGAGCAAGTGCCTGGCAAGCCCTGGGTGAACTGGGCGGTGGGGTCTGGGGGATCTGTCCGGGAGAGACCAACTCCCCCACCTCCGGACCCCACACTCACATCCCAACTTGTGGGATCCCGAGGAGAGGTGGGGAGTGGACCATGTTCCTGTGGAAGCGTGTGGAGGCGCCCCGGGTGGGGGGGAAGGAGTGTCCGGTGCTGTGCGCGGCAACCCAACACCGGGGTGGTGGTGGCGGGGTGGTGGTGGAAGCCGTCCAAGAGGCAGAAGCCGCTGAAGCCTGGCTGGAGGCCTACCGCTGCAGCAGGGGGGGCAGCTGCTGCGTGTGGGCGAAGCGAGCTCTGGGAAGCAAAGAAGCAAAATGGAGGAGATGAGGAGGAGTCGAGGATGGAGGAGAAGGAAGAGATCCGGAAGGCTCAGGAAGGGAAGCAAGGGGAGATTCTGGCAGCAGGCTCTACGGGCTGTCTGGGGGGGGGAGGGGACCCGGCACAGGGACGGAGGAAGGGAAAGAAAGGACCCGGACAAACTGAACCGACCTAATGAGGCACAGAGGCAGTGCCTGCAGACTTGGGGGGGTGGCCCGGGTGCCTGGAGGGGCCCAGGTTGTTAAAAAGCTCTTGGTGGTCCTGGCAGCGGTGGGTGGAGGTTGCCTGAAGTGGCTGGAAGGTGGGACATTGTTGTGGATGCTCTTTGTGCACGCTTTCAGAGAATCAGGAATCAGAATCAGAATCAGAAATCAGAGAAGAAACAGGTTTCAGAATCAAGAAAAACATAATTAAAAAAAACAAAACAGGAAAGGAAAAAAAGAAGCAGAATCAAGACAAAAATGACAGTGCAAGAATGCTACAAGTAGGAAAAGAAAAGGGAGAATGAGGGAAAGAAAGATGCATAGAATGAGGGAAAAGAAAGAGAAAAGAAAAGAAAAGCATAGAGGAGGGGAAAGACCACAGGGAGTACAAAGAAAGGGACACACAAAAGGAGCAGGCACATAACAAACACCATTGCACATAAGGAGAACAACATACGGGGAGGGAGGGGATCCAGGGGTTGGGAGGGAGGGGATCCAGGTAGGGCTGAAGTTGGGGCCAGGCGCCCGGTAGCAGCCGGGGCAAGCAGCCCCTCCATCGCCGCCCACGGGCCCCGCGCTGTCCCCGCCCCCCGTCGGGGCCGGGGGCAAGCAGGGCAGTGTGCGTGGAGGGGGGGGTAATGTGGAGCAGAATGTTAAGTGGTGAGTGTGTGTCAGTTGTGGTGTTTCAGAGGCCAGGCCAGATAGACTCAAGCAGTCCACAACAATGGAAGGGATGGGAGAAATGGGAGAAACAGGAGAGGTGATTGGGGGAAGGAATGGAATGAGAGAGTCTCGAGAGTCTCTGGAGGATGAAGGAGTAGACCAGAGTGATCCCTTGGAGTTGTTATGCCAGTCAAGGCCCAGTGATAGAGGGATGATTGAGATGGCCAAGCATTGGGTGAGTTTCTTTAGTTCACCATTATGGTTCCACTTCCTGCCAATTTCGCTGCGCCTTCCACCAATCATTTTTTACGATATCCAATTTTCGATCCAGAGCCATTCTTGCCCAATATGTTGTTTCTTCTGAGTTAAATTAATCTTGTCATCTGTTTAACGTCTCAATTGAACGCAACTTCAATCAACAGTGTTTCGGGCAGCCTTAGGGCACTTTGGCGGCTGTCAACGGCTCAAATAATCACACGCAGCGCCAAATCCAAACAGCAGAAATCAAATCCAGGAAAACTCAGAAATCATCAAAAATCAGTAGATGCCTGGTAGTGCTCACCGGCACAAGACCCGGCCACAAGACACCATCGGCCGCCCCATATCAACTTCGCCCAAGGTTCGCATCCCGCCCGGAGAACCCGACGAGAGCCGAAGATGGCGTGTCAGACAAAAGATGGTGGTTGATTGAGACCATGGTTTTTTAGAAAGAGAGAGGGGCAGAGTGTCTCACAAGAGAGGAGACAGAAGACAGATGACGAGAGACGAGAGAGGAGGAGGGGAGGGGGAAGAGGGGAGAAAGAGGGAAAGGAAGACCGCCAAAGCCAAGCGGAGAAATCGAATGGGGGTGGTGAAACATGGTCGGGTTGGCCTTGGACTGGGAGGGGGGACCGTGGTGGTTCTTCTTTCCAGAGGGGACAGCAGTGAAGAGGAATCAAAATGCCTGGAAACTGGAAAGGAGGCTCAATCCCTCTCACAACCGTTTGTCTCAGAGGTTGTGAGTCCTCCCGTGGATGGACGTGGAACACCAGCAGTTCGCATCCAGCGATGGTGGGAGGGGGACTGTCCCCTCACCGCGTGGTCCTGTCCTCCAGAGTGGGATGGTCTGAGGTGGACGTGTTTGTCCGAGGTGGCCTTGTTGGGAGGACGTGCTGGGGTGCTGGTGGGGTCCCTGGGTCGGGGGTTCGGGGGGTTCGGGTGTAGGGTTGCAGTCCGACAGGTGAGCTGTGTGTCAGGTCTCGCAGTAAGTCAGACTTTGCTTATAAGTCAGAGTGGTTCCAGGGCTGCCAGGGTATCCAGGTCCTGCTTCGCCAGATTTTCATGGACAGGATATCTGGCTCAGCAGCAGGGATGGAGGAGGGGGGGGGGTTGGGTGGTGGGGGACTGTGGGTTTGCAGATGATGTGGTCTCTCTCCCTCTTCCATGACCAGAGTGGATGCTCTCAGGCGCCGACCATGAGAGTGTGATGGGCGGGGCGCCAAAAGTGTGGCCATGCCGATGAGGCGGGTCATCCAGCTTGGCCCACCGGGTGGAGTGCGCTGAGGTGGATTGGCCCCTCCAGGTGAGGACAAGTGGAGTTCAAAAGTGATGGTCTTGTTCTATTGGATCGAGCTGCAGCTGGAGCGGAGATCGACGGGCGGATCGGCTTGCAGCGCGTCAGAGAGCTGAGAGTAAAACGCTTCTGCGGTTAGAGATCGGTGGTCTTGGTCCGAAGAGAGCGGGTACTTGGGTCACAAAGCCAGAACTCAAGAAGGTCACAGAACATCACCTGTGGTCAGCAACGCGAGTAGGGTAGCTCCAGCGCCCTGGAGGATGAAAGTAGGAGGGGGGCCGGAGGGAGCCTTTGAGGAGAGGGGGTAGCTCGAGTCGAGCCAGGGAGAGGGAGAGTGAGCTCGGACAGTCTTGAGGAGGAGAGGAGTCAACTGAGGCCTCCGCTCTGATCGGTCGCCTCCTCCTGCGCCTCCCTTAGAGGAGGACTCCCCTGGCGTCCTACTGGGAGGGAGAGGGGAGCTGGTTGAGGGAACTGGAGAGGATCCCATGAGAGCCTGGGTGTGGAAGGGCCAGAGGGGAAGTCCCCCAGGCCCGGATGGAAAGTGTGAGGGCCGCGACCCGACCCTGGAGAGGCTGCGGATGAAATCATAACTCAGATTAAATTAGAACAATTTATTAATCCCCAATGGGGAAACTCATTTGCCACCTAAAACTAATACAGACAATACACAGTGAATAGTGCACAACAGGCAATAAAGACATTGCAAAGAATCAACACCAGAAAATGCCATACAAATTGAAGCAAAAAAATATGCTAAATCTAAAAAACACATTGAAGTGTAATTATAAAAATGTAACTATTGTTGAAACAAAAAGACCTTCCGAGTCACTCAGTAGAACACTGAGGCATCCTGAGTCGCTCACTGAATGAACTTCTGAGTCCTTTAAAAACAGTGTGTCTTCAGAAGGAACAATCGTTTTGAACTTGCCCCTTGTTCTCTTATCTACAGTGACCTCTAGTGAGTCCGGGGTAAGGTCAATCACTGAGATTGTCAGGATGACAGCCAGAGAGAGATTGGACCCAAATGCCAACAACGTTTCCACAGAAGATGTACTCCTTCACAGAATCCAGGTCAGACATGAACTAAACAGTACCACCCACACGAACTCACCAGTACAAACCCACACTGGGGAATGAGACAAACAGGGTTTAAATACACAGGGAAGGTGCAGGTGATTGGACAACGGGGAACGAGACACAGGTGGACACAATGATAGCGGGGCTAGCAATCACACAGGAGGAAACAATCAGGAACAGGGCAGACAATTACAAGGACAGGAAATCTAGGGAAACAGATGACAAGAGAGACAGGGACTTCAAAATAAGACACACAAACTCCAGATCATGACAGAGACAGCCTTTCTGATAATCTTATTGATCCTCTTCAGCAAATTATTAGTTTTACTTTGATCCAATAATATGAACATAAAGCATGTGAAGCGGAAAGCAGATTGATATGACTCCCAAAGCAGGAAAGACTATTTAGACAGCTCAAATTTAAGGATAACTCATTATTCCCATCATAAAAAAACGAGTAAAAAAAAAGTGAACAATAAAGATGTGAACAAGAAGACACATATAATTTTGTGTCAGGTCATGGCTATACCTGGACAGAAAATGAGGGTTGAATATTTCCTGAGAATTGTTTGTTTATTGTAAAACCATACCGCTTACATGGCCTGCCTATGGAGAAGAACTGAACAGAGCAGAATAGAATAGATTGATTTCCTCATGGTTAACACACAGTACAGACACAGTGTTTATCATTCTTGTTCCAGCAGCAGTCTTTTCAATAAACACAATGACACTCTGATTTATTGCTGCAGTACACCACAGTTAGTTAATGTTGCTCTTCTCTCCCTCTGTCCCTATGATTCTCACATTGAAGAGCTGTGAAAAAGTTGAAGCTAAGCCTAACTTAAATATTACATATTTAAAAAATAGCCAACGCCTTTTAATATTGAAACAGATAAGGATGACTAATAGTCCACTCTAATATGAAGATCTCAGTGCCATTTGATGAGTATTGATTATGAAAAATGGTTATGAAATAATCATAGTTCTATAAAAACAGGAGACTCCATAAAAATGGGAGGCTGTAGCTCAGTAGGGTAAGGGGGTCGTCCTGCAACCCCAAGGTCATCGGTTAGATCCCCACTCTCCCCATTACTTGCAAGTCGAAGAGTCCATGAGCAAGTCACTGCAGCCCACTGCTCCTTACGAACTAAAGATTGGGTAAATGCAGAGAATACATTTCATTGCCTGTGTACCTGTACTCTGTGTAATGACAATAGATTGAAACCAATCCAATAAAGTCTATGGGATTCTACAATCATCAGTACATAGCAGTGTGATGACATTTTCACGCACTGAAAACACACGAAAGTAACAAGACTCTGTTTGCTGATTGGCTACTGCTATTCTCAGCTTTCCATAGACATTGCATGGCAGTTCGTCGCATATCGTCAGCCATCTTTGTGTCTGCAGTGATTTAACTCCACCTTTTCGTATCTGCTCAGCTAGTTTGGAAACTCTACCAAGCTAACCGAAAAAGAATGGTTACAAGCACAGTAATATCAAGTACCTTTCTTAACCAATGCAAACTCTTAAAAGGGGAAGACATGAGTCCATGGACAGGTCAAAGCACCCAATAGAGAAAACTCAACAACGACCTCTCACTAAAGCTACTCTGACATCAGGAATCCACTGTTTTGCTTCTGTTACGCAACAGCTGGAGTTAACACTGAACTGATCACTCCCACCATTTCTAAACACCCATCTATACTGCCCTAAAACTAATACAGCCAAGCCCCTACAAAAGTACATTGCAATTATTTAAAAGTTTTAAATTAGTCCGGTGGTTTTAAAGAGAGCAATATATTATTTTCACCATTTTAACCTCCATCAGACAACTCTTTCCAACAGGGAGCTGAAGCCATGCTCTTTTTAAAGCCGCCGGAGTCTGTTCCCAAAAGCAGCATACAAATGCATGCTGTTTTCTGAGCTGTTTCTTCAAGTGAAGAGCATGCCGTCAGCCATCTACTGTAAATGAATTTGAAGAATACACTTCAACAAATTCTTAAAATCTCCACAGTGAAGCATTATCAAGGTCTTAAGTCTATTTTGACACATGTTGATTAATATGTGAGGAGAAGGGTATAACAAGTAGAACAAACATGTAACTTACAAGAATACAAAATTATCATATGGATGTCTTCAGGGTCGGTATGGAATGACATCTGAGAAATATGGAGCAGATTAGATAATAGATGGTCGGATTGAAACAATTTACATTTTCATGGCGAATGGTGTTTTTTGACACTCGCTGCTCCGAAAGCACATAGATCAATATTTCTTTTAGATTTTGATAAGATTTGACTGCTAACGTCTCAAGATCCTACTGCCCGACTTTGGAATGAATCAGGTTTAATCTCTGGGAGGAATTTGTTCTTTTATAACTCTCCAAAGCGTGAAAAAAGGCAAACAATGCATTGAGCGATGGATTGCAGCGTCCCCTAATGTTTAAATATTATGAAAAAATTAGGGTACGTTTAGGGATGACATGTGGAAATATGATACTAGTTTGGTGGGAATAGCCAGTTAATTAAATAAAAGAGTATATACATTAGACATTAAGTATATCTGTCTGCACTGTCCTGTATGTCAGTCTACTTTCATGTCTCTGTATCCTTTCATTCTTTCATTCATTCTTTCTTTCTTTCATTCCTTCTTCCTGTCTTTCTTTCAATTCAATTCAATTCAGTTTATTTGTATAGCCCAATTTCACAAATTACAAATTTGTCTCGGAGTGCTTTACAATCTGTACACATAGACATCCCTGCCCCAAAACCTCACATCGGACCAGGAAAAACTCCCAAATAACCCTTCAGGGGGGAAAAAAAGGGAAGAAACCTGCAGGAGAGCAACAGAGGAGGATCCCTCTCCTAGGATGGACAGATGCAATAGATGTAATGTGTACAGAAGGACAGATTTAGAGTTAAAATACATTCAATGAATATGACAGAGTGTATGAATAGTTCATAGTAGGCATATTCCACGATGGAGACCTCCACGATCCATCAGGCAGATGGCGGTGGGGAGGAGGAGTGGGCGGAGTCTCAACAGGACAGTGGCGTAGTCATGAGCAGGAATTCCACGACCCAGACGATCCATCAGGCAGATAGGATCTATGCCGTCTCATAGGGTCCGATGACCCCATGAGACGTAAAGTCAAGGACTTCGGGAGAAAGCAGAGTTAGTAACGTGTGATTGAGAGATGAAAATTCATCCTTAAGGAGAGAAAAAGAGGAGATAGGTACTCAGTGCATCCTAAAACGTCCCCGGCAGCTATAAGCCTATAGCAGCATATCAAGGGGCTGGACCAGGGCAAACCTGATTCAGCCCTAACTATAAGCTCTGTCAAAGAGGAAGGTCTTAAGTCTACTCTTAAACGAGGTGACTGTGTCTGCCTCCCGGACTGAAATTGGAAGCTGGTTCCATAAAGAGGAGCTTGATAACTAAAGGCTCTGGCTCCCATTCTACTTTTAAGACTCTAGGAACTACAAGTAGTCCCGCATTTAGTGAGCGTAGCTCTCTAGTGGGGCAATATGGTACGACAAGCTCCTTAAGATATGATGGAGCATCACCAATCAAGGCTTTGTAGGTTAAGAGAAGAATTTTAAAAGTGATTCTTGATTTTACTGGGAGCCAGTGCAGAGCAGCTAGTGCAGGAGTGATGTGATCTCTTTTCTTAGTTTTAGTGAGAACACGAGCTGCAGCATTCTGGATCAACTGGAGGGACCTAAGAGATTTATTAGAGCAGCCTGCTAATAAGGAGTTGCAGTAATCCAGTCTCGAAGTAACGAACGCGTGAACCAATTTTTCTGCATCTTTTGAGACAAGATGTGCCTGATTTTTGAAATATTACGTAGATGAAAGAATGCAGTCCTTGAGATTTGCTTTACGTGGGAGTTAAAGGACAAGTCCCGATCAAAGATAACGCCAAGATTCTTTACAGTGGTGTTGGATGCCAGGGCAATGCCGTCTACAGAATCCACATCACCAGATAATTGATCTCTGAGGTGCTCAGGGCCGATTAAAATTACTTGGTTTTGTCTGAGTTTAACATCAAGAAGTTGCAGGTCATCCATGTTTTTATGTCTTTAAGACATGCTTGAATTTTACAGAGTTGGTTGCTCTCCTCTGGTTTTATCGATAAATATAGTTGAGTGTCATCTGCATAACAATGAAAGTTTATGGAGTGTTTCCTGATAATATTGCCCAAAGGAAGCATGTATAAGGTAAATAAAATTGGTCCAAGCACAGAACCTTGTGGAACTCCGTGATTAACGTTGGTGGTTATCGGCGTCATCGTTTACAAATACAAACTGAGATCGATCTGATAAATAGGATTTAAACCAAATTAGTGCCGTGCCTGAAATGCCAATCGACTGCTCCAGTCTCTGTAACAGGATGTCATGGTCAATGGTGTCGAATGCAGCACTAAGGTCTAACAAGACCAGGACAGAGAGGAGTCCTTTATCTGCTGCCATTAAGAGGTCATTTGTAATTTTCACCAGTGCCGTCTCGGTGCTGTGGTGTTTTCTAAATCCTGATTGAAATTTCTCAAATAAACTATTATGATGTAGAAAGTCGCACAACTGATTTGCGACCACTTTCTCAAGGATCTTGGAGAGGAAGGGAGGTTAGAGATCGGTCTGTAGTTAGCCAATACCTCTGGATCCAGAGTGGGCTTCTTCAGGAGAGGTTTAATAACAGCCACCTTGAAGGAGTGTGGTACGTGGCCTGTTAGCAGAGACACATTGATAATATCTAATAGAGAGCCGCCAATTAAAGGCAAAACGTCTTTAAGCAGCCTCGTCGGGATGGGGTCCAAGAGACAGGTAGGCGTGTTCAAGTAGAAACCGTTGAAAATAATTGGTCACGGTTGATAGGAGAAAATCCTCAAATATACACCAGGGCATACAGCGGTTTCCAAGGCCATTCCACTTGAGGACAGATTGGCACTGGTTATGGGCAAGAGATTATTAATCTTGTCCCTAATAGTTAAAATCTTTTCATTAAAGAAGTTCATAAAGTCATTACCACTAAGGTTTATAGGAATGCTCGGCTCCACAGAGCTGTGACTCTCTGTCAGCCTGGCTACAGTGCTGAAGAGAAACCTGGGGTTGTTTTATTTTTCTATTATTGATGAGTAATAGGCTGCTCTGGCATTACGGAGGGCCTTCTTATATGTTTTAAGACTATCTCGCCAAACTAAGCGGGATTCTTGAGATTAGTTGACGCCATATGCGTTCAAGCTTTGTGACGTTGCTTCAGTTTGCGGGTCTGAGGGTTATACCAGCGAGCAAACCTCCTCTTCCTCACTGTCTTCTTCTTCAGAGGGGCTATCGAGTCCAGTGTCATTCTCAGAGAGCCTATGGCACTGTCAACAAGATGATCAATCTGGGACGGACTAAAGTTAGACCAGGAGTCCTCTGTTATATTGAGACGTGGTATCGAATCAAATACAGAAGGAATCGCTTCTTTAAATTTAGCTACAGCACTATCAGTTAGACATCTAGTGTAGAAACTTTTGACTAACGGAGTACACTCCGGTAGTATAAATTCAAAAGTTATGAGGTTGTGGTCTGACAGAAGAGGATTCTGTGGGAAGACGTTCAAATGCTCAATGTCAACGCCATAAGTAAGAACAAGATCAAGCGTGTGGCCAAAGCTGTGAGTGGGTTTCTGTACTCTCTGACAGAAGCCAATCGAGTCCAACAAGGAGATGAATGCAGCACTAAGGCAATCATTATCAACATCCACATGGATATTAAAATCTCCAACAATAATAACTTTATCGGTTTTAAGAACCAAACTTGATATAAATTCTGAGAATTCAGATATAAACTCTGAATATGGACCTGGTGGTCGGTACAGAATCACAAATCGAATTGGCTGTAGTGTTTTCCAGGTTGGATGTGAAAGACTAAGAACAAGGCTTTCAAATGAGGTGTAGTGTAATTTTGGTTGAGGATTAATTAATAGGCTCGATTCAAAGATGGCTGCTACTCCACCTCCTCGACCGGTGCCTCGAGGAATGTGAGTATT
Organism: Pseudoliparis swirei; assembly: GCF_029220125.1. Lineage (NCBI taxonomy): Eukaryota > Metazoa > Chordata > Actinopteri > Perciformes > Liparidae > Pseudoliparis > Pseudoliparis swirei. Next base: position 11,968,079 of record NC_079411.1, read on the forward strand.
AATATGACTTGGAGGAGTCGATTCATTCAGGCAGACATATTCTTCATGGCTCAGCCAGGTTTCAGTTAGGCAACATAAATCAATGTGATTATCTGATATTAAATCATTCAGTAACACAGCTTTAGATGACAGAGATCGAATATTTAGGAGACCACATTTAATAGACCTATTTTGTTGCACTGCTGAAATAATTGTGTTAACTTGTATAAGGTTATTGTGTACGACTCCTCTTCTGCTTACTTTTGATTTATTTAATTGAAGTGGCCGTGGGACAGACACAGTCTCTACTTCTTTCTTTCTTTCTTCCTTTCTTTGACTTTCTATGTCTCTTCCTTGGTGGTCCCATCTATTGAGTCATGTTTCTTTTTTGATGTCCAGTCATTATCACAATCACATTACCCATTCTACCATGCTGTATAGGACTACTGTATGGGGTCTGTGTGTCTCATCGTAAGGCCAATGCAATTAGCAGTCTGACCTTGTGGCACAGGAAAGCGCCAGCACTGCTAATGACCCCTAATGTCCTGCTCCATGCATGCGTGTGTGTGTGTGTGTGTGTGTGTGTGTGTGTGTGTGCATAGTTTGACCAGAAAGGCCTGCACAGCCCAGGATCCGAATGGTTTTCTGTCAGTATTGGGAAGGTTACTCTGTAGTTGATAGGATCTTTGATATCCAGCGGAAGACAAAGATGAGCAGAAACATAGAAAATGGACTAACGTGGTAATGGTAAATGGTCTGTACTTCCGACCACTCAAAGAGCTTTGACACTACTTGTCATCATTCACCCATTCACACCCATTCATACACTGAGGTAAGGTGCCACCTGCCCTGCTTTTCATTCATACACTGATGGGAGGAGTTACTATGCAAGGTGCCACCTGCCCATCAGGATTAACTAATATTCATACAATATTCATACACCGCAGGCACAGCTGCGAGTGTAATTTGGGGTTAAGTGTCTTACCCAAGGACATGGACTTTTGTAGCCGGAGATTGGACTGCCTCTACCACTGAGCCACTGACGCCACTACATCTAATAGAACAATAATAAAGACATCACATTGAACCAGTTTGAGAAAGCTACAGTTTGAATTGTGGCTTTTTGTGGAACTGTGGTTGGACAGAGACACCTTCACCGAAAACCTTCATCACAGCTGTTTCCTCCATCTTACTGCGTGCTAGTGCAAGTGCATCCAACACTGAGCACCGCACTGCCTCCATAAAATCATGAGATGTATTGTGCTGGAGAAAGATAACATTAACATAAATTCCAAAATGGTGGGGCTGTGGTACACTGTCACAGATGGACTGTGGATTTAGACATCGTGAATGGAAGCGGGAAAGATCCAATTTGAAAGTGTGAGATTCATTGTGATTTCTTTTTGTTCTCATAGTCAAGCAGAGCTGAGCCACATATCAAGTAATTATTGTAAATGGTTGCGCTGTTACCCTCACTCAAAATGCATGAATGTTCTGTAGCCTGATGTGTTTTAATAGCGGTATTATGATTCCAGCATGTTGCTATAATCTGCTTCTTCAGAAAAAGCGCAAAGAACATGGAAATATATCCCACAACATTCACAGTTATTTGAGCATACCTGGATGCTGATGATGTTGATATAATATAGAATACTTTACCCCACACTGCTGCTATCCCCTGTCCAAAGTGTCCAATAGATGTGTTTAATCCTAAAATAAACACATATTATGTGTATTATAGAATCTACTTTCAAGTTGGAACAATGTTCCAAAGACACTGCGTCTCTGTGAACCTAGGCAGAGACACTCATGGATGACACTGAAGCTTGCCGAGACATCCAAAAGAGCCAAAGCGCAAATCTCCCAAATCTAAATTTAGCGAGCTGGAAAATGCAGACTCTCAGCTCTGTGTAGCAAACAATTCCCCATCCCTGTTCTCGAGAGAATAAATATAACTAGGCAGCAAGTGCATTTAGTTTACTGGCAGCTTTATAACACAACCTGCTATGGAGTTGTCATCAGGAGTTCTAACTTTGTCAAAAAGAAGACAATAGAGAAAGAAAATTAAAATAAGTAAATAAGGAGTAGTCCTTATAATTTCTGGCTCCCTACCCTTTGCCAATGAGGCTAACTCTGTTTGACCCCATGATTCACTCCACTGAAGTTTGACAACTCAAATAGCAACCATCTTAGCCCAGCTTCTGTGTGTGGTGTCCTGTCTCCAGCCTGGCCTCAGGCATGTTGTTGCTTACCTCATTAAGCCATGAAAGAATCACCAGACCACCATTGCGCACACTCACACACACACTGTAACCGATTGTGCTGTGTGGCAGCACCGCCGCAGTGATTAGTGTCCAAGTCCCTTATAACAGAGAAAGACCCAAATGTCAGAGAAGCCATTCACACACTGATGAGCTAGGCTACTTGTCAAGTGTGTGTGTCTTTATGAAGCCCATACAGCCAATTTAAAGCTAAAAGGATCATTTCTCCTCGTTAGTGTTCGTTATTAACATGTAGCCTGCAGATACAAATGACACACAAGTACTCACTCTTCCCTGGGAGAATATAACAGACAGACGGACAGACAATAAACTAAATGTGTCTTAAGCATTCTAGAGAAGCAATATATTTTTCTAACGAATTCTATAAACTGAGTCAATCCAGCCCATACCATAGAAACCACTAATAGGATAGAACAATTATATTTCTTAAGCCATGGTAGAGTCATAAATGTGTAGTATCGCCTACAACGTCCTCCAAATGGTCCACCCATGCCAGGTTGTTCTCAAACACCGTTCTTAGCTTTACCTACAAAAAGAAACACAATGTTATCCGTATACAGTAGATCTGCCAAAATCAGTTTGTATGTAACATAACTTTCATTGCTATTTTAACCCAAACCAAAATATTTTCCAAAACCTAAACAAGTTGGTTTCTGTGAAGACAGAAGTTTACTTTGAAACAACTGTCTGCATCGAACAAGCAGAAATGGACACGTGTTATTGGTCATTTGTAGGAAAACACATGAAATATTCGGAATACATTTTCGTAAGATATCACACAAAGTGTTGTATGAAGATATGTTGCCCACGCATACAGAGAAATGTCAATGTCTTAATTCCAGCAGGCTCAATGGAGTAGTCTGGGAAGCTCACAGATGGCATTCTTGACTCATGGGAGATACCAAACGCCTTCCATTCAATATCGTTCCTGGTTCGATAAAGCCATCTTCTGCCAACTAGGTTTTTATCAAGCATGCTGTCCAGCCCACTGCATGCCTTGATATCCTATCCAATAATGTCACAAACAGGAAAAATGGGACCATCCAACTTAGAGCTCAGTGCCAACCTTAACTGAGCATAACAGTAGCAATCTTTTACTATGGGTGCTGTAAAGAGAAACTTATATAATCTACTTTAAAATGAAATGCATATAATATGATTAGGGATAATTAGTTTATGGGAGTAAAACCATTTTTACTCGACATTTTCAAGGAAAATACGAAATTTAAAATCACACTGCAACTGCATGAGATTATGACAAATTAAAGTGACTTGATAATGGAGCCTCATGTTGACATATTTCAGTTTGTACCAACATTGTAGACCAGCTGACCTTTATTGCCATCCATAGGGCCACGCCTCAAGCAGGGCTAAATCCCTGAAGTGGGGTATCATAGACACAATAATAAGTGTGTTTTAAGTGAAGCTGGCGTTTCTAAGGCTCATTTAAATCCAGAGTATTGAGATAGAGGCAACAGCCTTTAAAAAAACCTAGCTCCCTTTTTTTGTTCACTCCTCTGATGTCTCTTTATCTGAGGTTTTGGAGGCAGATAAAACTGTTCACATCTGTCACTCACACACATCAATTACTCACACACAGACACTCAACCCCTCCGAAAGGTAAGCGGGGGAGATGATGGGCATTGAGCAGAGAGCTTAGCAGGTCATTATGGTGTTAGGGGTCTGTCTCTACCGATGACCTCATTGACTACGGTTACACAAAATTGTGTTATTTCAAATGTAATCAGTCCGGATTGTCAATTCTAATTATTTACATGATAAATGAGGAGATAATGGGATGTGCTCACATGCTCCACAGCAAGTAATTGGATATTACTAACATACTCAATTAAATGTGTATGTGTCTAAGTGTGTATGTATTTGTGTGTGTGTATGTATGTATGTATTTATGTATGTATGAATGAATGTATGAATGTATTCAATTCAGTTTATTTTATATAGCCCGATATCACAAATTAAGAATTGGCCTCAAAGGGCTGAACAATCTGTAAACATACGACATCCCTGTCTCAGGACCTCACATTGGATCAGGAAAAACTCATGAGAAATAGAAGAAAAAAAATGTGCGGGGAAAAAAGGGAAGAAACCTTCAGGGAGCAACAGAGGAGGATCCCTCTCCCCGGATTGACAGAAGCAATAGATGTCATGTATACAGAATGAACAGCATTCCAGAGTTAACTAAACGCATTAAATGAATATTACATAATGTATGAATAATTCGTAGTAGGCATGGACCACGATCCACAATCCATGAAACAGAAGGAGGTAGAGAGAGGGGGTTGCATCAGCAGGGCCATGGCAGGAGGCCGGCTCACCAGGAAGGAGCCGGCCAACAGACACAGCAAGGTCCAGTGGACCCTATGAGACGTGAAGTCACAAAGACTCCGGGGAGGAAGCAGAGTTAGTAATGTGTGATGGAGAGATGTAAATTCATCCATAAGGAGAGAGAGCAGAGAAGAGAGGTGCCCAGTGTATCCTAAACGTCCCCCAGCAGCCTATAAGCCTATAGCAGCATATCTAAGGGCTGGACCAATCCAGGGCAAACCTGATTCAGCCCTAACTATAAGCACTAACAAAGAGGAAAGTCTTAAGTCGATTCTTAAATGAGGTGACTGTGTCTGCCTCCCGGACTGAAAGTGGAAGCTGGTTCCATAAAAGAGGAGCTTGATAACTGAAGGCTCTGGCTCCCATCCTACTTTTTAGGACTCTATGAACCTTGAGTATATCCCGGCATTTAGTAAGCGCAGCTCTCTAGTGGAGCAAAATGGTACTGCAAGCTCCTTAAGATATGATGGTGCATCACCAATCAAGGCTTTGGACTGTAGGTGAGGAGAATCATTTTAAATGTGAATCTTGGTTTTACATGGAGCCAGTGCAAAGCATCTAATACAGGAGTAATGTCATCTATTTTCTTAGTTGTTTTGAGGACACAAGCTGCAGCATTCTGGTTCTTGGAAGGACTTAAGAGACTTATTAGAGCAGCCTGATAATAAGGAATTGCAGTAATCTAGACCAGAAGTAATAAAGGCGTGAACCAGTTTTTCTGCCACCTACAGAAACCACATTACGAGATAATTGATCTCTGAAATGTTCTGGGCCGAATAAAATAACTTAAGTTTTGTCCGAGTTTAACAGTGGTTCTCACATTTTTTTCAGTGATGTACCCCCTGTGAAATATTGTTCAAGCCAAGTACCCCCTAACCAGGGCAAACTCTTTTTTTTTTGGTTGAACAAATTATGTAATATACAGCGCTGTGACATCAGTATCTGATTTAATATAGAATATATAAAATGCATTTTCTAAATCTAAAATTACATTTCATTAAGTATTTATTAAATAACAATTCGTAAAGGATTTTTGAATGGATGCTAATTTTAGTGCCTTCATGTACCCCCAGTGGTACATGTATCCCCATTTGAGAACCACTGCTTTAAGACATTCTTGAATTTTAGCAAGGTGGTTGGTCTCTGCTGGTTTGATCGATAGATATAATTGAGTATCATCTGCAAAACAATTAAAGTTTATGTACTGTCTCCTGATAATATTGCCCAAAGGAAGCATATATAAGGTAAGATGTGTTCTTTGTTTACGGTGGGAAATGTAGAGACTTTCTGCTGCCCTGATGTCAGTGGGGATCTGTTCCAACACTCAGGAGCCAGGACAACAAATAGTCTGAATTTTGTTGAGTGTTTAGCTCGCAGTAACGGAGCGAAAAGCCGATTGGTAGATGACGAGCGGAGTAAACAGTAAGGTTAGACCATGTCCTGAATCTAGACTGGAATCGATCTGTTTGCTGCACGGTATGCAAGTGTGGGTCAATTTAGGCTAGTGTGGGTAAATTTATATACGTTGAAGAAGCTGCTGCATTATGGATGAGCTGCAAAGCTTGGATGGCCCTAGCAGGTAGAAAACAAGGCGTTACAGGTGTGAGATGACCAAAGCCTGGACCAGAACCTGTGCCACCTTCTGAGTGAAAAGAGGACATATTCTCCTGATGTTGTCCAGCATGTACCAACAGGAACATGTTGTTGCAGTAATGTTGGCAGTTAGGGAGAGTTGACTATCGAGTGTCACACCAAGTTTCCTGGCAGTTGGGTTTTACTGGAAGGAAAAGTAGTTCAGTTTTGTCAGGGTTGATTTTCCAGTGGTGTGCAGACATCCACTGAGAGATCAGTTGGGTGTCATCAGCATAGCTATGGTAGGAAAAGTTATGTGAACGAATGACAGAGTCGAGATAATTGGTGTACAGGGAAAAGAGGGGACACAAGATAGAGCCTTGAGAGACCCCAATAGTGAAAGGACAAGGTTCAGACACAGATCCTCTCCAGGTCATTGAGGTTGGATGAGAAGAGGGAGAGCGCATTGCCTGAGACCCCAGGTCCTGGAGGGAGGAACTGAGGATCCGGTGGTTCACTGTGTCAAATGCAGCAGAAAGGTCTAGAAGGATTACGACAGAGGAGAGAGAGGTTGCTCTAGCAGTGTGAAGTTGCTCAGAGACAGCAAGGAGGGCAGTCTCTGCCATGCATTAACGCTTAATGTTGCCCTTGAATAAAGTTACTGGATTTGTAAAATAGCACGTAGGATTTTTTTGTTTCGGCTAAATTATTGACAAGTATATAGTAGTACAACTGGAAAGCGCACAACTGTTTGCTCTCAGAGTATTTGGACTGGTTTCTCTTTTAGGGGTGGGGGGGGGGGTGCACTCAGGTCAGGGTCTCAAAGAGAGAAAAAATACATCCCCAAAAAGACTCATAATAGCTTAAAGCTGCAGTCAAAGACACACACACGCACACACGCACACACACACACACACACACACACACACACACACACACACACACACACAGAGCGGTAGAAGTAGTAGTAGTATTATTATTGTAATTACACTGCCAGTTTATCTGTGTGTCACCCTCATCCCGCCCCTAAATCTGAATGGACAACAAAGTTTTTGAAGAGCCAATTAGGAAACAGAAATAGCCAGTGTTAGTGTCAGCTGGTATTAGTAAATGGGTTACCCAGGGGTCACCTTTGTGGATGTGTGGCTTAAATCACGTTGTCATAATACACATTTTCATCAAAATAGTGTCCCATGTTACACCTTCAATTTGCTTTGTTTTGATCATTTAATAAAGACAGATAGATCCATTGTTCAGTTTTTCTTATTCATTTTCGTTGCTGTTGTTATTTTCTACCATAAAGATACAGCAATACAACTGTGTGCCACTTTCTCACTCTACATTGAAACGATATGTATACAATGCGTCTAATGTCCTTCACTGTTTTTTGTTATGAGCAGGAGAGGACACCACATGTGTCCATGGTCAAAAACTGCAACTGACAGCTACTGCCAATTTCAAGTGTGGAAGCGTTACCTTTATGTTTTGTTTCCTGAGATGTTCCTGAAACGGACTTACCCGCATTTCATTTCACTCCGAAAAGCCTAAAAAGTATGTCTCATAAGTATATCTCCTCATAAGTATCTATTAAATCGTATCAATTAGATATTTTTTAGGCGATGGAATAAAGCCCCAGAGATAAGCCACAGCCCCTCTCTCGCGCGAATGAAGCGAATGAAGCGAATGAATAAACCAGAAATAGTCGGGCGAGTAAACTCATGCGAGTAAAGTGTTGCGAATATTCGTATGAAAGCAGCATTACTCATTTAACTTGTCTTATATGTTGCCATGCGGTGGTGGTGTTAGATTTTGCCATGATTATGGTCTAGAAACCCTCTGGAGGGATGCGGTTTGCCAGGGTTTTGTGTGTTACAGGTGCCGGGGAGGCGGAACATCATGGAAACCGGGATCGTCTGACGCTGGCCCCGGAAGTATTTAAGATCAGTCAACGGCAGTCCTCGGGGTGGCTGGAACCTCCGTACGATTATAGTGAAGAATAAAGTTTGTTACACCCGTGAACCACCCGGTGTCTCACTTTCTTTGTCATGGTCTAAGAGCCGCATCGTGACAATACAAATTCACACATTTTATTTCATGGGAAATGGTAAAATATATAGTCTACACTGCTAGTTTAACTGCTTATAGGATATTAGTATGATAATTGTGATAAAGTTCATAACTTTATCTGAAATAGTTGTATTAATTGTAATAAGCAGATGTATCATCATTAGAGAAGTTTGAAATGTTGTGCTAGAAATCATCACATTTCTTACATTTGAGTTGAAATAATTTAAGCTAATCTCTTTTCTCTGATTGCAGTCATATGAAAACTATCGCATTCAAAACACATTTACAATTTAAAAAGAGGATGGTTAGCAATAATAATAATAATTGGGGAAGGATATTAAAAGAAAACCCGGTACGGTCCACACACACAGACACACACACACACACACACACACACACACACACACACACACACACACACACACACACACACACTAACACACTTGTCAAGTAGCTAATAAACTAGTTTTTATGAGGATCAGGTGAGCGAGGCCCCTGATCTCGAGTGGAGGAGACACCCAGCCAATAGAAGGCCACCCAGCTTTTATGTCCTGTCTGGATAATCAACCTAGCAGCCAGCCAGAGCACACTTAGCTGCCAAGCTTTACAGCATAAAGATGACATACCGGAAGTATTCTGAACCACAGATAATGACCAACAGAAATGCTTCCCATATTACTGTAGTTACAATGTTATTTTTGCATGAAATCTAAACATTTCATTTCGCCAACGGTGTAGTTTGGATTAATAATAAAACCATTTTTAATAATTGTGGTGTTTTTTACATTTGTTAAGAGTGTTTGATAGAGTTCCATGGTTCTTTAACTGCTTATCACTATAACACAATGTAGAAAAAGCTTAAGCGTGTGGCCCTAGAGGCTGATTTATGTTCACTACACCCCTATGATGAGAATAATTATGTTGAACAAGTGAAAAAAAAGAAATGTATATTTTGCACTTTCTATCAGTTGGCTGAAAGTTATAATATCAATCCTGAGGAGGATAATACAGGAGAAAAAGCCATGTTGTCAGTTAAAGATTTTTTGGGAGCATGAATGTTATCATTTAGTCTATAGACAACTCATTGGATGAAACATTTGGCATTTGTAGGTGACATATGGCCTGCGGGCCTTGCCACATATACCACACTACAACAAATGTAAAGGGTTTACACTCTGGGAGGCATGAATGTTCTTAATGTCACAAACAGCCCCCTGTAATTGTTTGACAAAATAATTATTTTGGGTTGATTGTGTCACTCGATAAAATGGCATAAAGCCAACAAAACATTTTAAATTACCAAACTTCATGGACATCTGGCTATTTGCTTTGATACAGTTGGCCATGGATAAGAGTAGGTCATGGAGATTTTTGTAACTTGTCATATAATGAATCTTCCTCTGAGGACCATGATTATCGACATCTAATTTGATGGCAATTTGTAAGTCAGTCATTGTGCAAATAATTTCTGAATGCTCTGTACACAAATCACCCACTCTCCAGCCATTTCTGTAACCCCCCTGCAGACCATTTCCTCTTTTTCTGCTCCCCCCACCCTTACCCAAGCTTGTTTCTTTGTGTGGAAAAGCTCAGGGTGATTCCGCACTATTTTTATGGCCACATTCCAGCCCATATATCTGCCACACAACTCGTCAACTGCAAAGCACTCAGTGTATGTGCATGTGTGCGTATGCAGTGGTAGTTCCCTGCTTCCTCCTGAGGCATACATATAAAAACACTGCATTACACTACCTTTATCCAAATGTGTGTTACTTTATGGTTTAAATCATGTGTGATGTATGTAAATGTATGTGCCTGTTTTCATGCATATGCATTTTCATTACACACACATTATGCAATTTTTTGTTTATGTAGTTCAGTGAGTGTGTGCCTACACGTCTGCTAAGTGGTAGTGTTTTGAAATGTCTGTGTGTTCAGACAGACAGGCTTTAGTTAGTTTAGTAGCAGGAAGTCTTTGTCATAAGGGATTCTGACAACTCTAGATACTAAATCCAGGTAGTGATTTATCATACCTACACACAAATACACTTACACGTACGCACACAAATGAAGTGAGAGGCATATTTTGTCAGGGGGAAAGCAGTTTTATTGTCTGCTGAAACTTCAGAATGCCATCTGTTTCCAAAAACAGAGTAAGGAATTAAGAGATTTGAGTGTTCACATCTCTGTTTAGTTTCTTAGTTGCTTGTCAGTTATTTCAGGTACAATTCCAATTAAATATAAGTTGATGGATGATGCAAAGATGTTACCAGTGCGCTTGTTGCTCATTCATCCTGTTGTAACATCATGGACTAATGTGTGGTTAGGTAGGTAGAACTGTTATGCATTTAATCTAGAACGTCAGGTGGCTTTGGACTTCGATAAAAATAAGTTAGTATGTTCCTCACTTACACCAGAAGTTCTGAAACCCTGTCCACCTTCAGGGATTTTTTGTGAGGCCAGATTTACTTTGGGCGCAATGCACTAACATGTGCTTCCATCTCTGCACCAATTCCAGACAGTATCGTGTTATTTGCATTGTCTGTGATCTTGTCATCAATGTTCTATACCCGGCAATCGTTCTGCAGTAAAACTGGCGTCATGCAGTGCAGGGCCCAGCTGAGAAGGAAATGTTGGCACTGTGGTGCATAGACAGCTCCAGGAGCTGAGCTGGGCTATAACCACACTGAAGTGGCGTGGCTCTATAAGCCAACAGAGCTAGGTAGGGGTCTCCTGCCTTTTTCAGTAGATTCTTTACAGTCTGAACTGCCCACTCTGCCTCCCCGTTACTCTGCGGAAACCTTGGGCTGCTGGTAACATGCTTGAAACTATACAAGGCTGCAAAGGAAGTGAAGGCCTGTCCAGAAAACTGAGGCCCGTTATCTGACATCAGGACATCTGGAATGCCATGGCGGGCAAAAAAGGGTCAAATATATCAGTGGACCTGGTGTGGGACAAGGGAGCAATCTCAACATATCTTGAGAAATAATCAACAACAAGCAGATAAGATTTCCCCCCCAGAAAAAAAGGTCCGTCCCCTACTTCCATGTACAGGCCATCCTTCTGTCAACCTTTTTTTCAGCTGCTCTCTCAGATTGTCCATATACTGTATATGGAAATGGCACGTAGATTTTGCATAGCACCGTCAACCTACATGTTGGTGCTCTCCATCACTCCTGTTCTTGTGTGAGCCAGAGCCTCCTTTACCACAAGGAATACCACACCTCTCTTTAGCATATTGATGCTGATCTGCATCACTGAGCTTCAAGCCTCGCAGAACATCATCTGCTTCGTCTCCCATACAATAGATCAATCAAAGTATTCACCTGGTTTACTTCATAGCTCGTGGTTGCTTCCTTGGCGGAACCTATTGAATCTACCGATCCATTTTCTACACTTATGCGGCTTGGACACATGAAAGGGCTCCGGTGGCTGTATGCTAAACGTAGCGGGTGTGTAAGCAATTTTGTAAGCAATAGCTCCTTCCTCGCTCTGCTCGTCTTCAAAGTCACTCATTGAGCCTGCTCACTGAACCATATTTTTCTCTAGACCAGTGGTTCTTAAGCTGGGTTCGATCGAACCCCAGGGTTTCGGTGAGTCGCTCTAAGGGTTCGGCAGGGGTCACACAGTATAACCCGGTTCACACTAGCAATGTCGGGCCGTTTTTTGACGATCGTCAAAAAATTGTCTGCCAAAATTTTGGCAACACACCATTTTTCTTCGCGGCTGCGTTTACACCAAAATCCTTGCAAAATCCATGCGCAGACCTGAACTGAACGAAGAGACCGACGCGTTGCAAAAGTGGTAAAAATGTGTTACGCAAAATAAATTCAGCCCACCCGTATTATTTGTGATGTCCCGCTCCGCTTGGCCCTCATTGGCTGCAGCTGACCACGCCACATCTGATATCTGTGCAGTAGTCAACTTGTGGCTATTGTGATTCTACTTCATTTGTGAATTTTATTTGAATCTTTCAATCATACTAACTATGTCGAGCAAAAAAGGAAAGTGGTGCGACGAATACGTACAACATGGATTCACGTGTATAAAGGAGCGTGATGGGAGTCGGTGTCCTCAATGGCCAAGTTGAGCAACACTAGTCTAGCACCGGCAGAACTAAAGGAACACTTCCTAAAGCTGCACGGAGATATACAAGAACACAACGCTCGCTGAATTCAAAGTGAAGAGAGCCATGAAAAGGCTACATTGCCTGTTCTCGGCACTTGCCGAGGTGAAGCCACGCCATTTCTGAACTTGTATCTGAAAGGCAATAGTAAGTCACATTGATTTGCAGTAAATATTCATTGAGTTATGTTTTTGTGTGAAATTCATGTTTTGTTTTGTTTTTGTTCTTTGAACACAGTGGTTTTGTGGAGAACTGATGCATGGTTCAATTTGTGCACTAATACAATATATACCTATGTTTTGAATAAATCATATTTTATTTTTCCAATTACGAAGGGTTCGGATTATTTGCTGATGAAGCTTGCAGGGTTCAGTACCTCTAATAAGGTTAAGAACCACTGCTCTAGACAGTCCTTTTGTGCCGAGTTAGCTTAACAGTACTTCTGACACCACGTCATGTTTATTGATAGACAAACTGCTCTTCATTGTAACTCTCCCGATACAGCTCCTTTCCATCTGACAGCCCCTTTGGTCCTAAGTCCCTTCAAGTACTGTTCCTTATAAACATTAATTAAACATATTTAAATCATCATTGTATCAACATACATTCATAACAAATTACACATGGGCTAGGTGCAAGACTATGGAGATATTTTGTTTTGGCATAACCAACAAGTATCTCCACTGGCCTTCCTTCTCTTTAGTATAGGACAAAATCGATTTTTTTACTTAGAAAACGAGGATAAGTTAGCTCCCACACCTGAAGCTGGTTTCCCCTTGTGGCAGCTGTTGGGGTGGAGTCTCCAATTTGGCCTCGGCTGCTGCTCTCATAAAAGGAGCATATGAGAGTGGAATGGGTGGAGTGAGCAGAGGTGCCGTTGTGCGGTCTGCTGGAAAATAAAGTATGTTGTCAAATATCTCGGTATTGGCGTCGAATCTCTGGTGCTTTGGGGGGGAAACCCACAGGTGACGGCCATGGAGTTGTCACACTGGAGCCCAACGTGGGGTGTGGCCCCCTGGAGGACAAAAGCACCTGGAAGGAGAGGAGCCAGACCAGCAATGCAGCGGTTTGGGGCAGATGCTGGGCTGGATCCAGGCGATGCGGCGGGACCAGGCAGAGGCTAACCGCCAGCTCCTTGAGGGCCTCCAGAACCTGGCTGCGAGGCAGACGTGCGCCCTCGAGCAGCTGTGGCTGGCCCCTGCTCCCCGTGACCCGTCGGCGCTGCCGACCCCCGATCCCCGGGTCCCGTCGGCGTTGCCGAACCCCGATCCCAAGGATCCGTCGCCGATGCCGACCCCCGATCCCCAGGACCCGTCGGCGCTGCCGACCGATGTTCCCCGCGACTCGTCTGCGCTGCCGACCCATGTTCCCCGGGACCCATCGCCGCGAAGGCCGACCCCTGTACCCCGTGGCCCGTCGGCACTAAGGCCGACCCGTGTTCCCTGTGACCCATCGGCGCTGCCGACCCCTGATCCCCGGCTCCCGTCGGTGGCGCCAGTTACCCCTGCCCCGTCTCCATCCCAGCCGGTCCCAGTTCCCCGTCCCGGCGGGCTTCAGCTCCCCGTCCCCCCGTCCTGGCCGACGCCAGAGCCCCCTCGTCCTGAGCCCGGTCTCCCTCGTCCTGAGCCCGGTCCCCCAGAACCCCCAAGTCCTAAACCCGGTCCCCCAGAGCCCCATCCTCCGCCCAAGCTCTCATGGGGGGGAGTAGGTTAGGCCGGATGGAGCCCCGGCCTAAATCGGGCGGTGGGGGTGTGTGGCTGCTGTTGGAGTCTCCAATTTGGCCTTGGCTGCTGGCTGGTTAGTAATCAGCCAGCTGCTCTGGCTGATTGGCAATCGGTCAGCAGCCGACGCTGCTCTCATAAAAGGAGCAGTTGAGAGTGGAGTGGGTGGAGTGAGCAGAGGTGCCGTTGTGCGGTCTGCTGGAAAATATAGTATGTTGTCAAATATCCCGGTATTGGCGTTGAATCTCTGGTGCTTTGGGGGGAAACCCACGGGTGACGGCCATGGAGTTATCACACCCTTTATTTACATGACATTGCTGCGTGCATGCAGCAGGTTAGGGTCCTGGGCCATACTGAACTGGCCCCTCAAACTTTGCAGCAAGAAGGCTTCATCCTGTGGTAAGGCAACACACGTATTTGTCCATTATGATCCTCTCCAACACACCTAATTTCTCTAGGTCGGATGCCAGCCATGCTTTGATTACGCGGTCAAGGTTATACATTTGTGCCCTGGTTGACAATTCTGGCTTAAATTTCTGGTCATGTGTGCTCTTGCTGCATAACTGTATCCATACCATGCCCAGATTTCTCTCTTCAGCAGTGAGGTTGAGGTATGCATGCTGTGCCAGACAAAGAAGGAAGGGAAGACCGACAAGATCTGCCTAGGAACCGACTTTCCAGCCGTCCCTCTCGGCTGTGCCCTTGAAGGCTCTCAAGTAGGCCTCTATATCGTTGCTCTCTGTCATTTTGGGAAAGCTCCCATTCGCCACCAATGTAACACTGTATGGAGGACACGAAAAATAGTGACAGCAAAGCAAACAAACTCAGTGGCAGCTAGTCACTGGGTCAGTTGAATATAACAGCACTTGTAAGATGCATTTATTGATGGAAATTATTTTAAGTGTTTTTGAAAATAACGTTTGTTATTCGCCAACTGTGCTAAACAAAACAGTGTAAAGAACATTATAAGCAGCCAAGTTAAAGTGCTTTGGCCATGAGCTGTTTAAGATAGCCATCTGTGTGTGAGTGTTATGTGTGTTGGTTGTGTGTATGCCTCCGGCTAATGCAGGTGATGTCTGCACTAATGAGGCTGCAGTTGATGTAATCTCAGTATTAGAGACAGGCATCCAATCTGTCTGCCTATCTGCCCTTTTCTTTCTGTTTACTCGTCGATCATCACCCCTTACTCTTGTCTTTCTTTCTGTTCTTGGGTCGCTGTTCTTTATTGCATTGGTCTAAAGCTAAACTATTTCTAAAACCAACAATATAGTGCTAAACTATGCAATTTCAACTACTGCAGTGCTGATTATAATACTATAATTGATTGGGAACAAATCAGTCATTGATTTAATTGTCTGCACAGCAATCATTCAAGTAAGACTTTTATCAAACCTGCATGGTGTGTTAAAGGAGCATTACAGGAGATCATTCCTCCTAGTTGCTATGAGACTTTACAACAATCTTTGCACATCAAGAACCTTTTAGAACCCTTGAATAATGTATTTTCCTAAATATAAACTATAACTTGCATTGTAAAAATTATGTATTAACTTATTTATTGACATTTAATTCAGTATAAGCGTTGTACTTGTAGACAGTATAGTAGCAAACACGTTGCAGCCTCGTAACGCTCTTATGCACCATTGGTGGAAACCAGGTGTAATGCTTAATCCATCTACCTGGTAGAGCAGTGTTAACCTGCAGCTGTTTACAACATCATATAAATTACATGTCATTTAAATATATATAGTATTATAATCAGAGCTGATTTCTCCAGCAATTTGTCATGATGGCTCATTGAGCAACATTCACAGGGTCAACAAAAACATTTCATCCACAGGTGATAATGAATATAAACAGATAATTTAGTGTGGCAAGATGAAGTGAAGACATCGATGCTCAATGTTGCTCATGGTACACATAGAAGTGCTCATCATGGTGGATTTAATTTGAGTCTGTGTGTGGGTTGTGAATAGTTCCTCGGATTGTTCGAGTCTTGGGGCAAAGGTGAGTCTATTTTTACCAGAGACACAACCCAGAAATAGACCACACGACATAGCCAATACGAAGGGACGTGTGTATTTGTGCATGTGTGTGTTCAACAGGAAGCCTCTACACTTTTTGACCTAGGCACAAGCCAGGGTCAAAGATCACAAACTTTCTGTCTGTCTGTTTTAACACTCTGACCCCGAATGACCCTGGTGCCCTCTAAACCCCCACACACGCACACGTACGCACACACACACACACACACACACACCACACACCACACACACACACACACACACACTCATATACTGTGTTCTTTCCAAGACTGAAAAAAGCTTAAACATCCTCTAGTTTTGACCAACATTGCTTGACAGGAACAGTGGTGCAGGCTGTGAAGAAAGACTTCATAGTTCCGGGCATTTAATGACCATTTAAATACTCTAAGACAGCGGTCTCCAAGCACCGAGCTGGTACCGGGCCGCACAGAAAGAATGAATGAAAAACACATGTCAAGAGGCTCAGACGCACAGATATGTTACCTAAAAAGTGAAACGCACAAGCTAGCAAAAATTAGTGACTGATGGTGGCTTTAATAGTATGTTTCAAACAACATCTCTGCCGGTGTTCTGGATTAAAATCAAGGCAGAGTATTTCGTAATCGACAAAAAAAACACTGAAAACTCTGCTTCCATTTCCAACATCATATTCACAAAGTGAAGCAGGTTTTCTGCAGTGACAGCAACTAAAACTAAGTTACGGAGTAGACTGGATATTAATAACACACTTCAGCTATCATTGTCTCCCATCACCCCGATATGGGGCCGGCTCGTTGCAGAGAAACATGCTCAGGACTTCCACTAATTCAGCGTAATGGTGAGTTTTATTTTCATGCAATTTATATTTGTTGTTATGCCGGTTGTATCATTTATTTCCGTCATATCTATGACGTCAAAAATATTTATGACGTCATAAATATTGATCAACCACACCATGAAGGCCAGTCCATGAAAATATTGTCTTTGTAACACCCTGTTCTGTTTCTCCTGTGCCCGGTACCCCAGCTACCCATCCCTGTACTCCGGCCCGCCCTCCGGTGCGCCTTTCGCCTGGTGGTCACCCGCCGGCCCACCCCCCAGACTGCTTCTGCCATGCCCTTTGTCCCTCCGCCGGCTCCCCTCCACCCACCCTTGTTGATCCTTTGGGACGTCTGGTATCCGTCCCTTAAGAAGGGGGTACTGTAACACCCTGTTCTGTTTCTCCTGTGTTCCGTGTCTCCTATGTCTCCTCTGTGTCTTCTCTGTCTTAATTGTATAATTCCCTGCACCTGCCCTCAGCCACTCTTGTCTCGTTACTGTCTGATGTCGTACACCTGTTTCCCCCCCAATATATTGTGTCAGTCTTTCCCTTGTCTGCTGTCGGATTGTCGTCTATAGTTCCGTGTCCTTTTCCCGTCGTCCTGTCCGTGTTCCTGGTTCTGCCTGTTGACCCTGCCTGCCCCGAACCTGGATTCTCTGCCTGCCCCTTTTGGACCTTGTTTTTTGTAAACTGTTTTGCCTCATTAAAGAGTGTTTTTTTTGTTATTCATATTGCGTCCAGCCTGTCTCTCTGCGCCTGAGCCTCACACCGTCACAAGAACGTGACAGAACAATCCGACCATGATTGGCTCAGCAGAGGACAGTGTGCGCTCAGCTCTCCAGATGCA
The DNA here is from genome assembly GCF_029220125.1 of Pseudoliparis swirei. Taxonomy (NCBI): domain Eukaryota; kingdom Metazoa; phylum Chordata; class Actinopteri; order Perciformes; family Liparidae; genus Pseudoliparis; species Pseudoliparis swirei. Next base: position 11,985,863 of record NC_079411.1, read on the forward strand.
AGAGGAGCGTCTTTCAAGGATTGAGCAGTTAATCTCTGGGAGGTACAAGGAGCTCCACGACCAACAGAGTTCTTTGACCGAACAGCTGAGGGCTCTGCTCCTCTCAAGCGGGCCGGCTGCGGTTCCCGGTCGCCTGATGGGTCGGCACCGCCAGCCCCGTCTTGCTACCAGCTCAAGCCCCAGCAGCCCTCGCCGTGCCTGTCCGGTATTCCCCGTGACCTGTCGGAGCCCCGGCCATTCTCCACTGCCCCCTGGCAGCCGCCGGCATTCCTGTCCGGTATTCCCCGTGACCTGTCGGAGCCCCGGCCGTTCTCCACTGCCCCCCGGCACCCCCCGCCATTACTGTCGGGCATTTCCTGTGTCTCGCCGGCTCCCGCTGCGGCCTCAGTGCCGCAGCCCCCGGCGGTTCCCGCTGCCGCCTCGGGGCCGCAGTCCCCGCCGGTTCCCACTGCCGCCTCCGCCATACTGCAGTCCCGGCCGATCCGACCTCTCCATGCCTCTTCCCCGTCCCGGCCGGCGCTAGTTCCCTCTCTCCCGTCTCCGTCCCGGCCGGCCCCAGTTCTCCGTGCTCTATCTCCGTCCTGGCCGGCCCCAGTTCCCTGTGCCCCGTCTTTGCCCCGGCCGGCTCTAGTCCCTCCTGTTCCTATTCCGTCCCCTTCCCGCCCGGTGGTAGTTCCCTGTGTCCCGGCTCCCCGTGTTCCACTGCCGTCCCAGCCGTTTCCCCCATCCCACTCTTGACTGTCCCGTCGCCGTCCCCCCCTTGCCCGCTTCCGGTTCCCAGTGTCCCGTCGCCATTTCGTCCAGCTCAAGTTCCCAGTGTCCCATCGCAGTCTCCCCCTTTCCCGATTCCGGTTCCCAGTGTCCCGTCACCATCCCAGCTGGCTCCAGACCCCGGCCTCTCCTATGCCCGGTACCCCAGCTACCCATCCCTGTACTCCGGCCCGCCCTCCGGTGCGCCTTTCGCCTGGTGGTCGCCCGCCGGCCCACCCCCCAGACTGCTTCTGCCATGCCCTTTGTCCCTCCGCCGGCTCCCCTCCACCCACCCTTGTTGATCCTTTGGGACATCTGGTATCTGTCCCTTAAGAAGGGGGTACTGTAACACCCTGTTCTGTTTCTCCTGTGTTCCGTGTCTTCTATGTCTCCTCTGTGTCTTCTCTGTCTTAATTGTTTAATTCCCTGCACCTGCCCTCAGCCAGTCTTGTCTCGTTACTGTCTGATGTCGTACACCTGTTTCCCCCCCTATATATTGTGTCAGTCTTTCCCTTGTCTGCTGTTGGATTGTCGTCTATAGTTCCGTGTCCTTTTCCCGTCGTCCTGTCCGTGTTCCTGGTTCTGCCTGTTGACCCTGCCTGCCCCGAACCTGGATTCTCTGCCTGCCCCTTTTGGACCTTGTTTTTTGTAAACTGTTTTGCCTCATTAAAGAGTGCTTTTTTTGTTATTCATATTGCGTCCAGCCTGTCTCTCTGCGCCTGAGCCTCACCCCATCACAAAAACCTGACAGTCTTATACGGAAACCGATCCGTGGCACAGAAAAGGTTGAGGACCACTGCTCTAAGAAATATATTAAGTTTCAGATAACTGTGTTTAAATTGTTAAACATATTTGCATAACTGAAATACTGATCCTTATTTTAGTCTTAACATATATTAATCATCTTTCGTTTGTAGGTTATTGGCTGTTGGCTGTTGACATTAGAGGGCTGTGCCAGTAATGAGGAAGGAAGACTCAAGATGGGAGAGGAGGATGGAGTGTTGATGCTGTCAAAGGCTGCACTGAGGCTAGTAGGATTAGGATGTTGAGGGAGGGACTGGTCATCAGAAGAGAGGAGGAGGTCATTGGTGACTTTGATTAGGGCGATTTCTGTGCCATGGTGAGATCTGAATCCGGATTGAAATGGTTTATATAGTTGGTTGGAGTCCAGGCGGGTTTTTAGTTGGTTGACAACTTGTTGATTCCGGTATTTTAGACAAAAAATGGAGATTGGAGATTGGTCCATAGTTCAATATTCAATTCTGTTTATTTGTATAGCCCATTTTCACAAATTAGAAATTTGTCTCAGAGCGCTTTACAATCTGTACATATAGACATCCCTGTCCCAAAACCTCACATCGGATCAGGAAAAACTCCCAAACAACCCTTCACAAGGAAAAAAAGGGAAGAAACCTTCAGGAGAGAAACAGAGGAGGATCCCTCTCCAAGATGGACAGGTGTAATAGATGCCATGTGTACATAATTAATCATTATACACAAATTAAAACACAGTAACAACACAATCAATGAATATGACAGAGTGAGTGTATGAATAGTTGGTAGTAGGCATATTCCACGATCAAGACCTCCACGATCCATCAAGCAGATGGCGGTAGAAAGGAGGAGTGGGCGGAGTCTCAGCAGGGCCATGGCAGAGTTGGTAGTAGGCATATTCCACGATCCAGACCTCGATGATCCATCAGGCAGATAGGATCTATGACGTCTCATAGTGTCCACATTGGACCCTATGAGACGTGAAGTCAAAAGGACTCCGGGAAGAAAGCAGAGTTAGTAATGTGCAATAGAGATGAAAATTCATCCATATGTAGAGAGAAAAGAGGAGAGATGTGTTCAGTGCATCCTAAACGTCCCCCAGCAGCTAATAAGCCTATAGCAGCATATCAAAGGGCTGGACCAGGTGAACCTGATTCAGCCCTAAATATAAGCTCTGTCAAAGAGGAAAGTGTTAAGTCTACTCTTAAATAGGGATGGGCATCGAGAACCGGTTCTGTTTTAGAACCGGTTCCCAGTGAACCGATTGTTTGGGATCGTCAGCCAAATTCTTTAACGGTTCTGCTAACGGTCCTCTGTGGCGTTGCGCATGTGCACATTTTTTTATTTTCTTCTTCAGACTGCAGCAAACATGGCAACTAGGCAGAAGCGTTCTAAAGTTTGGCTCTATTTCACACGACAAAATGACAACTACGCCACTGTAACATGTGTAAAAAGTCTATTTCGTCGAAGGGAGGAAATACAACAAATATGAATAAGCATTTGAACACAGCGTGGAATTTAATTTCAGGAATGTCATGTGTTCGATGCATGCAGCAGCTCAGCTAACGTCGGCGCTTCATCTCTTTCTGTCCAAGGTAAACTCCTCAAAAGTGATCACAACCACTCACTGTGTGAAGCAATTTGCCTTTATTGTGTGTAGTCGATCAAGTTATCTTCTGTCCCTTCGTTTGAAGCATACATTTGAGCTCCGGCATTGGTCTCCCGTTATTGATCACTTCACGTTTGGATTGAAAGTCCAGTTTTGAGAAATGTTTGATCGTAACGGTGTTAATTATCGGAGGGCGTGTGTTATCAGCAAATGTTCGCGTTATCGTGTTAACCCATTATTAAACTGAGCATATCGATTTTTAATCCATTATTAAACTTAGCATATAGCTACGCTAGTTTAGCTACAGAATCTTCCATTTTCAGCCCCCTACATTGAGGCAGAGGTCGTGTTTGCCTCCCCTCTTAATGTGGCTTTATGTCAGCTCAGCAAATTCAGCGATTTTGTTAGTGCCATTTGTTTCATTGTGTAAACCAGCTTTCACTATATAAATAATCTCCATTGCCATCCAATTTAGCTGATGACGTTCAGAGTCAGACCGGTTCAGAGGCTGGTCGTCTATCTGGGTCACAGGCTACAGCTAGCACGTCTTGTCATATCTTTGTGTTCAGGCATCCTCCACCCCATCTGAGAGAGTGTTCTCCACGACTGGAGACACAATAAATCCTGAGAGATCGCGTATCCTCCCGGAGAAAGCAGACATGCTTATTTTTCTGCACAAGAATTGTTGATGATCCATACAATTGATGGTTGCACACTTGGTATTTGCCACTGCTAGTTTCATTTTTGGCAGCTCAGTTCATATACTCTTTTAAAAAAAGGAAGGAGCACTGTAATTTCTAGGAACATGTTTAAATTAAACAGAATACATTTTATTTAAGTTATGTACGTTTTATTTTAAGTTCAAGAGGAATATGTATAAATGTTTTTGGTTATTTAAAAAAATGTAAATGTGTATGTATACATACTGTATATGGTGTGTGCAGCATTATAGAAAATTATATAAAAGAAAATTAATGTAAATAAACCCGTTTGTGTTCTTTTTTTCACCCCTTGCCCAATAAGAATCGATAAAAAAATCGATAAGGAATCGAATCGATTAGCAGGAATCGATAAGGCATCGGAATCGTTAAAATCTTATCAATTCTCATCCCTACTCTTAAATAAGGTGACTGTGTCTGTCTCCCGGACTGAAGGTGGAAGCTGGTTCCATAAAAGAGGAGCTTGATAACTAAAGGCTCTGGCTCCCATCCTACTTTTTAAGACTATAGGAACTACAAGTAGCCACGCATTTAGTGAGAGCAGCTCTCTAGTGGTGCAATATGGTATTACAAGCTCCTTAAGATATGATGGTGCGTCACCAATCAAGGCTTTGTAGGTTAAGAGAAGAATTTTAAATGTGATTCTTGATTTTACAGGGAGCCAGTGCAGAGCAGCTAATACAGGAGTAATGTGATCTCTTTTCTTAGTTTTAGTGAGAACACGAGCTGCAGCATTCTGGATCAACTGGAGGGACCTAAGAGACTTATTAGAGCAGCCTGATAATAAGGAGTTGCAGTAATCTAGTCTAGAAGTAATGAACGCGTGAACCAATTTTTCTGCATCTTTTTGAGACAAAATGTGCCTGATTTTTTATATATTACGTAGATGAAAAAATGCTGTCCTTGAGATTTGCTTCACGTGAGAGTTAAAGGACAAGTCCCGGTCAAAGATAACGCCAAGATTATTTACAGTGGTGTTGGATGCCAGGGCAATGCCGTCTACAGAAACCACATCACCAGAGAATTGATCTCTGAGTAAAATTACTTCAGTTTTGTCTGAGTTTAACATCAAGAAGTTGCAGGTCATCCATGTTTTTATTTCATTTCATTTTCATTTCATTTATTTATTATTTATACAGGGACCGTACACATTAATCAACCCATGGGTAAATGTATTAACGTTAGCTAAGGCTAAATTTCAGCTTTGTCTTTAAGACATGCTTGAATTTTACTGAGCTGGTTGGACTCCTCTGGTTTGATCAATATATATAATTGAATATCATCTGCACAACAATGAAAGTTTATTGAGTGTCTCCTGATAATATTGACCAAAGGAAGCATGTATAAGGTAAATAAAATTGGCCCAAGCACAGAACCTTGTAGAACTCCGTGACTAACGTTGGTGGTTATCGAGGCTTCATCGTTTACAAATACAAACTGAGATCGATCTGATAAATAGGATTTAAACCAACTTAGTGTGGTGCCTGAAATGCCAATCGACTGATCTCTGTAATAGGATGTCATGGTCAATAGTGTCGAACACAGTACTAAGGTCTAACAAGACAAGTACAGAGATGAGTCCTTCATCTGCTGCCATTAGGAGGTCATTTGTAATTTTCACCAGTGCTGTCTCGGTGCTGTGGTGTTTTCTAAATCCTGACTGAAACTCCTGAAATAAACTATAATAATGTATAAAGTCACACAACTGATTTGCGACCACTTTTTCAAGGATCTTAGAGAGGAAGGGGAGGTTGGAGATCGGTCTGTTGTTAGCCAATACCTCTGGATCCAGAGTGGGCTTCTTCAGGAGAGGTTTAATTACAGCTACCTTAAAGGAATGTGGTACGTGGCCTGTTAGCAGAGACACATTGATAATATCTAGTAGAGAGCTGCCAATTAAAGGCAGAACGTCTTTAAGCAGCCTCGTCGGGATGGAGTCCAAGAGACAGGTAGACGTGTTAGAAGTAGAAACCATTGAAGATAATTGGTCTAGGTTGATGGGAGAAAAGCCATCCAAATATACTCCAGGGCATACAGTGGTTTACAAGGCCACTCCACTTGAGGATAGATTGACACTGGTTAAGGGCAAGAAATTATTAATCTTGCCTCTAATAGTTAAAACCTTCTTTTTTTTTGAGGATATCAGGGTCCACGTCAGGTTTATTGAGTATTGGTGTGACTGAGGCGAATTTGAGAGGGAGGACCCAGTAGACAGGGAGGAGTTGATGACAGAGAGGATGAACGGGTGGAGGACCGAGTAACAGGCCATGACTAAAGTGGAAGGGATGGGGTCCAGGTCGCAGGTTGAAGTCTTAATGCCTAGTGATTTATTTAGATAGGTAGGAGAGGAAGGTAGTGTCAAGTTTAGGGGGTGGATAGATAATCAAGATGACCAGGGGTTTAGGACCAGAGAGCTTGAATGGCAGGTGTTCAAATGAGGGTAGAGTTTGGATTGTTGTCAGTTGTATGTGTAAGCAGTGGCGATTCCTCCTTCGTGGCCATTAGGGTGTGATTTTTCCAGGTAATGATATCCGGGGGATTGGTTAGTGCATAGAAGTCCAGGTGTTTTTGCCATATTTATGTTGATACCTGTAAAAAAAACACACACAAAAAAGTGAAAAGTCTCTACATCTTCCGCCGGAGACTGAAAACACACCTTTTCCGACTATATCTGGATTAAAACACAGATTTGTACTTCAGTGGCACTTAAATAGCACTTATGGTACTTTTGTAGTTCGACTATGTTGAGGAAATGTTACTTCCTGTATTCTTGTTGTTCTTAGTTTGTACTCTAGGTTGAAATGCACTTATTGTAAGTCGCTTTGGATAAAAGCGTCTGCTAAATGACATGTAATGTAATGTAATGTATATTTTGTAAAATTACTTGAATAATAAGCATAATGATATGTTAAGAACACAGTACATTTTAGCTAATTTTTTCCAACACCACTGATTGATAGCTGGTTCATTGTCTTCACAAGCCAAAACCATACTATCAACATCAAAGTCGGCCCCAGCCATGCGCATCCCTTTTTAGTAGCCCCTGGAAATAGTTTCCATTGAATTGTATGCTCAGAAATATGAATAATGTAAAAAAAAATCTAAAATAATTCAACTTACCAAGTAAAGTAAGCCATTACTCTTGTTTTTGCATATTTAGATGGATAGACACACAATAGAGACACAGGTAATTCCTGGCAGTTTGGGGTGAAGAGGATTTAGCAGCAGACAGATTACTGCTGAGAGGCCTATTACAGCTAAACACTGCTGTGTGTGTGTGTGTGTGTGTGTGTGTGTGTGTGTGTGTGTGTGTGTGTGTGTGTGTGTGTGTGTTTGTGTGTAACATGTGGTTTCTGATGACAGCCATTTAAAGGTGTCAGACTGGAGCCACAGCAAATTAAAAAAGGCGCACACACAGACACACACTCTCCATTCTTCCTTCTCTTTCTGTCTCTTTGTCTCTGTAGTCTAAACAAGCCTCTTATCTTGCCCGTTATTAGATAATGGATGACAACAGGTCACATGACCTTCTTTAACGAGCTGGTTGCTAAGAGCAACGTCTTAATGGCACTGAAAAACACTGACCACAGAGACTTCACATTACAAGTAAAGACTTGGATACCACAATAATTCTCTTCAGTAAACACAATTGAGCAAGAAGATATTATTCATGAGTTCACTGTTTCATTTAACTGGTTATTGAAGAGCAACGTCTATTTTGCATTGTTAGCAATGAAAATAGGGTGACAGTGAAGTAAGAGCAATTGTCATTGACAAACAGAATAAAATGTGCCACGGTTTCACTGTTTTTAATAATCACCCCAAATAAATGTACATGCTTGAGGATTATAAATAAATCCTGTCAAATTATTTTTGGCTAACAGAAAGGTAGAGAGTCTAAACTGTTGCCAGGATCTATTTGACAGAAGTTCTTACATCCTTGAAATCCATCTCAGGATAAAACTATTATTATTTAAGGATATTTCAAAGGACACAACTTTTTTGCTGAGAAAATCCAGTACTTCCTTAAATGCTGCAGTGAATGAATAACTCAACCACATTCGATGTGTGACACTGCACTGCTTATATTAAAAAACTACCTCTAAAATAAATGTGTTGTTTTCAATTGCAAGTCATATGATTTATGAGCATCATATGACGGCAGGATATCTAAAAGCAGAAAACATTAAATAAATGCTTCCCTGAGACAGTTTTTCATCACTATATTTTGTTTGTTTGCTAACTGGAGGTTCCACGCACACTCAAAGACACAGACGCATGCCCTCTGTGCCACGTCTGGCGCCAGTGATTACGCTGTTAAGCCAAATCAGTTTCCTGTGTTTGGTTTGATGGATGCCATCATCTTCATGGATCTAAAACAGGTAAGTGTGCCCCACCACCACCACCACCTCCACCCAGTCTGACACACACATGCACACACTTAACAAAGTGTGATCCCTAAACCCACTTAGAAGAAAAGGAAAGGTAAATATTTTTCGATATTCTTAATTTCTAACTAATTCTAGTAAATTGAATCTGATGATCATTTTCTCATTTGAAGAATGTTTACACTGCCTTTTTAAACATATGTGAATGCTAAATAATCTTTTGACTAAATGTATCCTTAAAACAAGGCCAAATAGGTAGGTCTTTTACGTCAGGAAAATAATTTAAAGTTTAAACCTAGTTATATTTTTGCTTGGCATGTTAGCCTTCCTGGTATATGAACACATACCAAATCAAGAAACATATTTCCATACATACAGGACATCATAAATCATAACAATGTGGAGAATATTCTCAGAGATTTTGAAGAAGATATTGCATAATATAATATCCACATGCTGATAAATAAAATAAACCAGTTTTAGTAACTATTATAATCTCGAAAACTGGCTGTGAGTGTATCCCCTCCAAACTCAACTCAAATGTACTGTAATAAGAGAAGGGGGATAAAATTAAAATTCCATGCGGCTTTGTCTCCTATTTCAATTAAGTCAAATCAGAAGAGGTTCCCTTCACATCAGTGTGGGAGAGAGTTTCAATTTAAGCAACCAATGATGTTTTCTACGTACATACACGATGACATGTAAGTTAGTGTGTGATTGAAAAATAAGGACATTCAATATGGAAAATGGTGCACTTTTTTCCCCAATACAAAAACCGTGCAACAACACAATTCCAGTTATGTGGGGTTTCCTTGAGACTGTGTCGGCAGGGTGTTGATTCCACTCACAATTATAAATGGAGGACGTTTGTTTGTGCTGTTCATAGTGGTGATGTTGTACAATAGACTGTATGTAAGAAATTAACATAGTCACCATGATATCACCCATTGGATTGTGGACGACTTTTTTGAAGCCGTCACTATATCTATTTATTTGCTATGTATTGCTTCACTCTTTAAGTGACACGAAAGAGTGGAGCTAAGTACAACAATAGGCAGAGCCTCAATGCGACCAAAATGTTTCAATACATTTTTATTTACTAAAAACTAATGTCTAATGTTCTTAGACAAAAACACAAATAACTCCCAGACAGGACAACACTCTGGTAGTGACCTGTCAATCACAAGCTGGCCATGGCATCACACATAAATTGGACCATCATTTACTGAATGAACATCATGCTGCATTGAAGAAGATTTTAAACTAACGGTTGTCTCAGTGCTTGCTTATCATTGGGTCTCTGTAAATGATAGAGTTCGGTCTAGACCTGCTTCATATAAAAACTGTCACGTTATCTCATGGCGCTATTTATACTGCATATATATAAAACTTGACTCAACTAAATAATTATTGTCTAGCATTTACACTGCTATTTTTGCTCTTCTTATGAATACAAAACAAACATCCATATTGTAAACAAAAATTGAGAAGATACAACACTGAACGGAGAGGATTTGTAGAAGTAATGCTTCTGTATTTCATTTGTTTGTAACAAATTATACACATCAGCCATTTTAAATGTACTGAATCCAGACTTAGCAAATGAGAAAACCAACATCTCATCTCCACTTGTAAAATGGTGATGCATGTGTGTGTGTGTGTGTGTGTGTGTGTGTGTGTGTGTGTGTGTGTGTGTGTGTGTGTGTGTGAGTGTGTGAGAGAGAGTTAGAGGGAGAGGGAACAAAAAACAGAGAGAGGGGGGTGGGGTGAGGGACAGCTGGACTGTGTCAGGACTGATGAGAGACATTCCTGTTAGTGTAGCATAACCTTCCTACTGCTCTGCTGATAATACTGGCACCTCTCTCTGACACACACACACACACTCCCCCCCCCACACACACACACTCATATCTCCTACACCGCACTACTACTAATACCATGAGAACCAGACTGTGGGCCCAACTGTGTGTTAAATGATTTCAGTACGCACTAACACACAAAATGCACAGGGTTGTGTGTTTCAGTGACCTCATTGTGGAAAGAGTTAGTTAAGATAGCATTTCTTATCCATTGTGCACACACACAAACATCCTTGTGCATGCACACAAGCACACACCCCAACACATTAGTAAGCTAACTCAAAAAGTAAATTCAGGCTGCTATGTTAGAAAACTGAGAACTAATTCTGTGTGACTGTGAACTCATAATCTTAAGATTCTTTAACAGTTATTATTATTTTTTAAATGTCCTCCATAATGTAATCTCCATAGCATTTTAAGGCTACTGCTGAAAAAACGCAGACTACAAACAGTAAAAAAAATATAGTTTCATACAATCAAAATCAAAATCTGATGTATAACTATGATTAATTGCAACTAATGAGGAGTTGCACTCAACACGTAATAGCGGAGATCTCAGGACAACCCCAACAAATAGTTCCAACAGGCCAAGAAACAGGAACATTCAGATGGTCAGGTTATAAACAATACCCCACGTTAGCTAAATACCAAAGGGATAACAAAGTCTTCCGATAATTAATATCCAACTTGTTTTTTGTAAACATTCATCACAGTTTACGTACTGTGGTAGAGTGACCACCTGCTGCAACTTTCAAATACATTTGTAGCTCATCTGTGGAAAATGTTTTTTTTATTATGTCGGATCAGCTGACTGGTTTTGATGTTTTGCAACATTGGACTATGCTATTCCATGGGCTAGTTAACATTACCATATTAGGTAACAATTGTAGTTCCACTCAGAGGTACTGAATGCATTACTAATGCATCTTGTCCACTACATGGTAAGGCTGAACTCGCTATTTTTGATGATCATTAATTAAAGTTGCATTGTACCTGGTAATTATTTTGATATAATTTTGGTCAAAGTTACAAGTGAGCTGAGCTGTTGGCTTTAAACCGCGTTATTATCATTTGTCAGGTAGGTAAATTGGGCACGAATCTCTGCAGACAGCCCATTAATGATATTTGGAGGCTAGAGTGGCTAGAGCTAGCTTTGTTTAGCTAAATTGACTTTGTTTACAATCACGTAAAATAGTCTCCTACCTCCTGCCTCCTGTCTCCTGCATCTTGCCTCCTGCCTCCTGCCATAGCCCTGCTGGCGCCCATTTTTCTCCTTCTGTATTAATTCATTAATTACTAACTTTGCTCCTTTTCTTTCTTTTTTAAAAACTTCTTAACCATGTCTACTCTTATGATATGAATAATTTATGTCATATGCATTGAATGTGTTGTAACTCTGTTGTGTTGTTCATTCTGGTCACATAACATCTATTGTTCTTCTGTCCATCCTGATAAAGGGATCCTCCTCTGTTGCCCTCCTGCAGGTTGCTTCCCTTTTTCTCCCTTCTACAGATTGTAAAGCCCTCTGAGCATAATTTATGATTTAGTGCTATACACAATACATTTAATTTAATTGAACTGAATGTAACTAACTATATTCGATTTTAAAACAAGAAATAATATCATGAGCAATAAAACCGACCCTTGCTCAATTCACTTCAGAGGTTTTGCTTTTAGAGCCTTTTTTGGTGTTTTTCCTATTACTTATGGTGACTAAAGTTAGCTACTGTTCTTTATGACTCTTTTATACTTGTGTAACATTACATTTTTATCATGTTATGGATTGTCAAGTAAAACAAGAAGTAAACACATGATACAGGAAACATTTTGGTTTTGTTCATTTCAAGTGCTCTGTCAGTTTCCCTAATGCTGACATATTTAAAGCAACTGACTCAAAAGAACCTTGTCAAATCAAAGAAGAGTCAACATTTACAAAGTCCAGATTATCTTTGTTCCTCCATGTGGCAGCTGTCTCTCATTTGGCCTCGGCTGCTGGTGATTGGCAATCAGTCAGCAGCCGAGGCCACCGTCATAAAAGGGCTCAGTTGAGAGTGGAGCGGGAGAGGTGAGCAGACGCATAGTGTTGCGGTCTGCTCGGTGTGTGTGTTAAGCAAATAAATATGTCTTCCGACGAAACCTCTGTGTGCCTGGCGAATCCTTGGAGCTTTTGGGGGCAACCCACGGGTAGTGGCCATGAAGCTGCTAAACTGGAGCCCCCTCTCCCGCTCCACTCTCAACTGAGCCCTTTTATGAGGGTGGCCTCGGCTGCTGACTGATTGCCAATCACCAGCAGCCGAGGCTCATTTGGCCTCGGCTGCTGGTGATTGCCAATCAGTCAGCAGCTGAGGCCACCCTCATAAAAGGGCTCAGTTGAGACTGGAGCGTGGAAGGTGAGCAGACGCATAGTGTTGCGGTCTGCTCGGTGTGTGGCTGACAGAATAAATATGTCTTACAACGGAACCTCGTCTGTGTTATCTGGCTATCTATCCTTGGAGCTTTTGGCGGAAACCCATGGGTAGTGGCCATGAAGCTGCTACACTCCACTAGGGGAAATTTGTTTTGTTTCTAATATGCTGACTGCGTGAAAAGCAAAGTTAGTATTGCGAGTTACTAATTGGAAAAAATAAGTAACTCATTTAATTTAGGAGTCCCCAAACACATCACATAATTTAAGAACATGCAATATGTCCAAGGGTAGGACAAAGAATGTAGTCAATTAGAATAGTTGTAAGATGCAAATTGTGAGTTATCATACCATATATCCCCCCAAAAGAGTTTGGTCACATGTGGCTATGTTCACAGAAAGCTGTGACCCATCACTAAGTCTGTCATGATCTGGAGTTTTTGTGTCTTGCGTCCTGTTTTATTTTGAAGTACGCTTTCAAAGCTTCAATGTCGCGAGTTGAAAGTTCTTTGGAGGCTACAGTGGCGGACAGGCCACTTTATCCCAGCTTCCAGTTCCAGCAGCCCGGCTACCCGTCCGTCTGCCAGCCCAAGCCCCAGCAGCCCGGTTACCTGTTTCTGCCTGTCTGCCAGCCCAAGCCCCAGCAACCCGGCTACCGGCCACCAGTCTTTCTACCCTGGCAGCTCCCGCCGTGTCCCGCTGCCCACGCCGGTTTTAGGGCGCGATCACATCAGACGCGACTTGTAAAAGCGCAGCCGCTACTAAAACGCCTCGGCAAAAAAGCGCTGTGCAAAACAGTGCGGTGCTCCTGTGGAGCGGGCCTGCGTGCGCAACCGGGCAATAAAACTTAATTTACAAAATGGATTCAAGCAGACGCGCTTTTGCTGTGTTGTGCATGAGAAGGACGAAAAGGCGAAGGTTTTGGGTTCACGATATAAAAAATAAAAAAGGTAAGAGTACAGAGAATACCACCATCTATTCCGCGAATTGTCTCTCGATGACAAGCGCTTTCAGTTGCACTTGCGGCTGAGCAGGAGTCAGTTGGAGTAGTGTTTCGATTTAGAATGATAAAGCTCTTCGTAAATAAATACCGCTAATATGAGTGTCTCGTCGGGAAAACAGGAAGGAAAGCCCGCCTCCTGCTTGATCCGATTGGCGGCCTTGTGACATTGATGAGCGGTGCACCTCCGCGCCTCGCGCTTGAAGTTGAGAATATTTAAACTTTTAAGCGGGCCTGAAAAAAGGTCGAAAAACGCGCCACACGACATTTAAAAGGCTGGGCTTTTTAAAGGAATTTTTTCCTTTTTAGGAAATCAATGGATTTGCTATCAACGCGTTTTTGAGAGTCGCATCTGGTGTGATCGAGCCCTTACGCCACCACCACCTGATGCCACCCCAACAAAATTGTAACAGGTGTGAACGTGCAACCTGTGCAAAAATGAGTGCAGATATGTGTGAGCAATCAAGCTTTATTATTATAAGTGGCTGCAATTAGCCTGCTTTCCACTACAAATATTTTTAACGAGGTTGCAGGCTATATACAGCCACTTTCATTTCATACTTGATGTTGAACTTAGAGCTGTATTTTTTTTTTACAGAGGCAACAGCAGAAAAGCCGATCTCTCAGAGGTGGGATATGGCGGCCAACCTGTAATACCACTGCGCTCCTTTAGAGGCTTTAGAGACTTCTTGAGAAATACTGCACTCAAAGAAATATCTAATCTTTGGAAAAAACAAAAAAAATTACAGAGAAACAGAACGAAGGGTCTTCTATATGCATTTTAAGAATATATCCACGATGTCAAACTGAGAAATCGGCACTGAAATAGGTGATAAAGATAGAAGCTAAAGCTACAGTGTAAAAGTGACTGTGCAATTATTAAAAAGCAAAAGCAGCATATGTATAAATTCTATATGCCTTCAGTAGTTAGCATACCTAATGCTACTAAATGATGTGCTAATGTGCTCTGCTAATGTTAGCTACACAGGTTTTGACATGGCAAGGAAATGTTTTTAAAACGCTTATCTCCAAGTAGCCCCTCCAGGTAAGGAGTATTATTAGCAGGATACTTATTTGACATCCAGTTCATTATCGTGGAAATTAGTTTAAAAGCGCTAATGTCAAGTCTTCTTTGACAGCATGATATTCATTTTTTAGATTATGGTTAATTTATTCTGGTCAAGTGTTTGCTTCAGGGTAGGTTTACTGTGATTGACAGGTCTCTGCCACTACCAGAGTTGTATAGATGGTAAACGGTAAATGGACCTGTACTTGCACATCTCTTTTCTTGTCTTCCGACATCTCAAAGCACTTTCACACTAGATGTCATCGCTCACCAATTTACATCCATTCACACACTGATGGGAGGAGCTACCATTCAAAGTGCCACCTGCCTATCAGGATTAACATTCATACAACATTCATATTAATACTCCGTAGGCACAGCTATGGGAGCAACTTGGGGTTAAGTGTCTTGCCCAAAGACACATCAGCATGGACTATTGGAGCCAGGGATTGAACCGCCGGTCCTTTGATTAAAGGACAACCCTGCTCTACCACTGTCTTTAAGTCACTCTTCCACATTCCAAATATGGTCACTTCTGTTCATTGGTTGCAAAGAAATGCAATATAGCCACGTCACAAAATTGACGAACTCAAGGCTTCAAAACGGCAGGCCATATACCAATGGGTGATGTCAAGATGATAAAAAGGTATTCCGTGCTCTCTGTAAGAGTGTTTTGCAATGATACAGGTTATGTGGGGTTATGGTTGAGTGTTTGAACATGCCACATGATTTTGAGGCTCTGGATGATTGTGTTTACCACGCTGCAGGTTATATGAGGATTTGGATGCCAACTGCTTTGTCTCTAATGGAAGGAAACTGGCACTGAGACAAATACACACTTAAACACTTTTAGCTGCCACTGAGCATGTGTGTGTGTGAGAAAGCAAAAGAGAGAGCGAGTGAAACATAAACTTGTTACTACCTCAGGTTTTTTACTTTTGCCCACATACTGACACACAATGTTCCATCATATTGAGCCTTATTGTGAGCATGTAAATATTACGGTTGGCTGGCGGCCTCAGATTATAACCTGTCCATATTTAGCTTTATCATGTTCATAACTCATACACTATATTTATACAACGATCAAACATTTAGCTAGGCATCAATTGAAGCACTGTCTTATTAAAGAAATATTTTTCTGGCTTGGCTGGGGTCTCAGTGGGTTGCTGCTGGTCGCAGTGTTGCTGTGTCGCAACTCCTGATATTCATATTATATGTCTTCTGTTGTCTCATTTAATCACAAGCTTCAACAGTGTAAATGGGGTTACAATATAGAAACTACCTAAATCATTTTCAGGGTAATACAGATATGGTCTCTCTGTTACGGTGTCTATTTGTATTCATGTTTTTACAGTATGTGTATGTTATGTTGTTATAAATATAATGTTGTTTATAAATTTCAAATGTATACAGTTTGTGATCTTAAATCTTAAATGTCTTATATTGGATTCTCGGAAATGTTGCACATGTATGATTGGGCATGTATACCTTTCCCTCTGTTCCACTCCACTTCCACACATCTGTCTGCACTGCGTCAAACACACACAGTTTGATAATTTAATGGACCAGATTGAATTGATGAATTCACCGATATGTGATTAATCTATATTTCAAGGTGATCTGAACATTGTTGACATTCATAGTTGCTGTTGAAGCCAAGAAGTCATATCTTTACTATATCTTTGAGATATTGGACAGGTGACTGGTTGGTCAAATATTTTCTTCCCAAAAGTGTTATCTTGTCATGTTCGATGGTTATTATGATGTATGTTGTGTACATTTATTTGACCCTTCACTAAGTGCCACATCCTTAACTGCAATAATGCCGGCATCACAACATCAAGTCAGTGGTAAAGTTTGTTTTCTTTCTTTTTTTTTCAAATGAACTGTCAAACATTGCCTTGCCCTGAAACAATTCAGATACTGTGCATGAGCTGATATCAGCCATTATTTCATCATCGTCTCTGTCCCTTCTCGCCTAACTATCTAATTGAAGCCACCACTAGATGTATAGGCACACATTCATAGACATGGCTGCAGGGGATGGTGGTGTGTCATGTGGTCTTGGAGGACACATATGGACTGAGAATAAGTGGTATGTGGGAAACTTGGTCAGGGAAGAAGTGTCCTGCGGTGGGTGCAATTCCCCCTAAGAAGATCACTGGATTGAAGACAATATATGCACAAATGTGGCTCAAAACAGAAAACGATAGTTCTGAATTATTATGTTGTTTAAATCTGAGCATAATACTATTCGGAATCATCAAGCATCACATCAAATGATAAAAGTAATTTTTCTTTGCAAAGGACACACCCGTGTATAGGAAAAAAGGCTGACGTGTATGTTGCTCGAAGCAAACTCAATAGAAAAGTGATGTTAGATAATGCTTAAACTACATTTGATGTAGTGTCTTTGTGTTCATGAACCTCCCAAGAAACTTGGGACTGAATTAATGTTAAAACGCTTTACTTTGAAAATGGCGATGACTGTAGCTTTGGCTCTTTGAGGCGGGCTATAAAACCAAAACAATGACAGCTGATAGACACTAAAGTGTCATAGAGCTGGGGAATGCTACAGAATCAGATGATTCAATTCTCTTTTTTATTTCACATTACACAAACTTTGAGCCGTTCTTTATAGCATATACAATTGTTGTTAGTCAAGCTAATGAAAAAAACAACGACAACAAATATTTGTTCTTTTTAAAACATTTTACAATTCTGGTGGCTGCATGAAAAAGCCTGACATTCCCATTGTCCAGCCCCTGCCACTTAAAACCAGTAAGAAGAGTTTTTGAAATACATAAATACATAAATCGCTCATGCCTCTTTCTCTTGATGAGTGTTGCTGCTCAGTGAATATGTCTGCTCCCTGTGGCTGCTCTCTGGGACAGTAGGGTTCAGTGAGTGGGCGAGAACAGCACTTTTAGTTGACCACATCGCAGTCACAAAAAAGAATGAACTGCATGCCAGAATTTCTAACATTCCCATTGTTAGCCCGGGAACTACTGTAAGTTATTTTCATAAATTATTATTGAATATTTCAACATATTATATTTGTATTTGCTTTCTGGCTGAGCATAATACAATTTGATTTTGCCTCTCGGAGTTTTAGAACCCTGTATTTTTTCAATAATTATCAATAATCTACATTAAATAATTATTTTTTCAAATAAATTTTTTTAAGTACCTGTTTTCACTTGTTTTTTGTATCTTTATTATAGAACATATGTGGATTTCATGCAACAACAGCACTATCCTTAATAGCAATTCTGTATAACCTAATATCCCAATATGTGATAATGTGCTCTTATATAGTCATAGCATATTATAGTTATAACAATAATTATTGACACATAGATTGATTCACAACCCTCCAGTTTCACTGTTCTTACTTATTTGATAGATGTAGCCTTCATTAACATGAGACAAAGTTGTTATGTGGAGAATGTAGCCCTGGAGAGAGAGACACATAAGAAAGAGACATCAGCAGAGAGAAGCAGTGCTGACCAGATGCCTCTGTGACGATGTCCAGACAAGGATCTGGACCATCGTTAATTCATTTACTGTGTACCACAGGCCTGTGTGTGTGTGGGTGTGGGTGTGTGTGTGGGTGTGTGTGTGTGTGTGTGTGTGTGTGTGTGTGTGTGTTTGTCCCTGGCTCTGGCCCTGTGTCTCTGGACCAAGAAACAAAAGGTTAACTGAATTTGGCCAAGATGTGACTGATATATCCCTTTCTCTGTATGCCTTTGTGTATACATGTATGTGTATTGGTTCATAAAGCAAATCTGCAACATGAAATTAGTGTTATCACGGTTACATGCATAGTAGTTTTTAAAATAATTTTATGAAATAGGAAAATCTATTACTTAGCTGCATGACACTGCAACTATCAAATGACTTCATCAAGGACCAGGTAAAGAAAGAAAGAGGAACATTTTTTCAGTAAAATAACTCCAATAATCAATTGTCAGTGCTGGAAGAAGTGTCTCGTATTCCAACGGATTTGTTGCTGTGCAATTGCTGTCTATTCGAGTGCTGAAAATATGGGCTAATCCTTCCCTTAAAGGGAAGGTCAGTTATTCTTTGTTTTAAGGTTTTATAAAACAGCTTCCTTTTGATGTTCTTTATTCATTCAAATCCGAACATTCACATTTTGGTCAAAATACGTATGTTTTAGCATCAAAATGCTGTTGCTCAAGTCATTCTAAAAACGTTGTCCGATGACCTTGATAGTCAAGGAATGACATACTACTGATTATTCATGATTTCTGTCATGTTCATTAAATGTGTTGTAACTCTGTAATTCTGTTCATCTCATCTATTCAATTCAATTCAGTTTATTTGTATAGCCCAATTTCACAAATTACAAATTTGTCTCGGAGTGCTTTACAATCTGTACACATAGACATCCCTGCCCCAAAACCTCACATCGGACCAGGAAAAACTCCCAAATAACCCTTCAGGGGGAAAAGAAGGGAAGAAACCTGGAGGAGAGCAACAGAGGAGGATCCCTCTCCAGGATGGACAGATGCAATAGATGTAATGTGTACAGAAGGACAGATTTAGAGTTAAAATACATTCAATGAATATGACAGAGTGTATGAATAGTTCATAGTAGGCATATTCCACGATGGAGACCTCCACGATCCATCAGGCAGATGGCGGTGGGGAGGAGGAGTGGGCGGAGTCTCAACAGTGGGCGGAGTCTCAACAGGACAGTGGCGTAGTCAGGAGCAGGAATTCCACGACCCAGACCTCAATGATCCATCAGGCAGATGGGATATATGCCGTCTCATAGGGTCCGATGACCCCATGAGACGTGAAGTCAAAAGGACTCCGGGGAGAAAGCAGAGTTAGTAACGTGTGATTGAGAGATGAAAATTCATCCTTAAGGAGAGAAAAAAAGAGGAGATAGGTACTCAGTGCATCCTAAAATGTCCCCCGGCAGCTATAAGCCTATAGCAGCATATCAAGGGGCTGGACCAGGTGAACCTGATTCAGCCCTAACTATAAGCTCTGTCAAAGAGGAAGGTCTTAAGTCTACTCTTAAACGAGGTGACTGTGTCTGCCTCCCGGACTGAAATTGGAAGCTGGTTCCATAAAAGAGGAGCTTGATAACTAAAGGCTCTGGCTCCCATTCTACTTTTTAAGACTCTACGAACTACAAGTAGTCCCGCATTTAGTGAGCGTAGCTCTCTAGTGGGGCAATATAGTACTACAAGCTCCTTAAGATATGATGGTGCATCACCAATCAAGGCTTTGTAGGTTAAGAGAAGAATTTTAAAAGTGATTCTTGATTTTACTGGGAGCCAGTGCAGAGCAGCTAGTGCAGGAGTGATGTGATCTCTTTTCTTAGTTTTAGTGAGAACACGAGCTGCAGCATTCTGGATCAACTGGAGGGACCTAAGAGATTTATTAGAGCAGCCTGATAATAAGGAGTTGCAGTAATCCAGTCTCAAGTAACGAACGCGTGAACCAATTTTTCTGCATCTTTTGAGACAAGATGTGCCTGATTTTGAAATATTACGTAGATGAAAGAATGCAGTCCTTGAGATTTGCTTTACGTGGGAGTTAAAGGACAAGTCCCGATCAAAGATAACGCCAAGATTCTTTACAGTGGTGTTGGATGCCAGGGCAATGCCGTCTACAGAATCCACATCACCAGATAATTGATCTCTGAGGTGCTCAGGGCCGATTAAAATTACTTCGGTTTTGTCTGAGTTTAACATCAAGAAATTGCAGGTCATCCATGTTTTTATGTCTTTAAGACATGCTTGAATTTTACGAGTTGGTTGCTCTCCTCTGGTTTTATCGATAAATATAGTTGAGTATCATCTGCATAACAATGAAAGTTTATGGAGTGTTTCCTGATAATATTGCCCAAAGGAAGCATGTATAAGGTAAATAAAATTGGTCCAAGCACAGAACCTTGTGGAACTCCGTGATTAACGTTAGTGGTTATCGAGGCGTCATCGTTTACAAATACAAACTGAGATCGATCTGATAAATAGGATTTAAACCAAATTAGTGCCGTGCCTGAAATGCCAATCGACTGCTCCAGTCTCTGTAACAGGATGTCATGGTCAATGGTGTCGAATGCAGCACTAAGGTCTAACAAGACCAGGACAGAGAGGAGTCCTTTATCTGCTGCCATTAAGAGGTCATTTGTAATTTTCACCAGTGCCGTCTCGGTGCTGTGGTGTTTTCTAAATCCTGATTGAAATTTCTCAAATAAACTATTATGATGTAGAAAGTCGCACAACTGATTTGCGACCACTTTCTCAAGGATCTTGGAGAGGAAGGGAGGTTAGAGATCGGTCTGTAGTTAGCCAACACCTCTGGATCCAGAGTGGGCTTCTTCAGGAGAGGTTTAATAACAGCCACTTTGAAGGAGTGTGGTACGTGGCCTGTTAGCAGAGACACATTGATAATATCTAATAGAGAGCCGCCAATTAAAGGCAAAACGTCTTTAAGCAGCCTCGTCGGGATGGGGTCCAAGAGACAGGTAGACGTGTTCGAAGTAGAAACCGTTGAAGATAATTGGTCACGGTTGATGGGAGAAAAGCCCTCCAAATATACACCAGGGCATACAGCGGTTTCCAAGGCCATTCCACTTGAGGACAGATTTCTTTTTTAATGCTTATTATATTACTTGTTTCTATTTTATTATTCGTTTATCAGTGAGCTATATTACATTACATTACATGTCATTTAGCAGACGCTTTTATCCAAAGCGACTTACAATAAGTGCATTTCACCTAGGTGTGGGGAGCTGCTCCACTGAGGAGCCAAGACAGCAAAAACAATCTGAGTTCGAGTGATTACCGAGGGCAGGAGAGGCACAAGTTGGCTGTGTTGCGGCGGGAAGCAACGCGTGCGGGGTGTGTGTGTGTGTCCCGATGTCGACAGGGGGGGGATCCGTCTGCTCTCATTCATGTCGGGGACGTTTAGGCGGATGCGGATCTCACGGTAACCAGTGGAGAGGCGGAGGAGGCGAGTGGTGGTGGTGAATTTCAGGCTGAGTGAATCGGGGCTGCTGTGCTCTCTGATGAGCTGCAGGGTGGATGAGCTGCAGCAGGTAGACCAGCCAGGAGGAGTGCAGGGTCGAGCGAAATGAATGACAGAGGCCTGGGAAGGACCGCCGCGCCTGTGAAAAGAGAGGCGTATTCTGAGATGTTGTGCGAGATGTGTCTACAGGAGCAGCGTCCGCATCAGTGATGTTGGCCGTCAGGAGTTGTTGTTGCCGTCAGTCACGAGGGTTCTGGCAGTCCGGTAAGGGGCAAACACAAGCTGTTGAAGGTCAGGCAGTCAGGTAGGTGGTGGGGGACTTTGGGGGAAGGTCACCTGAGGGAGTCTCCAGGTGGGTGGCTCAGGGTGGTGACAGACATCCACTGTCAGACAGTCAGAGAGAGGGCCGAGATCGTGCATACCAGTGGTGTTTCGGACGGCAGAAAGATGTCATCAGGTGTCATCAGCATAGCTATGGTAGGAGAGGGCCATCGAACAGAGAAAGAGAGCAGAGAGGGTGAGACAGAAGAGGGAGGGACCCAGAAGAGAGAGAGGTGAGGAGACCCCAGGAGTGAGGAGGACAGGACCCGAGTGGACCCCTCATCAAGTTACCCGTGCCCTGCAGGTTTAAGGTGAGATTGATAGAAGAGCAAGTCTCCGCTTGATTCATTTCGCCATTTTTTTCCCATCCGCTGTGAGGGGGGGCTCTCCTCTCTTTCGACAACGACAAACCACCGGAGAGGGAGAGGGAGACCGATTGTCTTAAAGTCAAAGAGAATCAAGAGAAGAGAGAGAGAGGAGGAGGGAGAGTGTCTGAGAGTGTCTCATGGTGAGTGAGTGAGTGGGCAGAGAGCAGATGGGACAGGAGGGAGAGAGGAGGAGGGAGGTAGGGACGAGAGTGCGAGGGTACAGGTGCAGAGTCTGTGTGTGAGTAGAACGGTAGGAAGGATAACAGAGGAGGGGTTCCGGAATGAATGAGCGAGTCTATATAACCACTGAGTGAGATAGACACAGGGGTATGGAAAATCACACACAAATTCAAAAATGGGGAACCCCCCAGCCACCGCGGAAGACTCCTGTCTTTGTCTCAGTCTTCTTCCCTCGGGAAGACTCTCCTATGTCTCCAGTCTCTTTCTGTCCTCACTCTAGACTCCTCATGAGAAGTCTCCTCAGTCACGGTCTTCAGTGTCCTCTGCCCTCGAGACTTGACTCCAGCGGAGACTCTCTTGTCCCTCCAGTCTTCCTCTCAATCTTCCAGCGACCTTTCTTGACTCCAACTTCTTGAGTCTTGACTTTGTCCTCTCTCTTTGTCCTCAGGTCTTGACCCTGCGGGAAGACCCTCATCTCTCCTCCAGGTCTAGTCTCCGATGCAGGTCACCAGTCCTACAGCCCTCCCCCCACCCCCGGTGGCTGGCTGAAACAAGTGCCAAGTACATTAGCCGCAGCCATTACCGCCCCCTTTTTTGACCCCAAATGACAATGATGGTCTGGCCGTGAACCAGGTGGCGATCGCTCGTCCCAATCAGTGCTCAGAGTCAGTGACAGGGAATTTACCTCACACAGGACACTCCTTAAAGAGGGACAAACTAACAATCCTTTAATACAAAAATACAACAGTAACTTTAATATAAAGAAACTGTGATCCTGTAATTTCCCCACTGAGGGACTAATAAAGGAATATCTTATCTTATCTTATCTTATCTTATTGGCACTGGTTATGGGCAAGAGAATATTAATCTTGTCCCTAATAGTTAAAATATTTTCATTAAAGAAGTTCATAAAGTCATTACCACTGAGGTTTATAGGAATGCTCGGCTCCACAGAGCTGTGACTCTCTGTCAGCCTGGCTACAGTGCTGAAGAGAAACCTGGGGTTGTTTTTATTTTTTTCTATTACTGATGAGTAATAGGCTGCTCTGGCATTACGGAGGGCCTTCTTATATGTTTTAAGACTATCTCGCCAAACTAAGCGGGATTCTTCGAGATTAGTTGAACGCCATATGCGTTCAAGCTTTCGTGACGTTTGCTTCAGTTTGCGGGTCTGAGGGTTATACCAGGAGCAAACCTCCTCTTCCTCACTGTCTTCTTCTTCAGAGGGCTATCGAGTCCAGTGTCATTCTCAGAGAGCCTATGGCACTGTCAACAAGATGATCAATCTGGGACGGACTAAAGTTAGACCAGGAGTCCTCTGTTATATTGAGACGTGGTATCGAATCAAAACAGAAGGAATCGCTTCTTTAAATTTAGCTACAGCACTGTCAGTTAGACATCTGGTGTAGAAACTTTTGACTAACGGAGTACACTCCGGTAGTATAAATTCAAAAGTTATGAGGTTGTGGTCTGACAGAAGAGGATTCTGTGGGAAGACGTTCAAATGCTCAATGTCAACGCCATAAGTAAGAACAAGATCAAGCGTGTGGCCAAAGCTGTGAGTGGGTTTCTGTACTCTCTGACAGAAGCCAATCGAGTCCAACAAGGAGATGAATGCAGCACTAAGGCAATCATTATCAACATCCACATGGATATTAAAATCTCCAACAATAATAACTTTATCGGTTTTAAGAACCAAACTTGATATAAATTCTGAGAATTCAGATATAAACTCTGAATATGGACCTGGTGGCGGTACAGAATCACAAATCGAATTGGCTGTAGTGTTTTCCAGGTTGGATGTGAAAGACTAAGAACAAGGCTTTCAAATGAGGTGTAGTGTAATTTTGGTTGAGGATTAATTAATAGGCTCGATTCAAAGATGGCTGCTACTCCACCTCCTCGACCGGTGCCTCGAGGAATGTGAGTATTAATATGACTTGGAGGAGTCGATTCATTCAGGCAGACATATTCTTCATGGCTCAGCCAGGTTTCAGTTAGGCAACATAAATCAATGTGATTATCTGATATTAAATCATTTAGTAACACAGCTTTAGATGACAGAGATCGAATATTTAGGAGACCACATTTAATAGTCCTGTTTTGTTGCACTGCTGAAATAATGGTGTTAACTTGTATAAGGTTATTGTGTACGACTCCTCTTCTGCTTACTTTTGATTTATTTAATTGAAGTGGCCGTGGGACAGACACAGTCTCTACTCTAAAGTCATGGGTGGGTAACTATTGTTCTTTCCATATGGGGAAAAGGATTCTCCTCTGTTGCTCTTCTGAAGGTTTCTTCACTTTTTTCTCTGTGAAAGGGTTTTATTTCAAAATAAACTGATTGAATTGAACAAACAGTAACTTACATGGCAGTTGTCAGGCTTCCAGTTTGAAGAAGCTCAGCTATGCTGTTGGTTGGAACCGAAAGTCACACAATCACAAAAAAACAAGTTGACAAACATTTCAACTATTGAGGTAGTGGTGAACAGCAACTCACACGTTCAGTCATTTTACCTTGCAGTACACAGGAGAAAACATACATTTGCTTAGTTGTAGCAATGATGAAAGTGCATTGAATATTCAGATTTATATATACTTATATATGGCTGCCAGGTTTGTCTAGCTGTTATTGGATTATAACTGTAACTGCAACTCCAACGCTATTGAATCTTATCAGAATATATGCCTCCAATTTTAAATATTAAAGCGGGAAGAGCTGATAGAATTTTCATACATTCCATGAAGTCATAATACGTTTAGTGTCTCAAGCTGAAAATAAAAAAAACTTTTGTACCACAGGATTTATTGTGTGACCGGTTGAGGTAAGTACCCCATTAAACTAGAAAACTGCTACTAACCTGCCTCCTAAAAATGCTGTGTGTGTGTGTGTGTGTGTGTGTGTACAGGTCTCATGTTATAAAACCACTGTGGTGGCCTCAGTCGTGTGTTCTTGCTTCCTCTTTCTGTTTCCTTAAGATGTATTTGAAGTTACATTTTGTATTAAGCTATTTTATGAACACAAACGGTTCTTAGGGCAAGGCTGCGACATATAACCCGTTTCATCAGATGTATTCCTAGACCCATAATAAAAACATTGTCGGCTTTGTGGGAACTGTTGGTATGTCGAGGGCAGAGACACATACAACTTAGACACTTTAGCTTTGTTTTTTGTTCAACTTGTTGGTTGAAGTGGGCAGTGATAACTACCACCGGACATATTACAGTATGTACAATGAGGGAATCGTCCACCCCCACCAATGCCCCTGAAGCTGCTTTTTTTCCCCTGATGTTTCAGATGTGCTGAGAGGTAGAGGTTTACAGGAACTGCATGGAGCCTCTGTAATGCTCCGGAAATTGCCTTGTGAACTGCGTTATAGAGAGATATGTGGCTTCAGGTTAACTGTTGCGAACCTTTTTAAAAGTAGAGGAGATATTTGATTTAACTTTACACAACTTCCGATTAAGATGGTGGTTTTTTTTCTTCATGTTTTCAATTTTGAGTAAATGTTTCCATTTCAGATGTCTGAGCGCTTGAGATGACACAGCAGACAGTGTTTCTTAAAAAAGCTACATTTAGTTGAACCTGAAACACAAGCAGTAGAAGGCATCCGAACAGGAGGGTTCTGCAGCGGGGGATCAGAACAACCCAGAACATCAATGGTACCATCTATCGAACATCAGGGATATTGATTAGGTGAGGTACCTGCAAAGAGCCCAAAGCATATTAAAAGATGATGCCCATCCATAGAGATTCAGATGTATCAGCAGCTGTTCCACCATATTACAGAACAAGCTGTGAGACTCATTAACTCATCCTCCATACAATATCATCAAAAAAGTCGTACTTATTTTCTTTTCACAAGTAGCATTATGGGAATATAACTGCATATCGTTACACACCCTGTGTTGTGCAATGACGCAACAATCCACCTTGAACCTTGAGCCATTTCCCTCTGCCGAACAGCGGCCTGAAGCCTGGTTGCCAAACTCATTACAAACTGACAGAGTACATTGTTCACCAAAATATACCCACGTCTGCATCCCAAAAACCAAGCCAATTCTAGCAGCCATTTATGGGCCAGATATATCTCACGTTTGGTTCTCAGGTGGCGGAACAAAGCCATGTAAGTGTTCATGTAGTCAACGGTCAGACTGACACACATCTCTGCAGCTGTTTGGACCAATCAATATGAAACCATAGGTAGCCGATTCAATTTCAGTTAGTTGCCATGGCTAAAGAGTTTTAACCCTGAGTTAAACTGACTACAAATATCCTCCGAAATATGGGTGTCAATTTGACAAATGCTCCTGTTTTTGACTTTGGTAAATGTCCATGTGACAATATGCATTAAGGTGTCCTGATATTAAAATAGACTAATATGCAATTGATTACTTAGAATTTGGCTTTTATAAAAGCCATTCATTTTGCTTTTACGTATGAGTCGAGTTCATTGAAGGGTTGTATTCAGGAGGATTATTCCATCTAATTTGTGTTTTCTTCACCTTTTTCCCTTGATAATACTTTTGTAACATGGTCACCACACATCATTTCAGTGGAAAGAGTTTGGCACTGAGATTATTATCATCAGGACGTAAGATGTGTTGCTGTGAGGAAGCTGTTACTTAATGTTGTTCAAAAACTTTACTTGTATTTTTCCTTAATTTCAATTTAAGGAACATTAAGGATTCCATACATGGAATTCAGAGCATCAATATATCATCAAACAACCAATAGCGGCCGCATTTAATGTATAGCTCTAGTACCAATAGTTGCCTTGACGTTGCATCGGGGCAGTAGTAGCAATAGATGTAACTGTTGTCCTTGTACCCGTAGAGGTAATGGCCCTTATTGTTGCTGTAGGAGTCGTCACTGCAGTAGTAGGCCTACGGCTAATAATGGGAGCAGTAGTATTTTTTGCACTCAGTTGTTTTACAATCATCTGGTGGACTTAAGAAGAAGTTTACTCTGCTCCCTGCTGGTCGGAGAGGACACAGCACACTGACACAACATTGTTCTCTTTATTTTTACACTGAAGGCCTCCTCTTATGAAACTGTCTTTCTTCATCTCATTGCCTCCTTCAACTGCATAAGCCAAGTTGTATTTCCCTTTAATAACATAGTCAATAATTAATTACCATGAGAGCAGCAAATAAACAATACAGTATTTAAAGTTGTACATACAAAGAAAAGTATATTTATTCGAGCTAAAAATTGACATTACTATTTGATCTTACCACGACTTGAAAGAAACTCTCCCTAAGGTCTGTGTGGGCTTTAGCTAAAAAGGCTTGTGTGTATGTATGTGTGTGCACGTGGGTGCGTGTGTGTGAGTGTGTAAATGTGATCAGGAATTCATTAGTTGAGAGGAAGCTCTATGCCACAGTCTGTTTTTTGTCAGTCTGTCGCAAGCAGATTTTTTTCACAAGGCCAAGAGGATATCCCTTACACACACACACACACACACACACACACAGACACACAAATGAAACGTGAATGCTGATACAATCACACATGGAAACAGAGAACGTAAGGGAAAGAGTCAGCACACAGCATAGAGACTAAGAGATAACAAAAGTGTGGAAGACAATAATTCAATAAATGAGCGATATATATAGATGTTGTAATAAGAGTCTATAAAAGACTAAACTAATAATTACTGTTATTCCCAATATTCTGCTTTACGAAGGCTACAATGGTGTTTAACTATTTTGATTCTGAGGTTCGCAGTTAGGTTGTACTGTACTGCATGATGGCAGAATTTATGCCTGAGCTCTTGTTCTGGTTTTTACAGATGTACCTATTAAAGTGACCACTTAAAATATATTTTATAATAGATGTTTGAGCTGTGTCCTTTGTTAAATATGTTTGGCTGCATCTCCTTTTAGTCGTCTAAACAAGACATGCATAATAACGCTTTTGTGAAAGCTTATCTAAAATGTCGACTCCTGGGGAACCAAGAGAAACAACTTTGTTTTACATTTTCAGATTTTTTCTAATAACTTCTGAAAGGGATATCTGACCCTAAGAGTTCAGAGAAATGTCAAAGAGGTGCATGTAATCCTTAATCCCTCTAATACATTTAATGTTTTTTAGTTGAAATATTTCAACAAAAAATAAATTAATAATAATAATGGTGTGGAATCCCCTTTGTGTTTCTATGACTGAAACCTTCCCTGTAAGATTTCCCGAAGTAACACTGAACCAAAACTTAAAATGTGAACAAGAAAAACACAGAAAAAAAGAATATCCTACAACTGTCTAAATACTGGGGTTCTCATCAATACTTTCAAGAGGCCAAGAGAAGCCTGAACATATCTGTAATATATAGTTGTATTCATTTTAACTAGCACCATGTTTCTTCAGGTGAAGGGGAAATGATGCAAACCCCCCAAATATTGGGTGATTTACTTTGTATAAATACTGTCATTTTTTAATTACATCTTTGAAAATATCATTACAACAAAAGCAATACGACTAAATAAATATGAATCAGTAATTAAATAAAAATAAGCTGATATCAACTGTGGAGATTCGTGGTTAAATATAACTAAATAGAGTCAATGTATCACCACTGTCGGGTGTAAACCTATACATTTTGGTAATGAAAACCTTTCAGGTTTTAGCTGCATACATAAATTATTATCTAAAGGTTTTTGAAAGTGTTTTATATGTGCAGAAGTGTGTGTGGAGTGGGGAGAAGGGAGGAGGGGGGCAATCATTCAATCCTGGAGGTACAAGGTTTTCACCAGTCAACGACGACAAAGAGCCTTCTACAGTAAAAGCCTGGAGGAGTCCTGAGTGTCCTTGCAGACGTTTGGTGGTCCCTGCATGGTCTGACAGGCCTACAGGCCGATGCACTGGCTCCTGTCTGACACCCAGGACTGGACAGCAAGGTAGGTCACAAACCCGCCAGCATATACAGGAGCATGCTCATTTATCTGGAAGAAATAGATGGAAACAGTACCACAATATAGAAATACATAGAGTGAAAGATTCCAAGTGAGAAGAATCCCTATTATTATGGTAATCTATTTGTGCTACTATTGAACTGACACGCTAAGACTTATATTTAGCATGTACAGTCCAAAAAGGGATTGCTGTCTACAGAAGCCCGGAAACATAAAGTAGATTACAAGCGGTCTCCTCAAAATGTGTCAAGTACAAGGAGTCCTCATTGTTATCCGCATGCACCTTTGCTTGTATTTCCAAACAGCTGGCCAGCCTGCTTTCTAGAAAATCAACATTACTTGAGCAGAACTAGAATGAAGTATATAGGCTACTGCTGAATATCATGTTCATATTTTCGGTTCCTGTCAATATTAGCAGTAGAGCAAATTTTCTCTAATGTCTGTAACCCACTGTTAAACTTCTGGGTTCTTCGTTTCAGGCAGTTTAAACATTTAGACAGAGAGGACGAAGGGATGAAGACAGAAAGAAAGACAGGGAGTGTGAAGAATAACAGCTAAAAGTGGCGTAATAACTAAATAGCCCCGATTATGGTTTTAAATGGGGATCGTGAATGCGCTCTGTTAACGAGAATATCATTCCTATACAAGAGCGCACGAATCCGTTTTATCCATCGGAGAAAGTCAGCGGGCTCATGGCACCGTGGAATTCGGAAGCCCACGCGTTTCCGAGAATATGCCCAAGTGTACTACTGTTTCAGCAGGAGGACCAATGTAATAGTGTTACTGCTTTAAGCTTTGAAAAAATATGAATTAATATTCTTGGAGTCATAAAGACAGTTTAGTTTAGGGCGATGAAACGGTGACTTTCAACGTTGATTAAAAAGAACGTCCCCACAAGCCAAGCATATTTTGAATAAGAATACCATTTGTTATTCATAATCAGTCGATTATATACATATATATATATCAAGATATATATGTATATATGTTGCTATATTATTAAAAGCGCGTTGGCCGGTCCGACCATCACCGTAAATTCTCTTGTATATGGAGGCCTAATTAAACAATTATGTGTGGCTTATTGCATTTTCACCATCATTTTATGCGCATATTATTCTAATATAATAGTGTTATAATTAAAATCTGATTCACAAAGAAATAAACTTGCTCTATAATGCAGCTTAAAATACGATCTGTTTCTAGAGGGCTGCGTGAAATTTTCTCATGACAATTTATAGACGAAACCTATCGGGTCTAATATTTACTAATATAATGTACACTTCTTGGAGAATATTTTTGGAGAATTATTCCGCGTGTTGTGCATGATAATAATACAAAAGAAGTATGATTAAAAAAGGATACTACTCATGTTCCTGATGTGACTGCAAATGTTCCAGATGATTAAGAAATGTGAAAGGGAATAGAGAGAATAAGTCAGATCAAGAAGTATATACAAATCAATCCCACGGTATTTTTCAGTTGTTATAGATGACTGATAGAAAGCCTTTACATGCACCGTGATAACATCAGTGCGCGAGGCTAAATGATAATTAGAACATTTTCCTTTGAAATATGAAAGTGACAGTAGGTTTATGTCTCGGCGTTGATTTTCACATAATACCGTGTTGATGTTAATGGTGCCTGTGATTAAAGCGGGTTAAGTGGTTGACCTTTGGAATGTGTGTGTGCGTGCACGTGTGTGCGCTCTCGCGTGTGTTTCCGCGTTTGTGTGTGCGCGTGCGTGCGTGTCTGTGTGTGTGTGTGTGTGCGAGGTTTACCTGCAGATGATTGAAGAGATGATAAATGGCAGTCTATAGTTAAAATCCATTACAAATTAAATGGAAAAAAGACACATTCAAAAGCACGCGCGCAAGCGCACCCAGCTCCACTGTGTGAAGAACAGACGGTCGTGCGCTCAGCGCAGATCACCGAGAGAACGGAAACACGCGATCCATCAACGTTGCAGTGTGTTTCACCTTGTTGCTTTACACTATTCGGTCTGTTCTAAAAAGAGTTCAAGATGTTGGTGACGTAAAGAAGTGTCTTATTTGGGGATTTAAGCAACTGTTTTGAGGAGGCACTGAAAAGAAAACCTGAAGAGGTAAACCGCTGTTTCCCAAACTGTCAAGGACCCCATAAATCCACTTCAGACCCCAAACACCGAAAGAATGCCATCTGAGAACAGTTTAGTTTTGCACAGAGCCACTGATCCCATGATGCATTGCTGCTGAGCATGCAGGATACAGTATCCCAATCCCAATCTGGTTTATGAAAGGTTTTTACAGACAAGGGATTTGCTTTGGTGTCAGGGTGAATGAAAAGTTAAAAATAATAAAAGCAAAAAACGAGGAAACATAAACATGTGAATATAAATATGTGTACTGTGAACAACAACTTTCAAAGGAATGTGTAGAGGCACAAAAAGGATAGGACATGTCCAGAGATGTAATCTCAAAGATCTGCGTTAATGTAACACATATCAGCTACAGAAGACGTTAATGTATATGTTTTGGGGATTTTGATTCAGGTATCCACATGCAGAAATAGCTCTTATTTGCCGTATAATTTAATAGATTTGTCAACTTTATTGTCTTAAAGGGAAAATATATCTTGCTTTGCACAAAGAACATAACAAAACAATATGAAAACATCTTAAAACATACACACATTATATTAATATCAACACCACAGCCGCTTTAAAAAAACTATAATGAGTGTTACAAATGTATTTATTGCACATTCCTATACTGCAATATAAATTAGCAAAACAGATCATCAGCTTGATGGAGGCAGGAACAAAGAGCATCAAGCTTTTCAGATATTATTGCCACTTTTGGGGAAGGTTGGACAAAATCCCTCAACGAAGTCTGTTTTTTTTCCAATTCAAGCATAGGCTATATATGTATAGTAGATTATATTTGGAAGCACAGACAATTATTTTGTCTCTGCAAAACTGCATATAAAGTTGGTTAATAAGATCAGTGCCATCAATTTGAATTACTTTTTGTTTTAATTAGTGTTTTAGACCTTCAGCAAACTATTTCAGGGCACTAGATCCTGTAGTTATCTATTCTCTTTTTGCAAGAACACATCATATATAAACTTAATGGGCCACTTAATGACACACACCCTGACAACAATAAAAGCACATCTCAACTTGGTAATGGCGGGGAGAACGACAGGTGTGTCTTTGAATTTTTTTATCCAAGTGTGCTGTTAGTCCTGTCTTTCATATATTGGAGACATATTTGCAGGTGACAGATAATTAGACACTCTTCATTTTAATTCATGAGTGACTTTATTGGTAATTAATTAATTTATAATATGCTTTATACACATGCTCAACACATGCTCAACATATGTCTTTGTAAAACAGATGATATTAAATGTAATTGGTATGCAATCAAAAGGACAAATCGGGTGTTTTCACTCTTTTTTCAGCAGAATGCAGGTTATTGATACTATGGTTTTATTTTTTTAGGATTGTTTTCTTTCTTCATTTTAGAGAGGTCAAGCCTTCCGGTTCATGCCTACTATCATTATTCATAATTTCTGTCATATTCAATAAATGTGTTGTAACTCTGTAACAGTGTTCAATTCAATTCAATTCAGTTTTTTTGTATAGCTTAATATCACAAATTACAAGAAGAAACTTTCAGGAGAGCAACAGAGGAGGATCCCTCCCGCCGGATGGACAGATGCAATATATGTCATGCACAGAAGGAAACATTACTCTGTAACAGTGTTCAATTCAATTCAATTCAGTTTTTTTGTATAGCTTAATATCACAAATTACAAGAAGAAACTTTCAGGAGAGCAACAGAGGAGGATCCCTCCCGCCGGATGGACAGATGCAATATATGTCATGCACAGAAGGAAACATTACAGAGTTAAAACACATTCAATGAATATGACAGAGTGTACGAATAGTTGGTAGTAGGCATATTCCATGATCCAGACCTCCACAATGTTCATCTGTACACATGACATCTATTGCTTCTATCCATCCGTGGAGAGGGATCCTCCTCTGTTACTCTCCTGAAGGTTTCTTCCCCCCCCCCTCTTTTTTTTGGGGGGGGGGGTTGTTTTTCTTGATCGGATGTGAGGTCAAAGGTCAGGGATGTCGTATGTGCACAGAATGTAAATCCCTCTGAGGATTATTTGTAATTTTGGTTCTATACAAAATAAACTGAAATGAATTGCATTTGACCAAATTATTTTGCTAAAAATATGTATCGTAGTCAACATTCAGTGATAAATAATGTTTTGATCTTGTTTGAATTGTACCATGAATCCAGACCTGGTGGTGCGGATGAGGCTGATAGAATGATGAGTTGATGAAGCTGATGGATCTGATGAAGACTTGGCGGAGATGGGGAGGTGCGTATAGCAACATGAATGAACTGAGGTAGGGAGACAGTCATACGTAAAAGACAGCAGCAAGATGATTGGCTAACCATGACATTGCTTGTGCCTATTGGATAGAGGAGACCAGCTGGCCTACGCAGCTGATATTCTGATCAACAGCACCGATAAACAACAGCAAGTGAATAATAAGTGAGCATGCATGAGAAGTGATTGGCAAAAGGTATGACAGGCTTGCAAGAGTATGATCTTTCGACTGAACTTACGTAAAGGCTTCCTCAGACCTTTAGTTTTTAGTGTGAAAGGTGAAACAGAGTGGTCACTTTTTAGTAAATTGTACTTTACTTAATTTATTTTTACTTAAGTAGATTTCTTGACTTTACTCTGTTACATTTGGATACATTCAGCTTGCTACTTTTGTATATTTATCATTTTTATTAACAATGCATTGATGATTTATTAGAGGCAGGTGGTCAGTTGGTCCCCTCCAGCGCTGACACAGAGCCATATGAGATTAGCTGGTCTGCTCTGTTATCTGTCATGACTCTATTCAAAGCAGCATGGCTGAAGCCTCAGCAAAAGAGGATGAGAGCAGTTCGACTTGCATTTTCCACACATTATAGACACAAGATGACCCCTAAAAATAACTAATATTTAGCATATATTGCAGAGAACCATGCTGACAGCAGGTGTGTCTGTTGTGTTAGCTAATAAGTTTAATAAAACACACACATAGTATATAATGTTTAAAAACTAAAGCTTTCTCTGATAATATAAACATTAAAGCTAGCGGTTTGCAAGCAGTGCTCATTTAGCTAGTGAATTAAATAAAATTCAGTTCAGTTTATTTGGTATAGCCCAAAATCACAATTTAC
The DNA here is from genome assembly GCF_029220125.1 of Pseudoliparis swirei. NCBI lineage: Eukaryota > Metazoa > Chordata > Actinopteri > Perciformes > Liparidae > Pseudoliparis > Pseudoliparis swirei. The sequence continues at coordinate 12,020,467 of NC_079411.1, forward strand.
AAAAACAATGAGGTACAGAGAAACAGCCATCTGAAAAAAGAAGTCAGTTTGAAACATTACTCTGTTAGGTCAAAGGTTGCCGTATCGTAAAGATAGACACAAATTTCTCTTGAGTGACTACACAAGGATCAAACAGTTACCTAGGCGGAAAAACTCAAGCTGGATTAGGTAAAGTTGCTTCATGAGAAGATTTCAATCCTTTGTCTTCATAACTGCTGGTACTATTTAGTCTTATCCGCTCGGGTGTTTTTCTTCTGCTTTCTGCAAAATAAGATTGTCTGAGAAAAATGCACCTGGTCAGATGTTGTTGTAAATTAGTCACATCAGTCTGCTGGACATGCCACTGTGACGTTACTGCCTTTCGACACATTTCTAGTATTTTCTGAGTAATTTCTCCTAAATATTTATTTATTCCTTCATAACACAATTTGATTATAGTTGATGATGAATAATATACACATTTGTATATTATCAAATGTAAGTTAGTGCAAATAATGTGGTGTACTGTAACCACTAGATGTGTATTAATTTCATGTGAGAAAATAAACAAGAAGTCTGAGGCTCCAAATACTATTACTGAAAATATCTTTTTTCGTTGCGCAATTAAGTTCCATCAAGACAAAGACAAGGACAGAACCAGGAGCAGAGGGAATACAGGTCTAGGGAATAAAGACACTCCCCTAATAATGCAGGGGATGACTGGTATGAATGAGAAAAAATGCAAGGAGCATACAGCCAAGTCCGAGTTAAGGATGTTTACCTGACTCTGACAAACCATATTGTTGAGTATAATCAGAGCTGTTCATAGATTGATCTGGTCAGCAGCAATAGTTGGTCATGTATTACAATGTAGCTATGGACCTTACAGCGGCTTGAGTTTTTAGATATAACTTAGAATCAATTAGTGAACTGGTGGCAGCAATACTATACAGAGTATAGCCTTTGGAAATGTGCATAGTAAATACTATTACAAACGCAGTGCTACGCAACACAACACACCAGTAAAACCCAAGTGTGTGTGTGTGTGTGTGTGTGTGTGTGTGTGTGTGTGTGTGTGTGTGTGTGTGTGTGTGTGTGTGTGTGTGTGTGTGTCAGGAGTGAAGTTAATAAATTGCCAGTGAGCTAAGCTCCTCAGAGAGTTCCTTTTATTAATAATAATAATTAATTGATCAATAAAACATCTCTGCACCACTCACCTCACCTCACCAGAGAGAAAGAGAGCAACAGATACAGGGTGAGAGAGAGAGGGATCAAAGACAGAGAGAGAGAGAGCAACAGAGAGACAGGGTGAGAGAGAGAGGGATCAGAGAGAGTGAGAGAGAGAGCAACAGAGAGACAGAGTGTGAGAGAGAGAGAGAGAGAGGGATCAGAGACAGTGAGAGAGAGCAACAGAGAGACAGGGTGAGAGGCACCATGTGAGACATCATTCCACAGCTGGTTAACAGATGGCTGGAGCTGACCTTTACTCATCCACAGTGTATCTAGCTAGCAGGCTTCATCCAAGAAGCACCTAACTACAAACCATGTCTGGTAACATGCCTGCTTATCGTTGATCAGCTACAAACATTTAACGAATGGGGGGTTAGCAATTTTCTCCCAAGTTTTAGAGGCTATTAGAGCTAGTGCTAGCTACTTTACTGGGGTAAAGCGATTTTCAGTTTAAATATTTGTTCTAATCTTGCGTACTTTTGCTGGTTACTACAATGTTACTAGCTTTAAGGGACACTGTACAACTGAACTTAAGTGCTGTCTGAATAAACCTTAATAGCCTAAGATCGGTCACATTACATTACATTACATGTCATTTAGCAGACGCTTTTATCCAAAGCGACTTACAATAAGTGCATTTCAACCTAGAGTACAAACCAAGAACAACAAGAACACAGGAAGCAACACTTCCTCAACTCAGTCGAACCACAAAAGCACCACAATAAGTGCCATCCCAGTGCCACTGAAATGCAAATCTGTGTTTTAATCCAGATATAGTCGGAAAAGATCTGTTTTCAGTCTCAGGCGGAAGATGTAGAGACTTTCTGCTGTCCTGATGTCAGTGGGGAGCTCATTCCACCACTGAGGAGCCAGGACAGCAAACAGTCTGGATTTCGAGTGATTAGCTCGAGGTGCAGGAGTCACAAGTCGATTGGCTGTTGCCGAGCAGAGCGAACGTGCCGGGGTGTACGGTGTGACCATATCCCGGATGTAGACGGGGCCCGATCCGTTTAGAGCACGGTACGCCAGAACCAATGTTTTGAAGCGGATGCGGGCAGCCACCGGTAACCAGTGAAGAGATCGGAGGAGCGGAGTGGTGTGGGTGAATTTCGGGAGACTGAAGACCAGTCGAGCTGCTGCATTCTGGATGAGCTGCAGAGGTCGGATGGCCTTAGCAGGAAGACCAGCCAGGAGGGAGTTGCAGTAGTCAAGGCGTGAAATGACCAGAGCCTGGACCAGAACCTGTGCCGCCTTCTGAGTAAGAAGAGGACGTATTCTCCTGATGTTGTGCAGCATGTACCTACAGGAGGTCACCTAATTAAATGTGAAGGAAATACTCTACAAAAAAACATATGCACACATTGTTGTGAGATCTGGCACAAGTATAGACTCACAGAGCCACTAGCACAGCTATAGGTTTTGTCATCCATACTTTGCTAAATATTCTAGCCTTGATTTATTCTGGCATTGTCCTCTATTTCACACTCTCTATGACACCTAGTCAATCTTTTTTCTGCATTCCAAGACCAGATAAGTACACAATGTGTGGTTTTTTCTGACATGAGGTGCAGTTGTAACACAGTTGGAAGCAGTGCTGGATTAGAAGGAATGGCTTCAGCCATCAGCAGTCCAATCATCTCTAAAGTGCACTGATCTCAATATTTCTGTGATGGAAATGAACAGTTTGGAGTGGATCGGCTAGAAAAAAACGTCTCCCAAGTGGAAACTAGGATTTATTCAGTTTATCCCACTTAGCACTCCATCTGGCCTGGAGCCCTTGTGTTCTCACAGCAGGGCTTTTCTGCTGCAGTTATTACATACATTTTTTACGTTCCACTTTGCTTTCTATTCCACAGTGTGATTCCTGTTTTGTGCTTCAATGTCATATTTGATTTACATTTTTGAACTTGCATTGTTTATGAAGTGTTTTTAGAAAATATCTACAAAGCAAAGATGGAAAGATGTAATAAACAAAAAGAAACCTACATCAGACAGCATCAGCTGCTGTCTCATTTCTCTAGTGTGTATACTTCTCAGCCTAATCACAGGACTTCTTTTCATTCACATAATGCTCAGTGCTCACCTCGTTCAATTTCCTCCTTCCTTCCTGTGTCTGTGATGAAAAAATGAGCTCGCAGCGCTCTGCTGTCCTGGAGCTGCACGAGCAGCAGTAAATCTACCAGGAGGCGAGCTCAGGGAAACGAGAGAAAACGTGATCTAACAGTGTTCATGTCTTTGTGCGTCTTCTAACTAATAAATCATCATTTAGAGCATCTCCACTCGAGCTGCGTGGCTCTGCCAGCTGCTGCTGAGTGTTGTAAAACATCTGAGGCATGGGCAGCATAGTCCTCAGCTGAGAGCAGAGAGCCTGCAGCAATGTGGATAACAGCTGAACAGCAGAAGGGCAGAGAAAATACTCTTTTAGTTTTAATACATAAGCTGACAATTTAGTTTGAAAATGAAGATCAGTGGTTTGTAGCAATGTTTGCTCATCGTGCATTTCTCTATGTGCATGGTTCAGCTCAATGTCTGGTCATTAGATTCTTCCTGCTGCATTTATGTTGGTGATACATGTTGATTCACCTTGATGTGAATAAAATACGCATCCATCTCGTCAAAGCTTCCGTCACTTTTTTGTGGTTAGATAAGCCTGCTGATTTGTTTAGATTGTTTAGATTTTGTTCTACAGTATTTCATTTGATGATTTCTATTTCATTATATTACTACACTTACTACATTTTAAAGAGACACCTGGTGCATCTTACTTCTCTTTCGTTTGTATTACTGCTGTGCTCGAAAGAATCTAGTTGTTGTAGCCCAAGCTGACAAAATCAACAAAAATAATGTGGGCTAAACTCTGGCAAAAGGACTTAAATCTTCACTGCTTCGCAATGCGTGGAAAACCTTCAACGTTTTTTTCTTCGTTTTTTTTCTTTTCTCTTTGATGTTCTTTTTCTCTCTCTCTTCCACTCCTCCTCTCCTCTCGTCTCACACTCTGCCTGCCTCTCACTTATTCCTCTCTCTCCTTCTTAATGTAATTGTGTGGTTCAACAAGATTGGGAATCAAATTAGTCCAAAAAGGGTTAATGCTGAAAACTAAACAAAAAGGAAGCCAAACTCACAGTTTGGTCTCCATGTTGCATTCATTTGGAAGACACTTTTCTCTTCACTCTTCTCACTACAGAAGACATATGTGCATAAATATGAAATATGTAAATGATTCTGTCGTCAAATGTTGCATTGTCCAGTAGACACAGAAACACACTATGTTTCTAGCTCAATTGATATAATTGACAACAGCAAGTTTCCATAGTATTTAGTCATTTCATCTAGTGGTTCACAAGAATTATTTAAAGAACTTCAGCTTGAAGGACCTATTGACATATATCTTCATTAATAAATGATCATGGTCCTAACAATAATGTAATAAATGACAGCTAAAGGTTAATAAGACGGTAGCACAATAGACGGTATCTAAAGTAATTTATAGACAACTAAGAGTATCAGTGCTGAGCTGAGCCTTACTTTAGTGACTTATATCACTTTGTGCTCAAATAGTCAGTGAACAGAACTTTTTGTACCTTAATTAGATTTTTTCTTTTTCTTTTCTTTTTACCAATCTATGCTATCAGATTGAACGCAAAACAAACACTAAGCACAATTAAACGTCACAACATAGGTTAAACCGTACCAGCAGGTACAGTAGTATCTGAACATACTGTGTCAACATGGGCAACCTGGATGGAGCCCGTTGACATTATTTTAGTCAATTTAACTTTTTTGTTCAAATAAACAAAGCTGATATGACTTACACACGATAGTTTGTGCTGTTACAATATATTTTCACAGAGTAGCCTACGATAAATAGAGTCACCAATGTTTTGCAGCCTATAACCAGATAGAATAGTTTGACATAAATAAACATTACCGTTGCAGTTACTGGGCAAAATGCAAAATGTATTAAAGCGGCAAGTGGTGATATGACTGAGTGAAAATTGAAAGATTTAAGCAAGTCCAGTGGAGTTACATGAGGTTGTTGTTTAATGGTGAATCACACAAAATGGCCGCCCGCTATGGCCATTCCCTCAAACGATAAGCAACTTTTAATCAAAAAAGTCTTCAGATTCTAAATTTCAAGTGGATCTGACAAATTCCCATGGAGGAGTTAAAGTATTGGGCCTGGAAATGGGAAGACTGGACATGTGGCAAGAAAAGAAAAAAACTACAGTTTCGAACAGGGCCTTCCCTGGCCTGGAGGTGTCGGTGCTTGAAATAGAAAGAGAGTACAGGCACATACATCCTTTGGAGAGGCCTATAGATGGTGGTCACATCATTATATTTACTATCAGTCATAGGATGAAGATGTGTTGCAATGAAACTAGCCACATATTACAGAAAAGGCAGCTTACCTTTTTATCTACATGGGTTGGCATGTTTAGAAAACAGGCGGCGATATTAAATAGACTGACAGAAAACAGGAGACAATTAAAATGTTATTGTGAATAGTAGGATATATGAACAGAGGACAAGAGGAAGAGTCAGCAACAAGTAGAGGAAAGGAATATATAGGATGCAATCTGTTATCTCAGCGTAACAGTTTAATAAAATCAAACTTCTCTTTTTATACCACACAATATATTCCATCTGTTATCTGTGGCCTCCATGCAGAAAACAGAGAACTGTGGCTCTGATGTTGTGCTAGAGGACAATTCACTAATAATCTGTTGTTTCATTTCTTGTATTGAGTCCAAAATTAATTTGAAATCCTTTTCATTTAGATTTTTTTTCATGTAGACTTTTAAGCTAATTGTGAAGAAAACATTAAAATCAGTCTCAGAATTCATTTTACTTTTTTTCCTATTCAGTAATTTCCTGTTCAGTAATTGTCACACACACAATTCCTATCCTCTTGACACACACACACACAGAGACACACACACACACATTATGAAATTCTGGAATTCAGATTGAAAAAGCTATTTTTCCATTGCAGAAAAATACAATATAATTTACTGATATCCTTTTGACAATATTATGTTTTAAATTAATAATTTAAAACGTTGATGTCATAATGTCTTGCTTTTCTAAGAAATTACCCCATCTTCACAGTCACCTGAGTAATAAATGAGTCCGGACGGTTATTAAAGGGAAAGTTACTAACGTGGAATAAACATTTAACATAAGCACAAGGCTCTCTGTATTGTGTTCCATATACAGGCGCTTGTTCATTTCGGCTTTTTTTGCCCTAACTTACCTTAACTACAAATACATTCAGCAGAACCATACTTAACATCTTTAAAACTACTGTTACTGATCAGTATGACAATATGAGAGCATGATCACAAAGTGAAAGTAGATCTGTATATTCACATGCAGTCAAAGGCTGACAGCAGGACTGTACAACGACTGAGAGAAACAAGAGCAGCAGCAGAGGGACAGAAAGCAGAAATGGTGTAAATCCTCCTGTGTGTGGAGGACGTGGTTTCTGTGGTTTTGATGGCTCTGTTTCAAGGGCTCTGCTGTGATTTAGCTCTCAATGACAGAAACAGTAGTTAAGGTGTGTTTACAGGCTGTGAGAAATGCCTTATAACCTAACCTGCTATATATATATATATACAGTATATATAATATTATTTCAATAAGAGTGACAATTCTAGAGTGGTCATTTGTGTGATATCTTGAGCTGTTTTCTGCAGTGTTTCTGTACTGAATGTGTCAGCCTGCATGAGATACCGTGACATTTTTATTTAGACTTTCTGTTGATACAATTTGGTCGCACTCTGTTCTTCATCTGCAGATCCATTCTTCCAGTCACTCACCAATGCTGACTGTGTGACTATGTTGAGCTCTGTTTGTTTCAATTGCAAAGTCAAAATATCAAATTAAATGTCAATGCTTAGGTTTGTCATTTGAATGAGATTTTTTATAATTGTTTTTTTCCCCTCAAAATAAAAGACTCATATTCAAATTATCCTATGACGTAATAAAATCGATTATGATGCTGAGCTCTGAACATTTATTAAAACCACCATCACAACTCTCTCACATACACAGCAATAAATCAGAATAAAAAGGCTGCAATATTTTTTGATTTTTTTTAATGAAAGAATGCATGATATTTTTTTTTTTTTTTTGCATTTTAAGAAGATATACTGTCTGTCAGTGTTTCATAAAATGTCCGGCAGTCATTCCAGACTTATAGCAGGCAGCAATGTCACATCATTTATTTCTGCTTTTCCCCACATTTTGTTCCACTCCCTCTGGCATGTCATATGGGTTCATATCATCTCTCGATGTTCCATTTTAATCCTATTTTTTTAATTTAAGCTTTTATTGATTCTCCATCTCTGCTTCATGTGGCTATATGCTTTTTATTTAAAAGTTGCATTTTACTAGACTGCCTTAAATTGCTGCTGGATGTTTCAATTTTTCTTTAAGTTTGTTCCGGCTATTAATTTAAAGGGAAATATTCAAACCCAGGATGTTTTATGGTTGCACCCTTCCATCAAATGAAAACATTATATCCTGAATTGTATAGTTTTATCCAAAATGTCATGTTGATTTCTGCTTCCCAAGAACTCATCCCACTAGAACGCTACCTGTAAAATGTCCAATACATTTTTGAAAACATTATTTTTCTTAATAATAAAATATTTAAAAAATAACATACGCATTTTAATAATATAATATAAATATTGATTAACATTATTTTCATCATCTAAGCATCAGGCTGCTGTAGAACGCAGGGGGACCCTCTTGGGTTTTAGTGTCTTGCTCAGGACACTTCGACATGCAGACAAGAAGCATAGAAGACAACATATTTCATAAACTATCTTTGGGATCTCTTGTGGAATTTGAAATAAAGTTCTGAGGATTCAAAAAGATATTTGGCTCCACCAGTTTACAGATTTTAAAAGTATTCAACATTCAATATTAAAAGAATTGTTTTGAAATTAAATGTGTTGTTAGAATGTTTTAATATAATGTTAAGGGCACTGATTTGATTTGGTTTGGAGATTAGTGTTTGATGTCTTTGCTATGAAAGTCATTTTCTTTATTTATCTTTTATTTACATACTGCAGTCTTTTTTGTCAATCATTTTTATTTATTTTGTTAACTTGTTAAATATAATGTAATATGTAATATGTACATACAATTTGAAAAGGCAATCATTTTTCTTTTCTATTATCATCACAGTAATTCCTATCACATTAGTAATACTTAAAGTATTTGTATAAATGCAATAATAATTTAGTGTGGAATAATAAAGCTATTTGCATGTATTGTTATTACTTGTAGCAGCAACAACAATAGTTAGCACCGTAGGAGCAGTAGTTAGCACTGTGTGAACTGACCTGCAGTGTGTGTGCGTGTGTGTGTATGCATGTGTGTGTGTGTGTGTGTGTGTGTGTGTGTGTGTGTGTGTTAGTGTTGCAGTGTCAGCTCATGCTGATGAAGTGCAGAGGCTCTGGGGCTCAGGAGGCCATCCATCATCTCCATCAAGCTTAAGTGAGGCTCTCTGGACGGGGACGCCACCAGACGACGACCTGGGCCACCGGTCTGAGCTGGACTAAATAAACACCAGCCCCTTCATCATCATCGTCGTCGTCATCATCATCATCATCATCATCCTCCTCCTCCTGAGACCCAACTTAGCCCACAACAACAGCAGCAGAGAGATAGCTTGTGTGTTGTATGGTGGGTAGTGATGTTCATTATTTTTTTCAATAATTCATATTAATATATTAATTTTTTATATCCGACAAATCCCATGCTCTGACAGTATTTATACACTTTGGGGCCATGGCGTGAGCATTAAAGTTCTTGATTGTCAACTAAAAGTGAGCCTTCTTATATTGTATTGCTGTTTTACAAGTGTACACCACTTTGGTCAACTTTTCTTGTTTTTAAATGTGCCTTACAAATAAACTAAACTTAAACTTGAGCCATCTCTCTTCCTTCTCATCTCTGTTGAGTCGCATGAGCTCAGTGCCAATTGGGTGAGAAAATGTCGGCAGGTAAGGACAAGATTTATGGGCATTTTAATTATACTGGAAACCTGGAGTGTAGTTGGGTGAGCGAAACCCAAACGTCGGTGTTGTGCAGTTTTGAGATCAATTAACTTAAGTCTTTGTTGTTGTTTGTAAATACAATCATAATAAATAAAACCATTTGTAAAATTGTAGCTATGGATTTTTTATGGTGCAAAACTGATCAATTAACATACAGTTTATTTATGTTCATTTTTGGAAATTGCTTAATTATTACGGTTGTAATCTATTCTTCTGGATTTTTTGACTGTTTGACAAAAGATGCTGAACTCCAAATCACATGAACTACTACATTTTAAAAAAGCGTTGATATGTTTTTTATGTGTGAAACAACCTAAATAAATACTACTGATACTAAAAATGCTGCTACTATTCCATGCTTTCTTCAATTCAGGTTTAATTCCATTGCTGACATATGGTCAAATATATACAGGATTAAAAGGAAATGTGTGTGTGTGACTTTGAGTGTGTGTGTGTGTGTGGGGGGGGGGGGGGGGTTAGGTCAAGCTTTGCTCTCTTTTCATTTGCAGTGCATAAAACACCACCACTTAGGAATAGCTTATTCACCCCACACACACACACACACACACGCACACACACACAGAGGTCAAGGGTCAAAGGTCATATTGTGTCTGAAGAGGATTTACTCTTTTGGCTGTTTGATCTCAAACACACACTTGCACGCATGCACGTGTGCGTGCAGACACACACACTCAATCGAGATGGCGCGGCTGTGTCCAGACGCCGTCGTGGTAGCTCCGCGGAGATTGTGCGCTCTTTTAGTTTTTGTGTTTATTTTTAATATTTTCTTTGCCACAAACACATCGGCAATAACAGCATACGAACGCAGCACACTTTTGGACATAAACTTTTGCGCAAAACAAGGGTTTTTGTCCACTTTTTCCATCGATCCAGCATGGCCGGCAGAGATCATACGAGCGAACCACAACAACAACAGTGGAGCCGCTACTACGGGGAGACGACGAAAACATCGAGGGAAACGGAGCGGAATTCGCAACAGACTGAGAGTTCAAGCCCACCGTCCACCTCTGCCCAGCATCCTTCTTGCTAACGTCCAGTCTCTGGAAAATAAGATGGATGATGTTAGGGCAAGGATCAGATTCCAACGGGACATGAGGGACTGTAACATCTTTTGTCTGACGGAAACATGGCTGACCCCGCTGGTGCCGGATCGAGTCATATGCCCAACCGAGTCCTTCTCTGTTTTCCGTGCAGACAGAACGGAAGAGTCTGGTAAATCTAAGGGTGGAGGGGTTTGCTTCATGACTAACAACAAGTGGTGCAACCCCAAGGACATTAAGACTCTCGTTCCTGCTCGCCGAACCTGGAACATCTGACGATCTCATGCCGTCCATTCTACCTTCCCCGGGAGTTCAGCTCGGTCATCACCACAGCCGTCTACATACCACCACAAGCGGACACCGACGTAGCACTATCGGACCTACATGATGTGTTATGTCGGCATCAGAACAAGTATCCCGACGGCTGTGGTGGTGGCTGGGGACTTTAATAGGGCAAACCTAAAAAAGTCATGCCGAACTTTCACCAGCACATTACGTGTGCTACCAGAGGAAAGAACGTTGGACCACTGCTATACGCCATTCAAGAGAGGCTACAAGGCTGTCTCTCCTCCGCTCGGCAAATCGGACCATGCCGCCATTTTCCTGCTACCGGAGTACCAACAAAAGATAGCACGGGAAGCGGTAGTGACGAGGGACGAAGCGGTGGTCTGACCAATCAGAGGCTGAGCTACAGGACGCTCTGCGTGTCGCCGACTGGGACATGATCCAATCCAGTTCCAGTGACGCCAGCGAGTTTATGGACGTAGCAATGAGCCTCATAGCAACGCTTAGCGGACACCATCGTCCCCACGGTAAAAGTTAGGGTCTTTCCTAACCAAAAGCCGTGGGTTGATAGATCCATCCGTGAAGCTGTGAACGCCTGCATTGCTGCCTATAACTCCGGTCTTGTATCCGGCAACATGGACGAGTACAAGGCAGCGGTCTATGGACTGAGGAGGGCGGTGAAGGAGGCCAAAAGGAGGTACCGAGACAGAGTGGAATCACAGATGGAGCAGCGCGACACCAGGCGCCTATGGCAGGGGCTACGGACTATCACAGACTACCGGAGCAGACCCCGCGCAATGGTGAGTGCCGACGCATCCCTAGCGGACGACCTGAACTCATTTTATGCACGGTTTGAGGCTAGCAACAACAGCGCTAGCTCGCCGCTAACAACAACACCGTTAGCGTAGCCGAGGTGAGTTCTACCGCTGGGGATGAACACACACTCTCTGTGACCGAGCACAGTGTGAGGAGGGCTCTGTTGAGGGTGAACACCAGGAAAGCTGCAGGTCCAGATGGCATATCTGGGCGAGTACTGAAGACCTGTGCTAACCAGCTAGCTCCAGTGTTCACCACAATATTCAACCTCTCCTGGCTGAGTCCGTGGTCCCCGCCTGCTTCAAGAGATCCACTATTGTCCCTGTGCCCAAGAATGCTTCTCCAGCATGTATGAATGACTACCGACCGTGGCCCTCACCTCGGTGGTCATGAAATGCTTTGAGAGGCTGATAAAGGACTACATCTGCGCCTTCCTCCCTTCCTCCATGGACCCGCTGCAGTTTGCTTATCGCCCAAACAGATCCACGGATGATGCTGTCTCCCAGGTACTGCACACCACACTCTCTCATCTGGACAGCCAGAGGGGGCTATGTGAGACTGCTGTTCATTGATTATAGTTCAGCTTTCAACACCATAGTCCCTCCAGACTGGCCGGCAAGCTGATTGAGCTGGGACTGAACACCCCTGTGTGCTTGGATCCTGGACTTCCTGACCGCCAGGCCACAGGTGGTCAGGGTGGGCAGACACACCTCCAACCCCCTCACCCTGAACACAGGATCCCCCGGGGTTGCGACCTCAGCCCCTACTGTACTCCCTGTACACACATGACTGTGTGGCCAGGTTCAGCTCAACACCATCATCAAGTTTGCGGATGACACAGTGGTGGTGGGCCTGATCTCCGACAACGACGAGAAGGCCTACCTGGAGGAAGTTGCTGATCTGTCACTCTGGTGCCAGGACAACAGCCTCCTCATGAATGTCACCAAAACTAAGGAGCTGATTGTGGACTTTAGGAGGGTACAACAACAGAGGACGTACTCACCACTGGGGATTAACGGGACTACTGTGGAGAGGGTGAGCGGGTATAAATACCTGGGAGTCCACATCACCGAGGATCTGACATGGTCAACGAACACAGACACTCTGGTGAGAAAGGCAAGGCAGCGCCTCTACCACCTCAGGCAGCTGAGGAAATTTAAAGTTTCCCAGAGGATCCTTCAGTCCTTCTACTCTGGAGCTGTAGAGAGCGTCCTGACAGGAAGCATCACAGCCTGGTTTGGCAACTGCTCCGCTCAGGACAGGAAGGCTCTGCAGAGAGTAGTGCGTTCGGCTGAACGCACTATTGAACTACACTCCCACCCTGCAGGACTTGTACACCAGGAGGTGCAGAACCAGAGCCGGCAGGATCATGAAGGATCCTCACCACCCCAACAACAGACTGTTTCAGCTGCTGCGGTCAGGCAGGCGCCTCCGTAGTCACGCTGCAAGAACAAAGAGACTGAGACGGAGTTTCTTTCCTCAGGCCATCAGGATTGTGAACTCCGACCTCACCAGGACCCCCACATAGACCCACACAACTGCCCCTCTTAGGCACACACACACACACACACACACACTTACTGTAAATATTGTGTTGTTTTTTATTGTAAATAGTGTGTACTTGTTGCCCTTGCACATTCCTGCTGAGCATTGCCACTTTCATTTCACTGCACACCCTGTGTGTGTATGTGACAAATAAAACATCTTGAATCTTGAACACACACACACAAACATACACACACAAATATATTTCTGTCATTCTGTCAGTGTCCTTTTTATCACAAAAGAGATTGGATTGGTACTGAAGATGTAAATATATTACTTACGGATCAACGACTTTTTTCTTAAATAAGAAATGTATTCTCAAATGTTTGCTTACATTTAACATTGGATTCTTCAAAAGTTAATCAATTAATAAATGGTATGTAGTTTTATATCATTACGCTGCAGCTGTCTTTGCACATTGGCTGTTCTGGTCTCTAACATCAGCAGTAGAAATGTGTTGTGTTGTATTTACTTAACTATTAAATAGTCTCCCATTTAAAAAATAATAAACTAGAATATGGCACAAATCTAACAAATTGTAATTTTAGTAAATTGATTGGTAGTTACCAATGTTTTAACATTTGCAACATCTTAATACTAGATTTACATCTTGAATTTGGATCGCAGTCTTTTAAGTGGGGCCTTAACCCATAAACAGAGAACAATATTTAGCCATCTTTGCCTGTTTTAGCTTTGTTTTTACATGACACAAAACATCCTAATCTTTGATCTTGCAATATATACACTACCGTTCAAAAGTTTGGGATCACTTAGAAATGACTTTATTTTTCAAAGAAAAGCACTGTTTTTTCAATAAAGATAACATTAAATTAATCAGAAATACACTCTCTCCATTGTTAATGTGGTAAATGACTATTCTAGGTGGAAACATCTGGTTTCTAATGAAATATCTCCATAGGTGTATAGAGGCCCATTTCCATCAACTATCACTCCAGTGTTCTGATGGTACATTGTGTTTGCTAATCGCCTTAGAAGACTAATGTCTGATTAGAAAACCCGTGCAATTATGTTAGCACAGCTGAAAACAGTTATGCTGGTGATATAAGCTATACAACTGGCCTTCCTTTGAGCTTGAAGTTTGTAGAACAAAATTAATACTTCAAATATTAATCATTATTTCTAACCTTGTCAATGTCTTGACTATATTTTATATTCATTTGATAAATAAAAGTGTGATTTTTCATGGAAGACACGAAATTGTCTGGGTGATCCCAAACTTTTGAACGGTAGTGTACATATTCGCAACTGTTTGGCCCTTGGCTGCTTATTCTTTTCTGAACATGGCCCATCATCAAATACATTTGGCGACTGCATTATGACTTCAGAATTTCGTATTGACATGGAATCATTCACCCAGCATCAGTTTAGAAACCTGATTTATTCCTTTGTTTCATTTCAACTATAGAAAGCAGAGACTCTTGAAACGTCTGTAATCACTTTCCTCTCCATCCATTTGATTTGTTAAGCTTTACTGGGAGCCATCACCATCATCCAGTAAATAAGAAGAGCCAGATATATCACTCAGTGATAAAATCAGTGGTGAATGATTAATGTGTAAAAACGAACTATATTTCTACCATTTTGAACCTTGAGCTGTAGAACTGCACGTGGTTGAAACATGTCAGTAAAATAAAACCCAGATTTAATGAGTTAGATAATTGGAATAATTTTTCAGTACATGTTGTCATTCATAATGTCTTCTTGTAACAAAGAAAAGAAAAACACATACAGGAAGTGGATTTCCTTCATAATTTAAAGAAAACATTGAGGTTATAGCTCTAAATCAGAGAACGTCATCAGCAATAAAGTATTTTTTTTAAACTATATTGCGAGTTCTGCCAATCCAATAAAGAGGCTCATATAATAAAGAATGTACTTAGCAAACAAATAATAATACTAATACTAAAATGTTGGTTGGTATTGAAACTAGTTTTCTTGATGAAAAAAGCTGCTTCATGTTGTCATCCTGTTGGTTCCATTCAGTGACACCTCACTGCTGCGGCTACATGCGAGCTGCTGGGACTCACAGACACTGCCACAGAGCGACTAGTATGCTACATTCAGATGCAATCCACCATTTCACATATACATGTGCATATCCCGTTACCACACTACTATAGTGTTAAATGACAATATTTTCTAAATTCTGATGGAACCACACTTCTTTTGACAGCAAGTGGTTGTGGTGTGTTACAGTCATTAGAAAACTACTTGTCTAAATTACAATGATGGATTGTGCCATTATGTCATGGCAGCAATAGCTGTATCGCTGTGGAAAGATGTGGTAATTGGGGGATAAATATGCATGTATTGTGCAAAAAAGTTAAATTATAGCAGGATTATTCTGAAAACACAAGAACTTCATGAACCTCATACGATTTCCTGCACAAACTTCAGCCAGATGTAGTGTCCTTCTGTGACAATTCAAGCATAAGAATGATTTACTTCACTTAACTTTGTCTTTCTCTCCACTTGACTTCATCCATTTCCTTGATCATGATGCCAGAATTAGAGCCGGGTCCATCACATATCCTGACTTCCCGAAGACTACAGTATCTACCACCCTCATAAAGCAGCTGCTGTGATCTGCTGCACAAGAAGCATGTCACCTCTAAAAGCAAAGCGGGGAGTAACCACTTTCATACATTCAATTTCAATCATAATATGAACAAAAGCTCACACTTAGCTAGTCGGTTCCCACTACACTGAAAATACTACATGTGTTTGTCACTTTGCTTTTGGTCTGCATGTGCGAAGATCAGATTTATTATAAAAAAACATCCATTTTAATTAATTATTTTTTAAAGATTTGAATGTTAAATAATTAAAAATGTCTCATACTTGGGAGTTTCTCCTCAAAATTCAGAAATGGACCCGTCCTTTGAACCATGGCCAGATAGTGTTACTTAAGAGCGGAAGAAAATGCTCATCTGACTTAAGAATCATAAATGTCTTCATCTGAATGTGGAGTTTTAACATGACAGAAATTAAATAGAATCAAATGAACTCGCACACATACCCAAAACCGCGCCAGGATAATTGGTCTACCAACACCCAACCTTGCAGAGCTTAACCATAAGCTGCAGGTCCACAGCACTGTGCTGTAGATGGCTTCGGATAAAGCCTGATCCCTGCAGCCATGCAATAAACAACAGGCCTCGCTGAATAGACCCGAGTGTGTCCTGTGGTCTGTCATTGTATGCTGGTACTGCTGAGCTGAACAATTATCTAACGTGCATAGTGCTTGGAGACAAAAAAAGTGTAAAGTCTTTGTGCAGTTTGATGACGTGAAACATATACAAGCAGACATCAAAAGGAAAAAAGTAAGATTAAGGATAGGAATAAGACCGTGCTTGCATGAAAGCGCAGTTGTCTTGTTCAAAACAAAACAAAAACACATTTAGTGTGAGCCACAGAAAACCAGATCCAGTTGAATCTTGACACTTAGACATTCTGGTTGTTCCCACTCATGGTCATTTGGTTTGCAGCTCCAATGTTACTTCCACTGGTAAATGCTACTAGAGATATTAGTGAGTGGTATTAGCATCCTGTGTGACACTTTTCCCACTGGTGAACGTGAAGCGACTGTCCATTAGGAAAACAGCAGGACTGTCCCGGGATCTGTGACAGGCTATAAGGGCTGTGCTCCTCATCCTCCCTCCACCAATCAGTAGTCACCATCCTTCAGCTCAGTATCAGAGCCCATCTTCATGGTTCCACTTTAAAAACCTTCTTTGCAGTGGTACGGTTTGAAAGACATTCCAGATGTTTCACACCTTCGATTCAAATGAAAAACGTTACTAATAAATGGTAGCGCTGTCTCTCTCACAGTGCAGTGGTGCATTGGTCTTGCCTTTCTCGTAAGACTTATTGGTCGTCATGAAAATTGTTAAAATCAATTCCCACAATGTTCCATACTTTTTATGGATAGCATCCCAATCACCGGGTCCTATTCTTCAGTGCAGTGTAAAGGATCTCGACTGGACATCTGGTAGGTAGAGCTACGCGGCCACGTGGCCAATCAGGTAAATATTGTCATAGAGGTGGCCTACAAAGTCATCCGAGACATTATGTGCCGCTCGCCGAGTGTTCCTGATAAACTCCCTCTTTGACATTTTGTTTTTGACATGGGGGCTTGTCAGGTCGATGGAGAGCAGGATCAGACTGTAGCACAACACATAGACCGCATCTGTAGAGAGATGATAGAGGAACAAACAGGAGTGTTTTAGTTTTTCTCGAGCTTTTACGCAAAATTGAGGAATTTGTGGCTCTAAAGAGAACAGGTAATTTCTGTAGTGTTCAAACTGAGAAGTCAAAGCCCCACTAGAGTCCTATACAGGCTGAAGTTTCACTGGCCAGATAGAGAGACTACCCTGTCACATATTTCA
Source organism: Pseudoliparis swirei (assembly GCF_029220125.1). Lineage (NCBI taxonomy): Eukaryota > Metazoa > Chordata > Actinopteri > Perciformes > Liparidae > Pseudoliparis > Pseudoliparis swirei. Next base: position 12,037,864 of record NC_079411.1, read on the forward strand.
AGCATTCAAGTCATGACCTGAGCTTCACCTCACCATCAAAAGGGGGAGAAAAGGGGCAGTAAAATAAACAAGTAACAAAAAACTTACAGCACATCCTAACATGATTAATAACACCCATAAATCTATACGGTTCTACTTATAAACTGCTTTCCTAGAAGTGAAGGGGCAGAACATCAGTGAAATGACTTGAGAAAGGCAGCCGTCCATCCATCTCCTGCCTTGAGCTCAAAACCATTTCACTAATCCTACTAATCATTTGAGAAGGTCCAACGAGTTAACAGTAACTAAGTCAGGGATTGGTTTCTGTATGATCTGCTGACATTAGCCACACCCTAAATTGGTAAATGCACGGTTCAGTGACAATACTAAAGCCTGGGATTACTTGAAAATAAAACCTTGATGGTTTCTCCCTCATTTTGTGGTTGAGCCAATGGGTCAACATTATTTCTTCTTTCACTAGTTTTTGTCCCCCTGACTTCAGGGTTAAAACATAGTGACGTCTTGTTATGGTCAGGGTAGGCTGGGTATTAATGGTCCAAAGACGAGGTTTCTGAATATTGCGATGGCCCCCTGACCTCTCTTGTAACATACAATTAAAATTCCGACCTGAACACTAGAAATATAAATGTAATCACTCCTTGGAATCGACTGAATGCATTTATATTCTCCAGAGGATAAAGCCTCTTGCATTTGGCACAGTCTATGAGCTTTCCTCTAGCGCCACCTTCAGGTTAAAGTGTAACTGTACACAACTGTGTGCAAATGGATGTTTTAGCTTACCACCCATGTACTGTGTCTGAGTATGAGTTGGCCAATCGTAGCTTCCATACCTCTCAGATTAAACTTTAAGTTGCTTCTGAAGACATACAACATTCTAAATAGGCACTGACTGTCATACCTGCATGATGTCCTTTAAACATATATCTGTCCCTGTTTGCAGAGTTAATAAGCAGTCAGCAGACTGCCTCTGTTGTGTTTGTGCATTCATTTCCATGTCTCCATGGTGGAGAGGAGGCCATGGGCCCCGAGCTCTATCTGCTTGGCAGCGCCTGAAGTTGCTTGACTTCCTTCTAGATCTTATTCTTCACACATGTTTACAATCAATCTATCATTTTGTCATCCAGATTTTACTTAAGTTAAATGATCAACAAATAATAAGCAATCACAAGAAATTATGCTTACATTTAGTGTTACTTTTGTAACATACTTTAATTTTGTTGTTACTTTTGTAACACAAAATGTATTACTTTTGTGGTTTGCTAAGAAGCACAATTTGAAGTCCGCCAAAGACCCATAACTAGAACTATTGGGTAGGCATTTCATTCTTACTAATAAGCCTAGGACCACAACATTAAAATACAGTGCGTGTTCAGTATTTATGACTGTGTGTGTGTAGGCGTGTGTGTGTGTATGTGTGTGTGTTGGGGTACTAACCAGGACTGAGGCTCAGATCTCGGACAAGGCCAGGGTTACAGGTACAAAACCTGTGGCTGAACTTGGTGATGAGGGTCTCTAGATACTCTCCTCTCTCCTCTGGTGCGTGAATGTGTCTGAAGAAGTCCCGCAGAGCATTGGGGAGGAACTGGTTACTAAAATTATGGAGGGTCACCAACTCGTCCAGGACGTCCCTCCTGCACATCCATAGACATACACAAATAGCAAGATGGGACGTTGTTTTGTATTTGGACACAGATAATGAAAGTTACTGAATTATCAAATGTGTAATTCTTATTTCAAGGACAAGGGGCCCCAATAATGTATATTTAATATCATAGAGGACACATTAAATAACCAGTGAAATCATAATCTAAAAGCATACATCCAATTATTATTACTCAGTATTCTGTGTGGTTCTGTATTAACCTCTCATCCAAGTAAACCCTCAGCATCTTCCAGTGGAGCCGTCTGGTGTAGAAAATGAACTTAGCCAGCTCTTTTGGATGATCCATCATTATACCTTTAGACATGAAATAACTGATGCCCTACACGCACGCACATACACACACAAACACACACACACATACACACACCCACACACACAAGAGAGAGAGAGAGATAATATATTGTGAATGCATATCTACACACACACTTTGATGATGACATCATTCTGAGCAGCTCTTGTTTCACATCACATAATTTTGTCGTGACATCTTTGTTCCACACATTGAAGTGTGCTCACACTGAACACACACTGCAGAAGATGTTGTGTTACCTCCTGTGCGTTAGCATTGAATGTCAGGCAGCCTTCATCTAGTTGTAAATAGAGTCTTCTGTATGAGAAACCAGCAGGTAGCCTTCTGTTGTAGATGGAGCAGTGTCCCCATGTGGACTTACACAGCCTAATGGATCGACACATGTGAGTTAGGGAATGGAAACAAATACAAAATAACACAATAGAACTTTACTGCATACATGTGGTGAAAAACAAAAGCTAACATTGGCAACAACCATTGACATTTTCACTACCTTAAACTTTTTCCTCAAAGTCCATCTGTCATCATTTCTTTTGTAAGACAGTGTGGTAGATCACACAATGTATCTCGGAGATAGACGCTATTCAAGCACTGGCCTCATGGGTTAACAAACCTCGAAATGTTGGTAATCTGATTGAGACACGCACCCCTGCCATAGATATTCGTCGTGTCCCAGGTCCTGCCACACACAGCCAGCCAGGCACAGGTCAGTGGCATTCAGGTACGACAGGATGGTGACGCCTAATTCGTGTGGCAACATCTCTAAATCTATAAAGCCATGGTGTTCCTTACCTACAGTAACAGAGAAAAAGAAGGAAGGCAGAAATAGAGAACTGATTAGTCAACATTTGTTTACACTTCCTGGTCTCTCGTCTCAAAGTCCATGTGTTTTTTTTAATAGGTTTTTGGTTAGATGTCTGGTCTGTGTTCAACTCAAGCTTCAGAGATTTTACCGCTTTGTTCTACAACATAAAATACGTCAGTAAATATCCCACTCCAGAATTGAGCTTTTAAGTGTCCTAAAAAGGCAGTTGCTAACAAGTGGTTAGATGAGACTCCAGAGGTTGTCGGGGACATTAAAAGACATCACGCCGAACATGGAAAATCATCTACTCACTAGTCAGCCTTTACAGCCTCACTCTGTGTATTCTTACACTTGTGTGACTGTGGTGTACTTTGTTTATAGCATACCGTTAGTGTTTTACCTCTGCCAATTGCATTTATGCTAAAAAAATCATAAAAGGGGAGTTCATTTGTGAAGATTACCTTGCTGAACAAAACATCTATGTATTATAAACATTTCTTTGCCGCGGAGCATATTTTCTTTAATAATCCAAAACATTGGCTGTTTGTCGAAGGAACAATATTTGATCCCCTCTAGGTAGAAGACAGTACTATTTCACTCGCCCATCCCTAAGATGAGTTAAAGAACATTGCTTTTCAGAAATAAAAAAAGTAGAAGGAGAAAGAACAAGCGCTCAAAGAGATTGACTTCTTTGTTGCCTCATGACTTCTGTTGAACACACCGCAAACATAAGCAACTTTCTCTCATTGGCTGCCTCAAAATTCCGACCAATTTCAAAATTGTACATGTAAATATTCCAGATGTGTTTCAGTTTATTTCTTGTTGCAAAATGACAACTGACAGGAAGTAAACCATAAACGCTCTATTCAATATGTAAACAAACTCATTGCATAAGTTATGTGTGTTTGTACCTCCCATGCGTGTTCTCAGCAGATGATAGATGTCGGGGCCATAGCATGGCGGAGGAGCTCTTTTCTGGGGACCTTCATCTCTCCCTAAGAGAAAAAAACATACATTTTTCTCCTCTGTCACTTGCATGATTTGCTTAGTGCTATTTAGCATGGCAGAGAAGTTGGAGACTTTCCCAGCATGCATTGGGTTTTATGACTGACAAGGCATACTGTGTTGCTGTCATCATTTAACTTGATCAATAGATACATTACAAAGCATGATTTATAATTAGCTTTGGTTCCTTTTTTATTATTCCATTTGTGTTAATATTACATTTATGGTTTTATTTGTGTCTTTGTCAAGTATTTACTTTCAGTTTATTTTGTAAATTAAAAAAGCCTGAAAGTTTGACACCCATTATACTATATATGTATGAAATTAGGTACAATTTCAGATGAATGAATGAATTAAATGAATGATTAAGTTCAAACTTTAATTTTGCTCTACTAAGCCTCCTTCATGTTTGTCAACATGAAACATTGTTTTACTGTAAGCCACTAAAAGGAATTACTAGATCCTAGGAGCATAACAACAAGAAAGAGAAACATTGCTCGGGGCAAAACAATTACAAGAAAAACAACTTTGAGAACCACCAGAGCAAGAATGACAGCCAGGTGGATTCAGATGTATTGCAGACAAAAGGATTAAAGGAATGCTGGAAACAGGAAACCAGTATGAATTAGGCTGATGGAGACCAAACTAATAAAGTGGATGTAACTCCACCACTAAAGAAACCCCCTTGTTATTACTCGTTGTAATTTGGATTATAGAGGGATAGATAAACATCCAGTATGTTTTTATCCACTTCAATAATTGGATTACTCTCACTTTTGGCAATGAAGGGAGGCTTAATGCAACTTGACATGGTGCATGTCATTTTCAGTTAATTCTGTTATTTTATTTAAACAGCAATGATTCTGCACAGATTTAGTTGGATTTATTTCAACGTCTGTTACTTTTAAACTCTGTTGGTTATTCTAAATGTCTTACGAACTTTTATTAAAAGGTACACAATGACCTCTGAAGTAATTCTATTTTTGACAAATAACACATCTTTAGCATCAAAAAGTCTAGTGAAAAAAGGAATTAACCCAGACTCTTCATTTTATTAACATTATAGGTACATAATGCTACCTAAAACATTAACAAACTAGAACGGGCACTCGGTAGAGCGCATACCTTCGCATACCACAAGATTGGGCATTGAATTATGAACATTTTGGTTGCATGCCAATTGGATAAAAGAAGGGGATGAGTCGACTCTTTTTCCTGAGAAAGCTTCGATCCTTCAACGTGTGCAGCAAGATGCTGGAGTTATTCTACCAGTCGGTTGTCGCCAGTGTGCTGCACTTTGCCATTGTCTGCTGGGGGAGTAGCATCGGAGCCGGTGACACCAGCCGTCTCAACAAACTGGTTAGGAAGGCTGGCTCCATCATCGGCTGCCAGCTGGAGCACCTGGAACAGGTGGTGGAGAGGAGGACGTTGAAGAAACTTGTATCCATATTGGACAACCCGGACCACCCTCTCCACCACCTCCTACAGGGACAGAGGAGTACTTTCTCCAAACGTCTCCTCACGCTCCGCTGCCACAAGGATAGATACAGGAGAACATTCCTGCCGACGGCTATGAGGCTCTACAACAGATCACCTCTTGCCAGATCATAGTGCAATAACTACAATAATAACTTAATATTTACACTATGTTGATCTGCACTTCACACATTTCATTTATTTACACTACACACACACACACACACATTTCATTTACACTACACACATACACACACTTTGCATTTTGCACACTGTCTATATTTAATATTTTTATATTTAATTTAATTTGTCATTAGTATTGTGTATTGTGTATGCATATATGTTGTATATATACATATATATTTTATTTTATATTTTACTTTGTATACTTCTTTATCTTTCATCCCTGTTTTTTATATTTTATATTTTATTTTTTATTCTTGTGTGTTTAGTTTATTGGTGCTGCGACTGTTACGACAAATTTCCCCTTGGGAATTAATAAAGTATACATCATCATCATCATCATCATCAAAAATTGACCGTGCTATGGTAAAAAGAAGATTTTGACCTTTTCATGACCTTGACCTTTGACCCGATTGATCCCAAAATCTAATCAAATGGTCCCCGGATAATAACCAATCATCCCACCGAATTTCATGCGATTCGGTTTAATACTTTTTGTGTTATGCGAATAACACGCATACAATTAAATAAATAAATACACAGCGATCAAAACATAACCTTCCGCATTTTCAATGCGAAGGTAACTAGAACGGGCACTCGGTAGGGCGCATACCTTCGCATATCACAAGATTGGGCATTGCATTATGAACAATTTGGCATTAGTTACATGCCAATTGGATAAAAATGATGGAAAAAAGAAGATTTTGACCTTTTCATGACCTTGATCTTTGACCCGATCAATCCCAAAATCTAATCAAATGGTCCCCGGATAATAACCAATCATCCAACCAAATTTCATGCGATTCGGTTTAATACTTTTTTAGTTATGCGAGTAACACGCATACAAATAAATAAAGAAATAAAGAAATAAATACACGGCAATCAAAACATAACCTTCCGCATTTTCAATGCGAAGATAATAATGATCAAACATATTCAGCTGGAGTGATTTAAGTTGGTACTAATATTGGCTCTACTGTGCTAATATTGAGTTAAAGGGATATTTATACTGACTGTGAAACCCAGAACCTTAAAAGAATATAGAAATTAACCTCAATAATAAACTCAGGTCTGAAATGAAACACAACATTTGTGATCTTAGCAGTCACGCACACGCTTTAAAATCTTCAGTCAAAACTATTAAGTTAAGAAATGTGAAGATTACCTTGCTCTTGTCGTCTTCCTCCTCCTCGGTCAGCTAGTCGGTCTGCAAGCTCTTCCTGAAGCTGCTGCTGTTGTCTAGGAGGCAGCCTCCACAGTGCTTGACCCATCTGTATTGCAAGGCAGAAACACAGTACAAGCAAGTCACTTAGATGTTGATATAATATACTAATATATTGTAACACATCTGACCCTGGTGCATAGTAATATTGTCCTCTTTCTCATTTATAGCGAACAGGTACGGCTCCAGATCAAAGGGTGTACTGTGAGCAGCACATTGGACAACTGCTCGTACAGCAGCATGTTTACATGCGTTAATATGGTAATTCTTAAGGTGATCTATTTAAATATCCTATGTATGTATTGTGCATACGAAAACGTTTTGGTTACATACATCTCACTAAACTAGTTGTGGTTTTCCAAACGAGAACATCAAAACCATTTGCATATGTCAGTGAGTGACTAGTTAGGCAGGAAAACCATTAATATAAATAAAAATCCTATAATTCAACACAGGATGTACTGAGCTTCACTTGTAGCTATGATCTTGGGGCGGCTGTAGCTCAGTGGGGTAAGAGGGCCGTCCTGCAACTTCAAGGTTGTGGGTTCGATCCCCGCTCTCCCCATTAGTTGCAAGTCGAAGTGTCCTTGAGCAAAGCACTGAACCCCCAGCTGCTTCCCGGGCGCATCACTGCAGCCCACTGCTCCTTAATAACTAAGGATGGGTTAAATGCAGAGAAATAATTTCCCCTTGGGGATTAATAAAAGTGTATATTTATTTATTTTTATTTCCATTACTGGCAAACTGATAAAGTAGGAAACTCCACAAGACAGTGTTAACACTTTGATTGAAGTTGATAACAATAAGACATGACTCATACTAAGACTAAGAAATGAGACACATTGACATGTAAGAATACCATATGTCCACAGTACCTAAACGTGTGCAGAATGGTTTTAAGAATGTTGCAATACATTGTCTTGTATCATATTATTCAGACTATCCACTAGTGAATCAAATCATTCACCAATAGTTGTAAACAACATTTTCCCAACAATCTGTTGTTCAAGAAGATGAATAATAAACTGTGTTATTATCATTTCCTCTGCTTGATTTGTTGAATTGTAAAGCATTGCCTGTCTTTCATGGTAAAGTGTATGTGCTGCTGAAAAACAATACACACTGGTTAAACCTTCCATAAGTGTCACATAATACAGCTTTAGATGGACTATAATTGAATTGTATTCAATAAAATACAGCAACCATTCATCAAATTCAGATAAGAATTGGGTCACTTAATGACAGCTAACATTATTTTTATGACTCAATGCATACGGTTCTACAATTGCTTATTAACTTCATTACATTATTTTTTAAATGATGAAGTAATAAAATAGTAATGTGTGAAGGCATGCAATATATTACATTCTATGATTTCCTGTATTAGACAACATTGCAGAGTTCTTGCAATTAGGAATGCATATAGCCCTTCTGAAACATTAATGTCAGCATCTACCCAGAGCATTACCAGAACTCTGTGCTGATGAACTTCAAAATGTCAACAAGCAGCAATGCACTGGCTAGGTCTTCTTTAGGATTAAACTGGCCGGGATTCCTTTTTCCTCTCAGTCAGTCAAACGTCAACTGTGTTGCATAAACAAATCAATCACACTGTTGTAAACATCAACGTTGGAAGTTCGAGCTAGCAAGGTAGTCTGACCTTCAGTCCCGCCTTCTCTTCTATATCATTGGTTACACGTATAACAACAACACCCAAAATGGAACGTCATTGGCTGAATTGGCTTTCACTCACAATCTGTTTTTTATAAATCCCTGAGTTAGCTTACAAAGCTAGTTTAAGTTGACGAACAGTGACGAACCAAACAAATATATATTTGCTGCACTATTAAACGACGTTGGCCCTATTTATTTTTCATTAATAGTGCAGTATTTCCTCATGAGTACGATATAGCGGTGTAGCCCTAAACTACTTACCTGAGTTTGGTAATTCCTCTGACAAGCCGACCTGCACACAAGTTCAGCTGGGAATACGGGTTACTTGCTTATTACCAAGTACCAAGTTGCCATATCACCTAGCAAAGCACAAATAAGAATAGAGCAGTTGCTCCCTGAGCTCAGGAGGAACCTCTCATATCGTTATGCTACCACTGCCATCATCTGTTTTCTCCTCCTCCTGTGCCCTCTGCCCCTCCCCCTGTTGTTTTCCCGGTACTCACACAAACAGATGAACTGAAGAAACGATAATTATTTTACACTGAGTTAACCGCATTCGTTTTTTTGTGAATACGTGCTTCTTATGACAAATAAAGAAACTTAACCTAAACGGAAAAAATAAAAACAGAAAGCAGAGCGCGTATATAATACGTCACTGACGTCATCCTACCTGCAACAGCCAATCATGTTTCGTGCTGTTGATCACCCGGTAGAAACAAAACTTGTGTTCCCTTTTTACCCCCAGACGGGACGAAATACAATTTAACGAAACAGCACTAGAAGACCGCAGCGAATTTATGTAATATATTGCACTTTCATTTACATATTAAAACACGACGTGAAGGTTGGAGTGAAGTCGGCCGTGTTGTTGCACAAACGGACTCCGGTGTTAACTGTTTAGTTTGGCGCGTGCGTCTCTCGTTGTTAAGAGATGCTGTCCACCGGAGACGTCCAAGGATGTCTCCGTCAACTGGAAACTCTCCTGCGGGTGATAAAGTACCCGGGATATGTCGACTACAATGGGTAACAACACAACACACATCTACCAACGTGTACGCATAAAGGTTTCCAGTGCTTGAAGCCCGTATGCTAGGACACGTTCATATTTAACTAGCTAGTCAGCTAACCTGGCCTGACAGTCAGCAGGAAGCAAACAAGTTGTCAAGTGAAATGTGATTGATGTGGCGTTTGCGTTAACTAAGCTACATGTGTTATCGTTACATTTCTAACAGTTGAATAATACAGATGCAATTTACAGTTTGGGACGACTCAAACAGTGTTTTCAATGCTCACAATTTTTAGGAGACTTGTATGCGTAACGTTAGCTACGTTACTACTACTTAAATATGCTGTTTGGTTCATACAAACACCTCTGCCTCAGTTGCTCTAATCTGCAACTGTAATTTAACTACAGCACAGTAAGACATTGAACATGTCCTAAAGTCTCCAATTACTTTGTGTGGAATGCCTCTTGCAACGTGGCCTGTCGACCACAAGGCGTCCCTCGTGTCTCAGTGTAATGTGATGAACTCATTCTGGGGCATCCCGAGGTGTTCCGAGGCCAGCTGGGAGACATAATCCCTCCAGTGGTCTTCCCTGTGGTCTCCTACCAGTTGGACTTGCACGGAAAACCTCCAGTGGGAGGCGCCCAGAAGGCATCCTGATTAGATTCCTGAACCACCTCAGATGACTCCTTTCAAAATAAACTAGAAGTGCCTTAACTTCAAGTTCCCTCCTGATGTCCAAGCTCCTCACCCAATCTCTAAGGCTGAGCCCGGCCACCCTACATCGGTAACTCATCTCACCAATCCTCCAATTTCCAGCAGAGCACCATGGCCTCAGATTTGGAGGTGCTGGTTCTCATCCCCGCCACTTCACACTCTGCTGCAAAATGCCCCAGTGAATGCTGGAGGTCACGGTCCGAGGAGGCTAACAGGACCACCCCATGATGTTGCTGAGCAATATACCCTGGTAGACAATATGTTTGTGTTAGCTTTGGTCATCTAGTCCAGATTAATTCGGATCAATAATATATTAATTAATTAATAAATACCTTTCCACCGACAAATAGTTTTTTAGATTAGATTAGATGTTCCTTTATTAGTCCCACAGTGGGGACATTTCAGGATCACAGCAGCGGGTGCACATTTTAGCATTAATACAAGATAAAAATAAAACGAAAAACACAATACTAATATTAAATATACAGAGGAAACTAAATATATACACAAGGCATAGACCAAAGTGAATTTCCAGCAGGTTAAAGTGTCCAGTAAAATAAAGTGCTGAGTGTGCCAAGATCTCCAGTGATCTACTGCAGTTTGTATATAAATAAATAAAATGTGGTTGACAACTGCAGTATTTTTAGCAGCGCGAACATTATATATTACAGTTCTCTCTGTCTTCATTTGTAGTTTTCCTCACATTGTAACACCTTGTTTTTTGTTTCTCCACCAGCCTTTCCAAAGGAGATCCCTCTGCTTTTCTACCAATTGTGAGCTTCACCCTCACCTCCTTCTCTTCACCTTTTGCAAAGCAGCTAATGGAGGCTGGACTGGAACTGACTGGCAAAACTGACCTCCGATTCACTGACACTCTTTATAAGGTAATACATAAACACATTCTGAGCACTGTTTTTTCACAGATGCAACATTGCTATTAAGTGTGTGTGTGTATCTGTATGTGTCTAGGTGCTGCGAGATATCTTCCACTATAAACCCATACTGACCAAGCAGCAGTTCCTCCAGTGGGGTTTCTCTCAAAGGAAAATCTCTGTCATCTGTGACATCATTAACTTGGTCCTGCAGAAACACAACCAGCTGAAGAAGGTACAGAATGTTTTAATAGTTTATTTTTATTTACATGTGTGTCTTGAAAGCAGATTGCATAATCTGTAATCCGTGACATTAAAGGCAGCAAAGCATTCTGCCTTCTTTTACAGAGAATCTAAGGTTTTGGATAACGAAGATCATTATACCTATCAGTTATTCTTGATTACACCAAACTTCTGTTATCATTTTTCCCGTCAACAACTCTTCTCGGCTCGCGCAGCAGAGCTCCGATGCTGGCGCGCGCACTGGTGAGCAATGCAGGGCTCTCAAGTGTCACGCATTGAGCGGGGGTGCTCAACATGTCGATCGCGGTCGCCGCAGAGTTCCGATGCCGGTCTGCGCTCATGAAAAGTCACTAGCACCCATCTCCCCCCCCCCCCCCGTCAACAACTCTTCTCGGAGCTCTTGCCTGTCTTGAGAGCCCTGTAAATGTATATATGTGATTAATCATGATTACATACCTGCAAACTTGTCACCTTTCGGTGAAATTCACCGTTTTGAACTCAAAATAGGTCATCCACGTGAATCGTGGAGATCCGAAGAGTTTTTGTTTTTTTGGGGGGGGGTCACCTGGCCCGCTGCCGTTGAGATTGCAGTGAGACGCGGAGAAAAGTGTGAAGTGTTGCTCTTCGCAATAAAACATCTTTGATGGGACGTGTCGCGTCTCGGCCAATCAGCGTTCAGATGTCCACAGCATTTGGGGGTTCAGGTTAGCTTGAATGTTAGCCCGCTACATCTACTCCTGTCACGCTGCACGGTGTAGCGATGCTAACAAAGTACCCGTACGTTAAACACGATGTGATTTAGCATATTTTTAGTATCAATACTTCATTAAGAGAGCGATCAGAGCGCACTCGCTGCTCCGTGTCGAGCTGTCTGCGCACACTGCGCTGCGCAGCTCACAGCGAGAGAAGAGGCGGAGCTTTAGAGACTTCGGCTTAAAAAATAAAAAGATGCCAGAAGTGAAATGTTTCAGTCTGTAAAGTTCTGTAACTCTCCAGCTGCTCATCCTGATGAACTGTGTATCATCTGGTCAGAGACTAACGGCCTCATAGTGTATAATCAATGCTATGATGGAACCATGTAGTTTCATTCATATCTGGCTGTATTAATACTCATATTACTGTAATTTGTTAAGTGTTGAAAAAGTTGGTAAAAAGTGAACCATACAGATGTTTTATTTATTACTATTATAGATAAATATACCAGTCTCGTAATTATGGTACCATATTGTTTGTATGGTGTATTGAATTCTGGTATCGGGTATCATGATATTTATGGCAGGTATGTAATATGTATAGAAGTTATAATATGAGTATCGTGACAAACGGGTAGAGACAGAACAGATTCAGGGAGAAGTCCATGAGGACTGTTCAGGCAAAAAAAAAGGAAGTTGGTTCATGAATGACTTTAACCATATATATATATAATATATATAATGACAATGTATATTTGTTATTACTATCATTAAAGGTTGAGTCAGAGCGGAGAACCTTTTGTTCTTAAACTGTTTATTATCATTATTTAGATTTGTGGTCAGAACAATAAAATGACTGTAGTTGTGGTTCTAAAAGCTTTGAGGCTTCAAACAACGTGGATGTGGTGTGGTGACAAAAACAAAAAGTCACCTGCACCCCCCCCCCCCCCCCCCGTTGTCACCTTTTTCACCCCTCATGAGTTTGCAGGTATGTGATTAATCCACAGAAACCTGTGATTAACCTGATTAAAAATTTTACTCGTTTCACAGCCATAGTAAATAGTAATCGAATCACTCCATATGCAACGTACTATTTGACATTATTTAGTCAAGATGTGTACTTTTTGTTGAATCATGAAATATTTAAACTGTAATGACCTTTTCAAATGCAAAATATCCAATCTGTAAATGCGACACACCGTTTAAAAGTAGTTCACCTAATGGAGTGCGTTCTAAAAGTGTACTAACAGCATGTTATATCGGTAAACCTAGCGAATCATGAAAGGAAAAAACTGCTGAGAAGCAGTACATGGAAGTATTTTGAGTTCTCCACCATAGAACAGGGGTGTCACACTCATTTTCACCGTTGGCCACATCAGCATCATGGCTGCCATCAAACAGCCGGTTGTAACTGTAACACTCTATAAATGTAACTACTCCAGAATATATTGTTAAATAACTGTTTTTACATTTGATTATTGTGTATTCAAATGTAAAAATATTGTACATGCATTTATATAAATGTAAAAATATATAGAAGCAAATCTATCTATTTTAACAAATCCATTTAATTATATTTACGGAACAAAAGTTAACCATAACATAACCAATATAACTGTGTTGCAGCCAAGAGTCAGATGTCCTACTTCAAACAAGGATGATGGAGGAGAAGCTCATCCAATACTGACTGATGCAGACACTGTAAGTATTGTGTGAAGTCCAATTCCACCACTAAAAGTAAACTACCGTATAATATTTCACACCACTATCTTTGATCTAGATAACACATCCCTAAATTCTACTGTAAAAATTACAATAAACCAAGAATTGAACTAGCCACTCAATAAAAACCGAAACATGCAGAGAAAAGTAGATTAAAAAAAATAGATGGAGAACAAACGGTGACGCCTCAGAAAGGAGATAATGGCTAACACGCACGCACACGTGTGTGTGTGTGTGTGTGTGTAGATACTTAGTTATGCTAATTGGCAGCACAAAACATATTTGTTGATTATAAATAGATCTATACTTTACTTTTCGTAAATGCAATCAGCTGTTCATTAGTATGGCAGTTCTGAGAGCTTTGAATGTGCTTGTCTGAGGGTGTATTTGGTTACCAAGAAGCAATTGGTACTTTTAGACTGTTGCTTGTATTGGACAGCAGGCATGTTTAACCTCAAATATACAGGAGCATTCACCATGATGTCAATTGGGAAATGAGCAAGTAGCAGGTAGAGGGCTGATATTTACAGAAAGGTGTGATGTATCAAGACTGAATGATTAGAACTGCATCAGGAATTTCTCTTCAGTTAAATTCCATTGTGTTTTTATGTGTTTAAGGTGTCCAAGAGGCCTTTTGTTGTGAATCACGGAGAAAATTCCTCCACTTTTCCTAAAAACTCCTCTGTGGAAGAACTCTTCTCCCATGATGTAATATGTGCCTCTCATAATGAAGTGTACTCCACCAATTATCCTGTAAATGGGATCACAGAGCTGGCAGGATACAAGGGGGACAAGGAAAACCTTCTTTACGTAAGTATTTACTTAACCAGTATAAAGACAAATGCCAGGCTCTAACTTTTAAAATCAGTTTGCATGAAATGCATGAAGAATCTTCACGCACATGCGCACACTTCAATATTTTACAGTTATTATTCATCACAGGCTGCAGAGTATTATTACGATTATTGTGCCGGAGGGAGCAACACACTTTGGCTATTATGGTCCTGTTCGCAAAGTAGTGAGGCTGCGAATGGTTTAGGAGGTTTACTGCAAGATCTGTAAATTAAATTACCAGATTATTTGACCAAAACGGTCTAATGTTGTGAGGACCACTGGATCATCTTTGCAGAAGAGTTGGAACATCTGCCACTATAAAATGTAATGTAACTGCATCTATTGTCTGTCAGTCATCAGAGGTGGAGGGAAGGCTCTCAGCACTGGAAGCTCAGCTCGGGAGTCTTCAGTCTGGGATGGACAGGCTCATTATTCTGGAGAAACACGTGGAGAAACTAAACAAACAAAGAATCACAGACAAGGTTGATATGACATTCTTTGCCATACTACTTCATTATTTCCTTCATTTGACAAGCAGCAAGAACATGTTATTATATACAACAGGTAGCTTAAGTCGAGCAATCTGTTTGGTTCAAATATTTGGCTCAAGGAAGTCCCGTCAGCAAAGAGCCCAACAAAATGGGATTGGGAAGGACACTTTATTTGGGGCAAGACTAGACAGAGAAATACCCTGCTACGTTACAATGAACAGAAATGAAGGAAACAATAGATGTTATGGCCACAGGTGTGAAATCCAGCTTCAGAGCGACTGGTTATTTTACTCCGGGGCCGAAGAAAGCAGAGCAACTTCCTCCCCAAGCAACACACCTGTGCTTAACAATTAAAGACAAACTGAATACAAGCCGTTATCAAAGTCATCCAACTAGGGGCTGGGCCGTTCTTCAGATAAATGTAAATAAATAGCCACATTTTAACACCAGTATGTGATTTAAAAAACAAAAATATATGCTAGCTGCCAGTGTAATAATAATAATAATCCTAAGTCTTCTATAGCGCTTCTCTAAGTACCTGAAGTCGCTTTCCAGAGTCCAGTAGTCACACACACACACAGTCATACCGGTGGTGGTAAGCGACATCAGTAGCCACAGCTGCCCTGGGGCAGACTGACAGAAGCGTGTAGACTACATTCCATAGAAAATGCCTTGATATGTGCAGACAAAGATAACTTTTATTGTCCCCAAGGTGTAAATTTAGCTTGGGCAGTAGTGCTGTGTACACAACTGCAACCCACTCAAAATAATACATAGACAACAGACATTACAGTTATTCATTAAAGACAAAAATGGCAAATGGTGGCCATGCCCTGATGGTTCCAAATAAATACAAATACATGGGCATTATAAAACGGGTCAGAATCGTAAAAATGTCACAGAGACAACATGAAACTGTTTTCGACATGTGAACCGCAAAACAAAGTCCAAGTACAAAGTTTATTGCAATGGCTTTAACTCTCATATTGCCATTATTGATGTACCTTGAAGAAAAGCAATAGTTAATGTCAGCCTGTGATATGTTGTGATCGTATCGCAGCGTTGTTCAGCCCAACGCCAACATACCAATTGCAGCCACCTGTTCTATTTATTATTTTCTATTCCAGAATGAAGGAGAAGTCATCACTATATCCAGAGAGAGCTGGGAAAATCTGATGAGCAGAGTGCTGTTATTGGAGACAAAACTAGATCTGAGCAATATACAGGTAGTGTACATGCTGTGACATTTCATATTAATTACATTTCCACTGAATGTCTTGTTTTGTGGTCTGTTTCTGCCTGTTATTGTGTTGATTTTATTAAACATGTTCAAGCATCTTCACAGGACAATGGTGGGTTGTAACACAGTGATGATCAAAGCTATATAGACCTGTATTATATACTCTACAAGATGAAAAACCTTTTGATCTGAAATTTAGAGCTACAAGACAGAATTTCTGGATTCCATCTGGAAAAGGGAAATCAGCCTGTTGTAATAAACACTATAGAATGAGACCAGGATTGATACTGTAATAAAGTATCAAAAAGTGGATTCAATATCAAGTCAGTCATATTAGGAACATAGCTGTTAAATGTCTTCAAACATGCTATGGTTGCGGTGACAGTAAGGTAAGCATGTGCATCTGATGAGACCGATACATTATGATGCTCCATCTTACCGGCAGTCAAGGACAGAGGAGTGGTGAAGAAAGGTCACTGCACGTACCAGATTATACAACTGCAATACAGTTAAACTGTGATTAGTTTGAAACTAGCACTAAACCCGTTTTCGATTAAGAACATTTTTAGAATTGCTTCTGTTTTCTCGTCTCTCTCAGTTAAGTGTCCCGCTGCCATGTCCGTCATCTGATTCCTCCCTTTTTTGCACCATGTCTGATGATTCAAAGGTGAGACAGAGCAAAGGACTCATCATGCTGTCACTATTAATAAAAAAGGATTAGATTTAAATAATTTGGTCATTGTTTTTTAAATGACATCAGTGTATTAGTTGTATTTATTTTCATACTTTATTACGCTGCATTGTAAATATTTGGGAATTCTTGTTCATAACCAGGCATTTAAATAAGGCAGGCACAGTATTTACAGGGGTGGGCAAATATATGAATACCTTCCACTTACCTCTATTTAAAAGAAGAAGAAGTAGAAATCAAACAAATTGTTGTGTTGAAAAGCTTTGAAAGCTGAACATAAGTTGTTGAGGTTGTAGATGTCATCATTGTAATGAGTTGAAGTGTTATGTACTGTGTGTTATTCGTGTAGGTTGCTTCTATTCAAAAAGAGTTAAGTCGATTTCTGTTTTATTACCGGTCTCAGCCGGTGTGCAAGTTCACACTGGTTTGATTTTTATGCAAACTGGTAGAACCGTTATTTGTCATTATGACACGTTTATGACTTACTACAAGGTAGCCGACATCAGCAAACCTGTACCTACAGAAGGGGTGCCTTTCAAGTGGAGAAAAAGTGATGAAGTGCCGCCTAGTGTGCAGCGCCAGTGGAGAAAATGTGATTTGTTGGAAAACTCTGCATGCTACTGATTATGGCTGCACAACTATGAGCAAAATACTAATCCCAATTATTGATCACGATTATTCATTAATTTCAGGGACAACATTTCAGTAATGTACAGACCAATGCTCTTACTTTCATGTGGTTCTACATTCTTGTTGATTAACACATCTTTGTATCAAATTAAGACTTATATTTAGGTTCTTATTTTCCTAAATCCATAACATTTAAATGTGTTGCCAATGTGCGGGTCAAAACAAGTAGTGTGTATTATTCTCATACTTTGGACTGCAGCCACAACATTCTGGAAAAGCTTTTCCATCTGCCACCTAATATTTGTACATGTTTTCTTGTCTGTCCTGTTTTTTTTCTCCAGGAGAACCTCAAGGACAGACTGGAGAAGATTACCAACATGTAAGATCACTGAAAAGGAGTTCACAATTACCCCTCTTGGTTGTATGCCCAGTTTATTATTTGTTGTTTATTTTTTAGCTTGTCCTATTTCCATTCTAAAATGGCTACACAATTCAAGTTCTAAATCTGGCTAACCTTGTTGGCTTTGCCAGCGACTCTTCGAGCCGCCTACAAACGTCATTGTATTTTATTTATTCCAATTGACACAAGGGATTTAAAGTTGTTTTATCTAATTGCTGCATCCACTGTGCACCATTTGATAATGGCAGCATTAATTGCCACACCAACTTTGAATATTGTAAATGTTTCTTGATTTTGTTCAGTTTATTAGATTAATTAATGATAATATCTTTGTCTGGAATCTTTAGGTTGAAGAGCACCTCAAGTCTGCTGAAGAACACATAATCTACCACAACACTGTAAATATATTATGACAAATTACCATCAGTTGAGTTTGGGTTTAATTAATAAGCACATTCTTAATGCACTTTTCTATTGTTTTGGATTGACAATGTTCGATCACCGTGATCTTACTACGAAGCCATCTGAACTTTAGACTGTTGGAGCTCAGTCAAATGAAATGAATGTCCAGGAATAAAGGCCTCGCCTTATATGAGAAGTGAATGCTTTTCAAATAGCTACACAAATCTTAAAACTTGTTTGATTTGTTTTTCTTTTACTATTTTTATTTTTACAATTGATAACCCCTTTCACAATATTGTGTTTCATCGGTGAATATTATCTATCCTGTGGACCACTTTTAAGCTGACGAAATAAACTTGAAGCCTCTGACTAACTACAAACTTGTACTACTGTATTTCAATAATGCAAAACCAAGTTGGCACCATGAAAATAATTGTGTGCAACTGACAATGTGGGCTAGGCTGCTAGCTTTGAGCCTTAATATACCCACAGTAAACCAACATGTGTGATGTTTCTGACTGGCTTAATGGGCTGTAGATTAACCTTATAAAATGTTTTACTATCTAAAATACACAATGGCTACATATGTAAATTGCTGAACATGTTACAGTCAGCATATTTCTGTTTAAAATAGGTTTTAGATCCAAACGGGTGCAACAGTGAAAGTTATTTCACAGACTATTTGAGGACTTAAATATTCATATTTAGACCATTTTTCAATGAGATTTGCTATTCTATTTCTGGAACTCAGATCAACACCTTCACAATCCAATAACTTTAGCAATATTCTAGTTGTTTCTCTGCCAGTCACAATTCCATGTAACCAACACTATTGGTGCATCCATCTGTAACCATGACACTGACCAAATGTTTCCAGTTGCTGTTCAATAAAGTTGTCAACCTCAGCCACATCAGTTTTATTCTTTCAACACTAGAGCTGCTTCTTGCTTAAAATCCTTTCCCCTGTGTGTTTGCTTAGTTAGTACAATCTCATGTGAATTAACAAGCAATTTAAGTGTCATATATATATATTGTAAAACCACATTTTAAGTCTTCAATGAACTCACAATCCATTATATCTCAATAGAGGGTAACCTATGACAAAGAGCTGCTTCTGACATAATTATTAAAAACATTTCAAAGACGTACTGAAAGTCTATGGAAACAGTCATTTCTATTTCTAACTACTTTTCCTTGACCTCTGTGAAATAATGTCAAGGGGTCAAGGAAAGATGGAAAGGAGAATTCATGAGGAGTTAGGAAAAGAATACCGCAATGTTTAGAGAATCTGACTCCACTTTCACTAAACTACATAGTTTTGATGAGACGGCAGGTGGATTGTTAGTGACGTCAGTCTGCAGCGGTGAAATTACAATGTTCATGAGATGGACTACAAAACAGATTGTACATACTTCTTCTGTGTTCTTACAGCGTTGTCCCATGCAGAAGACATGAACAACCTGGGCCCTGTTCCACGTACGTGGTTCAACTAAGTGGATCAAATGTCCTATTAGCCAGCTAAAAGTAACCTGACAACTGATGTTTTGATAATGAAGATGGATAGTATTTTTATCTCTGTGGAGACCAAAATGAATGTTCTAGCAATGCACTCCATTTTAACGTTTCAAAGGTCACCCCAACCCCTGTGTGTAGTTATTTGATTTGTGTGCCTCTAGTTGTAAAATGAGAGTTATCAATCGTATCTAATCGAGATGAATGCGTGTTGTACAGTCTAGAATATTCTTGTGATGAGAAATAAATATTTGCATATAAAACATGATCGATAGGGTAAGGGTTAGGGTTTATTGTTGAGAGAACATTATTAATTATTATTAATTAACATTGTCCTTTGGTGGTCCTGTATGGTGTAGTGGCCATTTGTCAAATAAAAAACATAAAAAGCCCACTGATGCATCATGGGTTTGTGGTTTACACAGGCGAAAGAATGCATTGTCCATACATGATTATGTGTTTCTCATAATTTATGTAACTAAACTAAACAAGCAAACAAACAAAAGAACAAAGGACCTCCTAATGTTGCCTCTCCTGCTCTGGTAAAAAAACAAAAACATAGGCCTACCCAGGTGCATGCTGGTCCTGTACCTGCCTACTCCCATATATAACCACAAGTGCACTGCCCACAGTGTTACCCAATTAATAAACAAATGAACAACCAAAATACTAAATATACCTAGACAACAACAACAAATAATGAAACTGAACTAAAAACTACATGTGCTGCATGTAAGGGGTGCAAGAGGCCCGGCAGGGGTTGACGAGAGAGCACCTAGCGCAAATTGAATAGGCAGGGACAAAAAGGCGGTTGGAAGGACAATCGTCTTGGATGTGGGCGATTGCTTCTCTAACGGCTTCCCTCAACCTCCCATGTAACTGACATGTAACTGACATGTAATGACATGTGACATGTAATGTAATGTAACTGCCCCAACCACACAGGAAGGAGGCAGGATAAGAGAGAGAGGTTCAGGAGCAGAGTTCAGTCGAACTGGCTTGACAGGGTATCAGGCTAATTTTTTTTAGAACCAGTATGGTAAGTAAGTTGAAAAGAAAAAAAAGGGCCCAACTGGCTTGGCTGGTGTTGAGACGTTTGGCTGTGTGGATGTACTCAAAATTGTTGTGGTCAGTCCACAGAAGGAATGGTTGTTCGGCCCCCTCCAGCCAGTGCCGCCACTTCTCCAATGCCACCTGAGCCTGCAGCTCTCTGTTTCCTACATTGTAATCTGTCTCCTTTGACAGGAAAGCTCAGGGGCAAAGCTTGTTGTTCGTGGGCGAGCACCAATATGAAAGGCCCTCAAACCCAAACTAAAGGCTGGGGTCTGGGGGAGTAAGGATGGGTGCTGATGTGAAACTCCTCTGGAGCTTCTGGAATGTCAACATAGCCTTGGAAGACCACTGAAACGTGAGAAGAGAAGTTAAGGCACACTTATATGTTTTTGTTTTAAGACTGTGTTTTGAAAACAAAAACGATCTCCATCCACAATGGCTTTTCTGCATCGTTTTCAAAACGATCTCGTCCACACCAGGATCCCTGAAGTGAATATCACATGACTATTCATGTTGCTGAGTACCTAAAAGATCACAACATAGTATACTACAACACATGCAGTTGCTGGAGTCTTCCAAGTCAAAATACTTTCATTTAGAGCTTAATTTTCAGCCAATCACCTTTGTTATGCTGCATGATGGACACTCAGCTACTGCCACTTTTAGGATTGTGCCAATAAACACTGAATTACAAGTGTTTAGGTTTCCATCATGCACCAGCACTTCAATTTCTGTGGCAAAATAATAATCATTTTAATAATACCATTTGACAATAAAATTATTTACATTTATCTGTTTCATTTTAGCCAGTAATAAATAAGGCTGAAGAGCAGGGGCGGCTTGTCCATAAGGGCGATTGGGGCGACGCACTGCATAGGGGATGAGTGTCTTGCCCAAGGACACATAAAGATGGACCGGGGATCGAACCACCGATCCTCTGAAGGTAGGACTTTTAATTTGGAATATCTCCTAACTAGTATAGTAAAATTGGTGTATTGTCAGTATGGGTGAAATGACCAGTTCCTTGTTATGAATGTAAGACCGTGACTGGAATTAGTGATAAAAGTATCTTTACAGCACCAAGTATTCAGAAAGGACCAGTTTTTTTGTTACGAATGTAGGACTTTTACTTTGAAGAATCTTATTGGTTTAATTTTCTATATATGTGCAGACAGAGATGTGTCTTCAACATATATGCATTATAAATTGGTTCGAACCATTGAGAGAAATATATCAGATATTTGCTTTTTGATCGTAGAAAGGTAGGACTTTTACTTTGAAAGATGGAAAAGTAAACATTTTGGATTTTCACTATATCCATCCTGAAAACATATGCCTCAGCTATTGCCTGGAATTAAGTTATCTATGTTATAGTACCTTTATTTACTTTGTAAAAGCTCTGAATTGGAACAGTTTAGATGGTTGGATGTGTTCAGAAATATTCCGAACACATACACATCAGTGAGTCAGGAATTATTTAATTTATTATTTTCCATCAACCCTCAAATCAAAGATTAAAGACATTTAATGCACAGTTGAGTTGTATTCCCCCTTAACTCACGAGAAGCAGGTCTTTATACTTTATGTGAAGATAATGTATTAATCTAATTTCCAAATCGTATACGATTTGTCGACATGAAAACCGGATGTCGTTTCACGTGGATCTTTCCAAAATCGCTCCAGGTCTGGGGCGTTTGAATGTGTTTATCATGAATGTCAGTGTGTGGTGAGTTGAGTACGGAGATCCGAGTGTCTGCCGAGTATCCTCGCGAGGAGTCTGAGTTCGTCCTGAAAGGCAACGCTCGGGGCACAAACTGCTCAAAAGACGCGGGAGATTGTGACGTCGTCTTCCGCCACGGCTGGCTGTTAATTATACAGCAAACACGTCAAGAGAAAAGCAGCGACACCAACAAGACCTGTATCTGGAAAATTATGGAAGAGGTTCAGCAGCCAACGCCAGACAGGTAACTCGATCTAACTTTTTGTCTTTAAGCACAACAAGCACCGTGAGAAAGTAACGTTTCCGGTATCGTGAGGCTATGAGGCGGACATGTGGTGTCGTTCTTTCATCTGTTGTGCTCTGTATTTGTCATATTGAAAACGCTAGTCTGGTCGAATGTTTCACCCTGCTTCCGGTTAGTCTCCTCCCCATCCCGAGCCTCATGCAGCCCCGAGCACACGCGTTCACCTTTTAACGACGCTATCGTGTAGAAATAAATGAAACTACATATGACATGGCTTTAAACTCATCCTACCAGCTGACCCGACAGGAATGATTTCATATCTCACAGCATCTTATGTCATTCCAATGTATCATGACTTGGTCAATTCGTTCTTAATAACTTCATAGCACTCTTTCCGTTTTAATTAGTTTTTTTAAATAACGGGACCCCGATCAAGAGCATCGAATTGCATCTATGCTGTTATAACAGATACATGAATAGATAGATGAACTGTTTGCCGTAAAGGTTCACAAGTTGTCAGGAGTTAGTCAGAATGTCATTAGATCACGCGCACACACACACACACACACACACTAGGTTTCCTTTTAAACAATATGCAAAGGAAACGTAACTTACCTTTACATAATAATTAATGTGTGTGTCCTTTTATGAACCCTTTCCGCAAGTGGGATGCAGGAATTACCCACAATTAATGCAAAGTTAAACAAAGCCCGTTAACAACAACCTTAAGGATTGACCGATGATGAAGACATCTATAGGCTATGATGTATGCAGAAGCCAACATATTGTACACCTCTCTCTACACTGCACATTGTGGTGTCATCACAACAAAGAAAGCTTACAGAGACCTCCCAGTAGCTCATAATGTGTCATGAGACTTTTACTGAAGAGATGGAGTAGTGCCAGTGAAATTTTCATCGAGTTAATACTTTCCAAG
Source organism: Pseudoliparis swirei (assembly GCF_029220125.1). NCBI lineage: Eukaryota > Metazoa > Chordata > Actinopteri > Perciformes > Liparidae > Pseudoliparis > Pseudoliparis swirei. The sequence continues at coordinate 12,061,606 of NC_079411.1, forward strand.
CTGTTAAAGAACTTGTATACATTTATCTGCTGTGTTAATGACTCAAAAAATGAAACCATCTTGGTTTTATCAAACATAAAGTTTAATACTACACCCTACCAGTCCCAGCTGTGGAGACACTGGTACAGCGGTCTATTTATTTAAGACATTTGTAGATCTATGTATTTTATTCTATTTTTTTTTGCGATCAAATGTTGTATTTTATTCTATTTAATATTTTGTACTATCTGGACTGTGATTCTAAAAATAAATGTTGAGTGATTAAAGATGGGACATGGAAAATGCATGACTTCAGAGGAATGCAAGCAGAGATTATATATATTTATTCATCAAAAATGCTTTTGTTATTGAAGATGTTTTGACAAAAAACGAGTAAATGGATCATCATGGACCACTTATTATCATCAATGACCTCCTCTCGTGAGGAAAGATGTTGAAATCGGGGAGTAAAATAAATATCCACACTATCTTTTTGATGTCATGTGATATGTTGCAGCTAAGTGTCATGCCGTTCATATTGACACCAGTTCAGTCTCACACTCAACCATTTAGCAGGTGTCAAATGAGGGCTATGGGTGACACTGGGATTGGGCCATTAACTTGTTCCAGTTTCACCAAAATGATCATCAATGCTGTCAACACATCTGGACCATAGTTCTGTTCTTCACAATAAGATATTCAATTCAGTTTATTTTGTATAGCCCAATATCACAAATTAGCCTCTGGGCTTTACAATCTGTACACATAAAATATCCCTGTCCCAGGACCTCACATCTGACCAGGAATATATCTGGCTTCAACAACTCCAAACTATGCAATACAAGCTCTGTAATTTCCATTTGAGCGTGTACCGCCACCTGCTGGATGTTTTGTTACACTTGCAATGCACCAGCTGATCCATGGAATTGAACAATTATCTACACGTATGTTGTATATAAATTAGTACTCTCGTCACACACAGTGCAGAGTAAGAGTTATATTCTAATTAAAAACACAAGTATTCACGATTGAAAAGCTACATTGTTAAAGCAAAAGACAAATGACCTGAACACATTTTTGAAAAGATGATAAACATTTATTTAAATCCAAAAGAGACAACAAAAATCCAAAATTAATCTGGACACAAATGACATTTGACATTTAAAATAATCTCCATCTTTCAGGAGTGTGACCAATAAACAGAATTTATTTTAAACTTTTAATTAAATAAAATGATCAGATTTTCATGGTTTGGCATACAAAGAAAGTTAACATTTATGTACACTACCGGTGGATGTCGTGAGTCCAGCAGACGAGGGGCTGGATGATGATGATGGTCTGCCCGATAGGAGGCTGTATAAATAAAGCTGAAAAAGCATAAGCATGTTTTGTTTAATCTTCATCATGGCTAATGTCAAAGAATTTGTGTGCGCTGACCAGGAGACGGCAAGGTGGCGGTGTTCCTTAGCTGGCAGGCGACTTCCTAAACAGCTCACTGTCCATGTACCCGGCTGGGGACGTGAACATATTTTGTGACTGCTGTTTTAAAAATATTCTGTCGCCATGTCTTTCATCTGTAAGGCGGATATTAACGATCTGCAATTGGTTTTGATGGCAGAACAACATGATTGGGACATCCCTAAAAGTTAAACTTTCTCCCTCCTCTCTGCTGGTCTGTTCTGAATTACAAGCTGAACCGTGACATTTGTGATCCGTTGCACTCGTAACAATAAGCTTCTTCTCAATGCCCTTTCTCTTTCTGGTATATTAAAGTGATTGTTTATGGTAATCTTATTGAAAATCATTACCAGTGTACTGTATACCCAACTGGTGACATAATGGATTGATGTGTTGACAGAAGAAACTGCTCAGAAACTAGCTGCGACTTTAGTAAATTGAAAGCCTTTTCGGCTAGAAAACCAGTTTTTGACTTCAGAGAAAAATTTACACTGTCTTTGTTTCTCTGTAGCGGCACGAGGAAGAGGGAAGACTACCTGGAATGGCCGGAATACTTTATGGCTGTAGCCTTTCTGTCAGCCCAAAGGAGCAAAGACCCAAGCTCACAGGTGTGTGTGATTGTTTGTTAGTTAAAAGGTTGTAGCAATTGGATACTTGACAAAGATTTATCGAATTATATATATATATATTCATTCAATTCTGTCTTGTATAGACCAACATTATAAATTTGCCTCAGAGGGCTTTACAATCTGTACACATATGACATCCCTGTCCCAGGACCTCACATCAGATCAGGAAAACTCAACAGCAACAGAGGAGGATCCCTCTCCCCGGATGGACAGACGCAATAGATGTCATATGTACAGATTAAACAGCGTTGCATAGTTACAACACATTCAATGAATATGACGGCATCAGCAGGGCCACAGAGGCAGGAGTCAAAGGATGTAGGCAGGGCCATTCAGAAGGACACCTGGCCAATGGACCCTTTGCGACGTGAAGTCACACAAACTCCGTAGAGGAGAGTTGGTAAAGATGGCAACGGACAACTTGGATGTACAGTACCTTGTATAATTATTCACGTCCTTGGACTTTTCTACATTTTGTCATGGTATAATCACATGTGAAAATGGATTTCATTGTGATTTATGTAATGAACCAACACAAAATATTCCATTATTTGGAAGTGTGGGAAGGGGATATGACATGGAACTCAAAATAGTTTACAAATAAAAATCTGATAAGTGTTGAGTGCATATGTATTCACCCCCCCCCCCCCCCCTGAGTCAATACCTGGTTTCGCTGCAATTGCAGCTGCACGTCTTTTGGGGTATGTCTCTAGCAGCTTTGCACTTGAGATGGAAATGTTTGTCCATTAGGTGAAAAAAAGGAACAGCTGTGGAACCTCTCTCCCTTCTCTGCAGGTGGGCGCATGTATAGTGAACCAGGAGAATAAGATAGTTGGCATTGGTTACAATGGTATGCCCAACGGCTGTGATGATGACCAGCTACCCTGGTCCCGTTCTGCTGACAACCGGCTTGACACAAAATACCCCTATGGTGAGAATGCATGCGCACACACACACTTCCTGCTATAACCTCACTTTAATTTTTGATAATGAAGAAAGGTTTCTGCTTCTCCGTTGATCAGAAGGGCACATAATCATCTGCATCTTTCTCTAGTTAAAATGGCCACCTTGACTAAATTGACCACGTGGTGTTTAGACTGAGACTTGTACTTCCACCCCAATACATTGGAGTTTACTGGAATTGTTTCTGTGGTTCTTTTTTTTAAAGTACTGAAAATGCATTGAAAGTCAACAGCAGCATCTATTTCCAGAAGTGGTGTTATGGTTATTCATCATCCACAAACCTCACTGTGGAAAGTTCATTGGAACTATTTGAAACCAAATGTAACTAAATGGATGTCGACTGGTTCTATGCTTATGTTGACAAGAGAAGTAAGTGTGTTTTTGGTCCATTTCTCCAGTTTCATAGAGAACACACACCACCAGGGATCGTGTATGTTATGCCTGTGCCTCGTCAAAGGTTTGCTTGTGGCTTGATTGCAAAACAACCTAAAAGTCACTTGTACTGACTGGGTATCACGCCACTCTGTCCCTCAGTGTGCCACGCCGAGATGAATGCCATTATGAACAAGAACAGCGCTGACGTGAAAGGCTGCACCATGTATGTGGCTTTGTTCCCCTGCAACGAGTGTGCCAAGCTCATCATCCAGGCCGGTAAGTGTCTATACTCACTCACTCACTCACTCTTACCTCCCGCGGTACCAGCAGCTGTAATCCTGTATGCATTGTCTACATATATTTGGTGTCTTGCTTTGACACATTGTTGTTTCCAATGCTGCAGCTAATCTAGGAATTTGGTCTCTTTCTCTCTACAGTATGACATGTATGCAATTTTGACTTTTGGACAAAAGAAAAGTCTAGCATTATTTTAATTTTGATTTTTACAATTTAAAGGTTTTATTGGACTTATGTGAGTATCAACAAATATGTGTTAAATTTATATACATGACCTTGTCAACCTTGTGTTGGCATGTGGCATTTATTTAGAACCTGTAATAGTCTACCCACAGAACCCTCTTCTGTCAGACCATTAACTCATAACTTTTGAGTTTATACTACCGGAGTGTACACCATTGGTCGAAGGTTTCTACATCAGATGTCTAACTGACAGTGCTGGAGCTAAATTTAATGAAGCGATTCCTTCTGTATTTGATTCAATGTGAGAATGAAACTAGACTCGATAGTCCCTCTGAAGAAGAAGAAGACGACGGAGAGGCAAAGGAGGTTTGCTCCCTGGGTATAACCCTTAGACCTGCAAACTAAAGCAGACATCACGAAAGCATATGGCATTCCACCCATTTGGAAGAATCACACTTAGTTTGGCGAGATAGTCATAAAACATATAAGGCCCTCCATAATGCCACAGCAGCCTATTACTCATAAGCAATAGATCAAAATAAGATCAACCCCCGGTTTCTCTTTAGTACTGTAGCCAGGCTGACAGTCACAGCTCTGTGGAGCCGAGTATTCCTATAGACCTCAGTAGTAATGACTTTATGAACTTCTTTTACATTACATGTCATTTAGCAGACGCTTTTATCCAAAGCGACTTACATTCAACCTAGAGTACAAACTAAGAACAACAAGAATACAGAAAGTAACATTTACTCAACATAGTCGAACTACAAACAGTCTGGATTTCGAGTGATTAGCTCGAAGTGACCAGTTGAGCAGCTGCATTCTGGAAAGCTGCAGAGTTCGGATGGCCTTAGCAGGTAGACCAGCCAGGAGGGAGGTGACCAGCCAGGAGGGAGTTGCAGTAGTCGGGGTGTTCTTCAATGATAAGATACTAAATATTAAACAAGATTAATTTTCTCCTGCCAACCTATCCTCAAATAAAGTAACCGTAGAAACAGCTGTCTGTTGTCTGCGAGGCAATATGAGACAGCGTGTTATTCCAGCGACTGCTCTGCTGACCATCCGGAAAAAACATGTGTATTGCAAGCGGCAGACTGCGCTAGAATATGGCGGTCACGGAACTTTGTTTGCCTTCTTTGTTTTGTTTTTTTGTCACAGACTCGTGCTTATTAACGACGTCGGTTTTGAACATGCAATTTATTTCTAATGTGTTACACTTTTGAACAAAAGGTGTCTTTTATCAAAACACATTTGTCATAACCCCAAAAAATCATACATCCAAACATTTGTTATCATAACTTACCATGTTATCATACATGGTCACCTGTTCTCATCTGGTCAAAAACGGTGTGCTCCTGCTGGTCTAGTAACCCCTGGCCCTCGTGCTCCTTTCTTATATTGGCCTCTGTCCTAATTGATCGCGGCCCTCCGCCCTCTAGTGGTGGGAGGTCCAACAAAACAAGTAAAATGTCTAACGTTTTTTTTATTTGGCAATTCTGCATCACTTCATAATCAATCCCTCCCTCTGTCCAGGTATCAAGGATGTGGTCTATCATTCTGATAAGTACCATAGGAGTCTGGAGACGGAAGCTTCTAGAAGGCTGCTCACTATGGCACGCATAGAATTCAGGTGAGTAACATGTTTATACATACCGGAACAAGTGGAAATGTAAAAAAATTGATTATGCACATGAAACGAGGGAAGCATTAAGATAAACACATAAAGGAACATAATACAGATCCTTGGTTCCCCAGCAACACACCCACCTCGTGTGATGTACCTCAGGCTCATTCCATTATAGTGCAATGAAACTATCCAGCTTTATAATGGAATTGAAAGCCCCACTTTGCCAACATTCCTAGTTAAAGAGAGGATGAAAAGTAAAGCTAGACGACATATGCCTGTGGCCCCCCCATCACTAAATCCACCCAAAACAAAACCCATGCAAATGACATATTGTACACTCTGATTCGATGAAAAAACACAAGGCCCAGACTTTATTGTGAGGCCCTTGGCCCCAAACTGATTTATAATATTTAGATATAAGAATATTGAATTCTGTTATCCTGAGACCTTTTACCCCTAAATAACGTATTCATAAATAACACATTTTACTGGTTATTGATCACAAATAAGAAAGGTAGTGGGCAACATGCATATGGGTAACTCCAGATAAGTGCTCTTCATAGGTAAAACACAGCTCTAGTTCTAGTTGGATTAATGTTGAATATAATGGGAGCTTTTGACACGACCCTTCTTGACTCTTCTCCTGATTTGAAAGGATTGGATCCACCACAGTGAACAGTAGCAGTCATGACCTCCAGGAAGTGGGTGGTAATGACTGAGGTTTGAGGGTGCTTGAAGTGCTCCAAGACATGCCAGAGGTGTCCTGGTTGATATAAATGAACAGGTCAGAACTGGTCAGGTCTCTAAAGCTGAGGAATAGCTCCTTGTGCCTCTGCAAAGATTGTCTGTCTCAGACCATGTTGGTCATGTCTGGCAGGAAAACAGGCGGAGTGGAAGCAGACAACGGCCCGGAGTGAGTGAAGCATAAGGACCTTTTAAAGCCAACCGGAAGGCTGCTTCTAATATGTATGAACAGCAGAGCAGCTTGTTACTTTGCTTGTCAGTTTAGTGGCGGGGCAGTACCAGTTTTGAATTAAAGCTTCATTCTTATTTGGCCAATAATTAGGCAACCTAAATATTCTTTAAGGCACCGACTACAACAGATATGTATGAAAACGCCCTCTGCTTACTTTGTATAGCTCTACATGTAAAACAGAGCATGAGGACATCTTAGCACAACAGATGTAAGTTTCTTTTCTACGGACCTGAAATGAACCCCGTCATTCCATCACGACACTTATAATCCAGAACTGAAGTTTGTATAGACATGATCCTGGTTTGGCATCTACTGTGGATGCTTCTAGCAGTAAGAGTCCAGTGCAAGAGATATTTTGTCATGGTGGGCTCCTGAGGCCATATTCTTTTTTGGGCTATTACCTTTGTCAGATTAGTTAATTTTGTGAGAAAGCTTTTCCCAAACAAGCTTAACGCGTGTGTGTGTGTGTTTTCTTCTTTGTGTTTCGGCAGGCAGTTCAAGCCCAAGAGGACTGAGATTGTCATTGATTTTAATTCCATTAACAACCCTGGAATGCTGAACAGCGCGACCAAGTGAAAACGCAAACGGCCCACCTGAGGGAGGAAGAGGCCGACTGATGAGATTTAAAGGGACTTTGATGCCTTTCTTCTGTGTGTCTTCTTGCCCCCTGCTATGTCCAAAGGAAAAGTGAAGGATACCTTGACTTTGGTGCCTTTTTTATATTCTGGTTAACTGTATATTCAAGATAGTTTGATTTGGCCCTTTGAGGATGGTGCTTCCCCCTTTTAGAACTCCCTTTTGGGTTCACACGTACACAAGGACTCTGAACCCACTTCCTCAAGTGTTGATTTTAAAAATGATTGTTGTGAATCTGATCTTCTCATCCTTCTGTTTTGGGTGAAAACCTGAAATATACTTATTTTCTCTCCAAAAAAAAGTTTGAGATTAGTGTTTAGGCTCCTTGGCAATTGGTTTATTTGACCTTTCACATTTACAGTGTTATTTGATTCATCCAACCAGAAAGTAGCGACTGTTATGATGTAGTGTCAGTGTAATTTTTCCTTGAAACAGGCATCTAATACAGAAATAAGGTCCCAAGGAAGCACACCTGAGACTTATTTCTTCAATGCTAATGCAACAAAAAAGCACTAGTTTGTCAGATTAGAAGGATTAATGGAGCTTCTTTGTGAATGGCTCAATTATTCCAACATTAGCGCTCTATTATCTTTACACGCTGTGCATGATATGGATTCTTTTATATTCCCTGGAGGAGAGATGCATCTTAGTTTTAATGACCATTTCACAAATTTTTTCTGAAAGATGTTTCAGTTCAGTTTAGATTAATTTCATGACCCCAAAAGGGTTTTAGAAACGTGGATCCTAGTCACTGATTGTTATACCTACCATAAAGAGTATTCTTTCTGTTTTACTTTTCTAATATGCTGTTACAAGTCTGTGAAGGCTGATCATTTTTCATGTATGTTGATTATGTACATGCTTTATGCTTTCTACATTAGTAACTGGTAAACACTTCTATGTCAATAAACTGCTGAAACACATGAGCTGGTGTCCACTGTGTTCATTAGTCTGAAAGACATTTTATGATCGGATTAGTTTTAGGAATGACACATTTATCCACTTTTTCACTTATGGTAGATGGTGTCATAGGACAGTAGGTCAGCTTTTAGAAACTGACCTACTGAGAGGCACTTATGGACATGTGGCTGACATTGGCTATCATGCATCATATGGATCTCATGTCCCTTCACATAAGAGTCAAAAATATATAAATATTATTTTTTCAGCTGCTGTGTAATTGACCTGTTTTGACTAACTTTGTCTTCTCAAACTTTTCATCCAGATTAATAATGAGAAAAGGACCAGTTTACACACCTGGATTAGTTGTAAGACTCGTGGAAACTGGGCGTTTAAGATTATAACGTGACCAACAATGTAATCTCGGCTCAACAGCAGGGAAATGTATGGAATAAAGTGTTTTTAAAAAAAAGGTTGTTTTTAACTATTTGAACGTCAAGGGATTTGGAAACTCACAACATTTGTGCATTATTATTTTATATTTGTTCCCTGTATGAACATTTCAGGGACTCTTTGTTTCCAGGAAATGAAGGATTTGGCAGCTTTTTGCTCCTTCGTGCTTAAATAGTTCACAGAACCAAAGTTCACGGTGGGGGTAGTAGAGGGTTTGGGCATGTGTTGAAATGCCACAAGGTGTGGCGTGCGCAGAAAGCCAGTTATCTGGCATTCACACTCGGGGAAACCCCCACCAATTATATATGTTCATTTTTTGCAAAGAGACAGTCAAATATTTCTACTAAGCCACCACCAGCTTGAGATTCAGACGTGTTGAAAACCAGTCTGATGAGACGCATCAAGCCCTTTCTGCATCGCTGGACTGGGCTGCATTTTGATTTTGGCCACGAAACAAAGCGCGAGCAGCAGATACTCCACAGGGAGTGGGCACAATCGAATCTCATGCTTATTAGCCAATGCCCTGCTGCCGAGGGCAACAATGGAGCAGGAGTGACCAAGCACTCTGGGGAGGAAGTTGACCGAGGAAGAGCAAAAAGAGTGTCTTCATTGGCTCAATAAATAAGTGCAACAAGTCTTGTGGCCTTGCTCTCAATAACACAAACTATATTCAGTTTATTTAAATTCCGTTTATTTGTATAGCCCATTCTCACAAATTCCAAATTTGTCTCAGAGTGCTTTACAATCTGTACACATAGATATCCCTGCCCCAAAACCTCACATCGGATCAGGAAAAACTCCCAAATAACCCTTCAGGGGGAAAAAAGGGACGAAACCTTCAGGAGAGCAACAGAGGAGGATCCCTCTCCAGGATGGACAGGCGCAATAGATGTAATGTGTACAGAAGGACAGATTTAGAGTTAAAATACATTCAATGAATATGACAGTGTATGAATAGTTAGTAGTAGGCATATTCCACGATGGAGACCTCCACGATCCATCAGGCAGATGGAGGTAGAGAGGGGTGGGCAGAGCGTCAACAGGGTCTTGGCATAGTTGGTAGTAGGCAAACTACACGATCCAGACCTCCGTGATCCATCAGGCAGATGGATGTAGCGGAGGAGTGGGCAGGGCATCAGCAGCGCCATGGCATCAGACCCAGCCGGGTCCGATGGACCCTATGAAACGTGAAGTCACAAGGACTCCGGAGAGAAAGCAGAGTTAATAATGTGCAATAGAGAGATAAAATCTATAAATAAGTATAGAGAAAGAAGAAGATACAGGTGCTCAGTGTATCCTAAAACGTCCCCCAGCAGCTTATAAGCCTAGCAAAATATCAAGGGGCTGGACCAGGTGAACCTGATTCAGCCCTAACTATAAGCTCTGTCAAAGAGGAAAGTCTTAAGTCTCCTCTTAAATGAGGTGACTGTGTCTGCCTCCCGGACTGAAGGTGGAAGCTGGTTCCATAAAAGAGGAGCTTGATAACTAAAGGCTCTGGCTCCCATCCTACGTTTTAAGACACTAGAAACTACAAGTAGTCCCGCATTTAGTGAGCGCAGCTCTCTAGTGGGGCAATATGGTACTACAAGCTCCTTAAGATATGATGGTGCATCACCATTCAAGGTTAAGAGAATAATTTAAAAAGTGATTCTTGTTATTACAGGGAGCCAGTGCAGAGCAGCTAGTGCAGGAGTGATGTGATCTCTTTTCTTAGTTTTAGTGAGAACACGAGCTGCAGCATTCTGGATCAACTGGAGGGACCTAAGAGACTTATTAGAGCAGCCTGATAATAAGGAGTTGCAGTAATCCAGTCTAGAAGTAACGAACGCATGAACCAATTTTTCTGCATCTTTTTGAGACGAGATGTGCCTGATTTTTGAAATATTCCGTCAATGAAAGAATGCAGTCCTTGAGATTTGCTTCACGTGGGAGTTAAAGGACAAGTCCCGATCAAAGATAACGCCGAGATTCTTTACAGTGGTGTTGGATGCCAGGGCAATGCCATCTACAGAAACCACATCACCAGATAATTGATCTCTGAGGTGCTCAGGGCCGAGTAAAATAACTTCAGTTTTGTCTGAGTTTAACATCAAGAAGTTCCAGGTCATGTTGATAATGATTGCCTTAGTGCTGCATTCATCTCATTGTTGGACTCGATTGGCTTCTGCCAGAGAGTACAGAAACCCACTCACAGCTTTGGCCACACGCTTGATCTTGTTCTTACATATGGCGTTACATTTTGGATGATTGTATATCATGGTAACTTTAATAACTGCACGCTATGAAGCATTAGTTAAGTATGAGTATACACTTAATTTATCATTTATAAACCATTGTTTCACACTTCATAAATGATACATTCACCATTTTTAAATTAAGTATTATATAATGCTTCATAGCGTGCAGTTAAACTGTTCTCGTTTATTTTAGTTTGTCTCTAATATTTAGTCATGTTCGAGGCCGCAGTGGCCTAGAGAAGTCTCTCTAGCTCTCTAGCTCGGTAACACTTAATAATAAGTGCACGCTATGAAGCATTATATAATACTTAATTTTCAAATGGAAGTCAATTTGTATTAAAGTACTAGATTTATTCTAAATTAGCTTGAAGAAAAATCTACATCCTCAAAACATCGGAATAAGAAGACACTTTAGCAAGAATCTATTTCCTGGAGAGCACTGCTGTAAGAAACAACCAATCGGACAGCTTCAAAATATTAAAGGTTTCAATAAAAGTTGAGCTTTGCATAGATGACTATTTATAAACCAAATTGATTTAGTTCACTTTTGTATTAGTTTTGGATCAATCCAAAATCTCTTGTGAGTTGGGTCACTCATTACAGTAAGTATACACTTTTATACTTGTTTATCCACAGGGACATGATATATTGGTCCAGTGGTAAAAACAAATGCAAATTGTTATTCAGAGAAAAAATTACATCTTTTCACAGTTTTGTTTCAGCCAGTGATGACTACAAACTGGGCTGACCCAAGCGCTTACATTGGGAATGAGAAGTGGATAGTGGTGGTGGTGGGAACCAATGGCTCAGAAAATATCATTGGCTCTGTACAGGGACATGAAATATCAAAGCTGATTCATAGCTGACCCCCAGTGTGGTGCAGTTATATGTTGCAGTGGATTATGAAAAAGTTAAATATAAGAATAAAATAGTTTTATGGCATGTTATCTTTAGGACTCTTATATGGCATACTAGGGTATTGTTGAATACACCTTTATGTCATAATATATTTAAAAATATTTAATTATTTATTATAATCTTTATGAAATACTAAATCATTTGTATTACATATGTATGTACTATATTTTAATAACTCTTTTATGGCATACAATACAATGAGGGGCAACTGTGGCTCAATGGTGAGCAGGGCCTCACTAGTCCATGTGCACGTGTCCTTGAGCAAGACACTTAACCCCAAAGGTCTCCCATAGCTGTTCTTTGGTGTGTGAATGTTAGTTACTCCTGATGTGCAGGTGGAACCTTAGCTTCTCCCATCAGTGTGTGAAGGGGTGAATGATGTCATGTGTTAAAACGCTTTGAGTGGTCGGAACACTAGAAAAGATCTATACAAGTACAGGTCCATTTACCATGGTATTTTTTATTATACTTTGGCTTACATAGTTTTTCTTTTTTACAACTTGTTATTGACATGTCTATACTATGGCATTTGTATTTACATACGATATTGTGATTTATTTGTATGACCTACTATAGGTCATAAAAATAGGGGCGACTGTGGCTGACCTCAATCAGAGGAGTGCTGGTTTGATTTCCCTCCCGCTAAGGACTGATAAGTACTTCAACAACAACTCTGACCCTCGACGCATGTGGACGTTACAGCAATCACACCCCTCGAGCTCCCCTGAACACTGGCATTCCACAGGGCCGTGTCGTCCCCTCAACATGGTCCAACACTATTATCAACTTAGTCTTCCGACCTCTCAAAGCTCTTTAACACAATATGACATCATTAATCCATTCACACACTGATGGGAGGAGCTAAGGTTCCACCTGCACATCAGGAGTAACTTACATTCACACACACAGCGACAGGAGCAATTTAGGGTTAAGTGTCTTGCCCAAAGACACATGGACATGGACTAGCAGAGCTGAGGATCGAACCGCCGATCCTCTGATTGAAGGACGACCCTGCTTACCACTCAGCCACAGTCAGTATGATGTTTTTAATAACTCTTTTGTTGCAGAATGCCTCCCCTTCATCTAGGATTTCTATACCTTCCGAGTCCAGAGACCCTTCACACCCTGGTAACTTCTCCACCAGCCCCATCGAACACAACCAGACACAAAAACGGCTTCTTTCCACAGACAGTGAAACGCTGAACATCAGCCACTTAATGTCAGTAACAATGTGCAATAACACGGTAGCTGTCTATAAAATATTTAATAGTTTAAATACACTGTTTCAACATGTTACTATCAATGCTCTCAATATAAATGCAAGCATAATACTCTGAATACGGCCATATCCCCCCTCATGCATATGAACCCTAAATTACAAATTATCCTCAGAGGATAACAATCAATCTGTAAACATAAGACATCCTCTGTCCCGGGACCTCACCTCGGATCAGGAAAAACCTTCAGGAGAGCAACAGAGGAGGATCAGGATGGACAGAAGTACGACAGATGTCATGTGACCAGAATGAACAACATAACAGAGTTACAACACATTCAATACATATGACATACATTATTCATAATAAGAGTATAGTAAGCATGAAGAAAAAGTTACAACTTCCAAAAATAACAGCAGCAGTGGATATAGTAGAATAATGATGCTAATAATAGCAGTATTGGTAATAGTAAAAGCATTGGAAATAATAATAATAATAATAAAAAGCAGTCCTTTAGCTTTAGCTGAAAGTCTTTTTATGTGTACATTCAAGTACATTGAAAGCCACAAAGAATTATTTGCACGTCTTCACACACTTCACACGACTGATACTGACTTGATGCGCCTATTGCAGATAAGATGTTTACTTGTTGATGATTACAATTTCTGTTTGAAAAAAGTGTTCTGCGGTCCAAATAATTTAACACTAAAGTTCATTATCTTTGGCATTCTGTCTATTGGGAAAATATAACCATTTTCTGTAAAACCTTGGGATGCTACAGTTGATAATTCTGCTCCCATTATGATTTGCTGTGATCTGCACCTCAGGTGCTCCTGTTCTCTTTGTACTCATTCAGGGGTCCAAACCAGCAACCCTCCTGTGACCAGTCCCCCAGGCCACTGCTGTCCTCGATGCAGTCGGAGAAACCACGAAAGAGAGGAAAACGATATCTGCATGATGTTATGTGAATCAGACTCTGAGTGAAAGAATATCCTTGTTGTGACATAACCTAAATTGACGGAAGGGCGCCACCAGGAGTGGAGCCTGCTTCTTAATTTGATTCATTTCAACCAATCAGTAAGCTTTAAAATATTCAGTGTGATGTAGCCGAGGAAAGGCCACTGCTGAGAGAGCACAACAGTATTACCACGCTGTCTCTTCCTGAATCAGTGGGTTGTAACCAAGTTCACGAGAGAGAAACGAACTGGAAGAGCTCAACAACCTCGACCTTCTCATTCTTTGTCCTGCCAGATATTATAAAAGTTAAATCAAAACACAAATGTAGCACAGCACTTTTCTGTGTGTGTGTCTGTGACTAAAATATAAGTTGCCTGGTTCATCATAGACACATTGATGGTTAACTGCTGCCTGCTGACCAATCACTGGAAGAATCCACCGATCATCAGCTGGTCCGAGTGACTTATTTCTGCCTTAACTCTGCCAAGATTTTGGGATTTATGGTCCAATCAGCAGCGTATGCTTTAGAGCGGGGCTACCTTGTGATTGACAGGTCTATCAGACGTGTAAGTCCCTCCTAGTTAGAATGTGGTCACTTACATTCACTGGTTGCAAAAAAACCAAGATGGCGACGCACAAAATTCCAAACTCAAGGCTTCAAAACTCTGTCCCCTTCTCATATACAATCTCTGTATGTGACGCGCTTAGAGATTAATATACAATAAATATTATGAAAAAAGATTCATTACAATGTATTAACGTACAAAACATACAATTCATTTTACTCCTCAAAGCTACCTTGCACTTCAAACTTGAATCAAAACCGTCTTTGTTGGTCCTTTTGGGTTTGAGAGTTTGCAAGAGAAACTGGATAAATAAGGCATATAAAACTCAATATCGCCTACTTTTAGCGAGCTTCCTGTGTGTGAAGAAACGGGCATGTCGTTGCTCATTTTGATGAAAAGAGTGTATCAGATAAGACACTCGGGAAAGGCAGGGCTCCTGAGTTTTTAAAGAAGATTAAGCCTTTTCAATTGAATTTGTGTTTTGATAACTGCTTTCTATCTTTACTCAATACCAACATCACAAAACTGCATGGAACAATGACACCACATTCATTTCATCTTTTCATTCTGTTGTACAACACAGTAAAAAGAAACACAATAGTTTCAAGGAGTTTTATTCTTTACCGTAGAAACACTGTACATAAATTACTTTCTCTGAGACTAATATTGATGTACGGATAAGTGGAATTTCTCAACCTTCAAAATAAAAAAAAGATCAAACCATAAAACATTGTCAACTCGTCTCTGAAAAAAGATTGGTGGCATATGACGTTAACACTGTGTAAAGTTCCTGTTCTTTCCTTAAAATGATTTAAGATGCCTTCCCAACCTTGTAAACACACATATACACAAAGAAAACTCCTCTATGAGAGTACAGAGACCCACAATCAATGAGAAAACATCCACATCGATTTTGATCTGTTACTGTTACTCATTAAAGTCACTGATGGCAATGCACTGTCCCTTTAAGGAGAAACGAGCAAAAAACGAGGAAAGAAGCAGCGATTAGTTACTACTCACAGCAACCCAGCCCCCCAAAGCCATGACAATATGTTTCTATTGCAAGCAATACTACTACCGTTGACCGATAAAAGCACATGAGTCACATTTAGCAGAAGTGAAGGGCTCCTGGGTGGACAGGGGACCAGTGCTTCACCGGACCGGTGAGCCCACTTGGTCCGAAGAGAACCCGATACAGCCGCAGCACCGTCTCTCACAAACCTGTTGATTGGAGTCTGACACGATACAATGTTATCGACTTGTAGAAGGACGGGGATGAGAAGGAGGTTTTAAAACTGACCAAACAGATAGTAGATAAGAAGGAAACGGAAACACAACGCAACGTTTTGTTTAGTTCAGATCATGGTTCATTCCGGTGGTGGTGGTGTAATAATTGTAGTAATAGTGGTATAGGTAATAGTATGTAAATGTATTTTTGTTCATTTTTGTATCCCCTTTTTGTCTGAAGCAAATGCAAGTTTACATATATATATATTTAAAAAATTAAAAAAAATCCAAACAGAAAATAAAGTCTTTTTTTGTTTCCCCTCGTACAAATAGTCCTTTTTGTGCCCGTCTCTCTTAGAGTCCACACCAGTTCCAGTTCCTCTTCAGCCATGGAGACAATAGATCCGACTGCTCGTGTAACCCAGAGTGACCCGCACAGATATGATACCTGCAACATCTGTGAGGGATCCACAGACGGTTGTTATGGCGACCGCTCGGACAGTTTACAACTGTCTAAATGCTCGGCTGTTTGAACCAGTCTCTCCATCCCACTGTTTCACAGCCAGATAGCACACGATTATAGCACTCAGGTTAGCCCCGCCTACCAGAGAGAGGGGGAGGGGCATGCGTGCATGCTGTTAAAAGGCAGACAACAGGGTGAAAGAAAGAAAGTATAGATAGAAAAGAGTGAGAGAAAAGGCGTTGGTCCAAAGACTAAACCTTGTTGCAGGCGCATGAAGATTGTTTTTAACCATCACAACTGCAGTTTGTGTTTGGGGTCATTTGCGTTGAAGTGATCGTTCGCTATATATCCTACTTCTCAGAATAAAACTAATTTGCAAACATAGGGTCTCTTCAGTGGCTATTTTTGAGTTGCAGGACAGTCCAGCCTGTGACATCCACTTTGTGTTAAAACTGAACTTGTTGTTAGTCTTTGACAGTCGCAGTAGAAACGAGCCGTAGGTTGGTGCCGTGTTACCTCCTGCCGATCTCACTCTGCCGCAGGAACTGCATGTTGTTGGCGCTGTCGGCGAGCTCTGGATACTGCTCGATGGACAACACGTAGTAGCCGTCGTAACCCAAAACCTTCCCGCTGCTCAGCAGCTGCCGTTTCTCTCCCTCCGTCCACAGCCGAACTCCTTCCTCCCCGTCTCTCACCCGCTGCTGCTCGCGGGCCCAGGCGCTCGCCAGCGCCCTCTGCCTGGCGTGCTCCAGGATTCGCGTCTTCTCTTCGTCCAGTGTCGTCCCGTACCGCACGTGGAGGGCCAGGGCGCCATACTGCAGCTCCACGTCAGCGAAGCGCCGCGTCCTCCCGTTCATCACCGTCGTCGACTGGGACACGGTGACGTTCACACCGTTTTCCAGAGACTTCCTGCCCGAGGTGAGCCGCAGCGCGCTGAGGTCTTTCTCCGGCAGGCTGGTCTTGATGAAGGAGTGCGTGTCTCGTCCCTCCACTGTGTAATGGAGGTCTTCCAGGTAAAATGCATTGTTTAGGACCGTAGCCACTTTGATGCAGTCCTCATTGGCAATGTTGAGGGTGTTGGTCACCACGCGGCCTTGGATCACGGCGAACATCACTCCCTTGCCAATCAGAGACTTGACAGTGGCGAACCACAGCCAGGGTCGGGCGTGGTCGGGATGCCGCCGGCTGAGCTGGATCTCTGGCATGCGCTCAAAGGACAGGAAGGCCCGAGACTGGCGAGTGACCTCCTGCTGGACACCTGTGATAGACTGAGGGCGAGAGCAGCATCGTTGGACTTGTGAAGCGCTGCATCAACGCATCACAAGTTCATTACACACGGCTTTAAAAGAACGTGGCATGACAATAATGACAACATGGAAAATGGTTTGGATATTTTGACAATAAAGGCGTTACATTTGATACTTAGAGCTTTCCCAACAACGCCGTCGGTTGGGAGCAGATTTTGAGCTGCAGCTCTGACGACACACAAGTGAATGAAAAGCAAAAGTGTGCTGCCTCTGGGGCCCTTCAGGTTTTATGTCTCAGATGGCAGGTTTATGGCAGGTGCAGCATCCTTTTATCCATCACATTTACACAGGTGATATTATGTTGTTTGATTTGAGAAAGCTCAATAATATCCCCACTTGTCGTTTTTATTATATCATTTTGTGTTGCAGAACAGATTCAGGGTAATTATCTCAAGAATAGTCCATAACATTCTACAATTATTATGCTTTTCTTTTTGCAAAATATTAGATGCACTGAAGAAGAACAGTGATAACAAGCCATCGTGGTGAAGGGTTGGATATTCTTATGTTCTTGAGCTACATGCTATGAATTCTAGAGACTGTTTGTTCTGTATTAATTTTCATACTACCTGCCAATAATGTGACTGTTATGAGATTGTTATTTTGATTCTTTCTCCCAGGGACTAGGGGAGAAAATGAGACTTCTGGCTGTTTCTTTGGACAATGTATCACTCTACTGTCACTTGTGTCTTTTTACATTTTAATATCGCATTTGCTAGCTGATATGATATTAATAGACACACACAACAAAGTGTTACTTGTATGTGTGTGTCTATATATATATATATGTCATTATTCTTCTGAACATACGACTGGCCGATCAACATGTAATAAGTCCAGTACATTAAGTCTTCAAATATCACTCTCAGTCGATCAAAGTTTCTCTCTCCTTTCCCTCCTCATTTTCTGTCCTTCCATTCTGAATCCGTCACATATTTTTTACTCTGTCTTCATAAGTAGTGTTCATGTTGCCTTCTTTATTTCACTGAATATCAGCAGTCTCTCTCTCTCTTTGTGAAAGAAGAGTGACTTCCTGATACCCCATTCATCAACAAGTGTATTCATTGCAACAGTAACAGTTGTACGCAAAGAGGAAGGAGCAGAGCAGCAGTGTAAGCCGAGAGAAGCGATGAATGATTGGTATCGTTGGATGACTCTTTATTGTCTCTTCCTCCTCAAAATTCTCACTCCATGTCCTCCCTTGTTCCTTCCGTTTTCTTATTTTCTTTTCTATATGAAATCAGGTTTTATCTGGATTTCTTCACATTTTCACTCTCATTTTTAACTTTGTTTATATCCTCCTCAAATTGAACATCAATAGTTTCCACCGCTTTCACTTCATACTTCATATACACTCAGATACCTGTATACACCTTCATTTAAATTGATTTTTAAAATTGATTTTCTTTATTATTTAAATTCTGAAATGTAATGTGTCCTGCCGTGCTATTTTATTTTATTTTATTGTATATATTGTAAACATGTTTGCTGCTGCTTCAAAGAAATTTCCCCCCTGGGATGAATAAAGTATATATCTAATCTAATCTAATCAAATTTATTCTCCAATCTTAATTTCTTAATAGCGTAGTATACATTTAGATATCTGTAAACTATATGTGTAGTCTTTTTTAGTAATTCTTTTTCTCTCTCTATATATTAGAATGCTTGAAGGTTTTGCAGTGCAGCAGCATTGTTGGCTCCATGTTGATCGGTCATGATGAGTTCAACCTTTCATTCTGATACAGCTGCTCTTAGGCCTTCTGGCCTTTCTATCTAAGAGTACTCAGGGCACATACAGGCAGGTCGTCCCACAGCTGGCTCTTCTTCATCTCCAGTGACGGTTGCGTCAGGTCAAACTTAGGAATGGGGAACCCTGGGATGGCGTTGTGGAGATGGAAGCCAAAAGTGACCAACCAGATATTGATATCTACAGAGAAACAGAGAAGTGGGTGTGGAAAAGAGAAAAAAAGAATTTGATGAGCACGTTGCATAGATGATTTTTACTCAATAGAGGTTCCTTTGTATATTTCCGCTGCCTTCTTATTATACTTTATAAACCCTTTTAAAAGGTTTAATATGCAGAATAGAAACAATGTATAGACTGATCAAATATAATCTTTTTCTATCTTCACTCTGACCCATGAGAAGTGTGCAGCTATGTCTCGTTATGCCCTCTGCCTGGATTTTCTCTTTTCTTATGTTCCGTGTTCAGGACGTTTCTGGGTGTGAGCAAACAGTGCAGTCACATCACTCAGGGGTTTGTTCAGGCTGACAAAGACTTCCCCTTTGTTACGCTCCTTAGAATCTGATACCAAGGCACCCTTTCTATGATAGAAAAAACTAAATTCTGCATCATTTCATATCTACTTTCCTCCGGCACCTGTTGCACCAGACTTATTTCACCACACTGTTCACTTTCACCAAACACAACTTTCAGATAGTGTTGTGCAATGAAGCTACAGTATAGTGTGTGTGTTAGCCTGCATTTCTGAGAATTCATAAAAAAAACATTACTTCACTAATCAGGTTGATGAATTACAACATAAAATCCTGTATACATTGGCAAACTGCATCAACTGCAGTTATTAGTAATGCCAGCATGTTGTCACAATTTCTTCCACAAACAAATTAAAGAATCACAGTGTACTTAAAAACAGCTTTGTTTGCTTATCTGGCTTAAATATGTTTTTAGTTCCGAAAAATATATTTAAAGTTTATAGAACTTAAAAGTATTAACCTTAGTGAATAGAAGACCCCGAATTGAGCTTTGACAGCTGTTTTTATAGCACCTGGTTTGAAACTAATAAAAACTACTGTTCCACTTTTTTTTCACAAAACATTGACCTAAAAACTACAATCCCTCTCCTAAGTGCTTCTTTTCTGTAAATATGTCCTCGTTACCTGTGACATATTCTTTGACCTGCTGAATCTTGCTGATGGGGTTGTTGCCTCGGAACATGTAGAGGTTGAAGGGCTTTGGGTCTTTACCAACACGCGTCCATGTGCTGATGTCAGGAGTGGTCCACCTTTTTAAACACACACACACGCGCACACACACACACGCACACAGACACAAAGACACACACACACACACACACAATGATGATTGTGACAATGACAAAACAGTAGCGTCCTGTTGTAAAGAATAACCTCTCACACTTGGACTGTAAAAGGAGTGATACCTTCCAGCTGGGATGTCGTAGTCTCGGTCTCCAAAGTGCAGCAGTCGTGTCAGAGGATCATACAGGCCTCCATGGAAACCAATCACCAGCACAAAGTCGGGGTTGGAATCAAAGTAAACCTCCCCGTATGCCGTGTACTGCACCTGCACACACATAAAGATTTATGATCTGATTTGGAGACACAAAACCAGTTAATTAACGGATACACAAAATACACTCACACACATTAACATACCTGTTTAAGCAACAGTCCGTTGTTGCTGAAGACAGCCAGAGGGGTCCCGGTATTATCACATGCAATATAAAACTCGTCTCCACTGCTGATCTCCATCGCAAACACATGGCCCTGTGCAACAATAAACATAGCAATTAAACACATTATGGATATAATGGTAAATGGACTTGCTTTTGTATTAGAACTCCACGTGGCAACAGGAGGGCTATAAATAATGGCATCACCATTATTATGAATTATTATCGGTGTGGGTACCTGTATTCCTAACAATAAAACACTTTTACAGGTTCCCTAACCTGTGAAGTATTCAAAGTATTTGTTTGTGATAAAGTGGTGCTGCTACGGAGAGAACCATCTCCTCCTCTCTAATTGAGATGCTGCACATTCACCGTGTTTCCCTATGGTCACTGGAGGGAAACCTGCGCCACACAGACTATCATAAATCAAAAGTTGACAGTAAAAAAACAAAAGTGACTCATGAATAGCAGTGAGTGGGAGGTCTGTTCAAAGACATCAAAGACTCCTCCACATGCTGCATAACTTGCCCATCTGTAGCTAGAAACACTGGAGAACATTGGAGTTTAGTGAAAGAAGTTGTCTGTACTTTCCTTCTCAAATTTGACTAAATACAGTATTCATGCAATAATATCATCGCATCCAGAATGACTACCTGCAGATCGTAGTAAAAGGAGGTGATCTCGGAGCTGGAGTGGTTATAGACGTGGGTGATCCTGGTGGGGTACTTCAGGTCAGCGTAGAAGAACTGCAGGTGTTGACCCAGACTGTTTCTAGAAGCCACCCGCCGGCCCAAACCGTCGTAACGGTACTGGATGGTCCAGCTGGACGCTTTACTGTAGACACGAATTAGAAGACCTGAATCACAGACGATAGAAAAAAAGAAATTAAGGATGTGAAGAATAACGAGATATATTTGAAGTATTCATTTCAGTGTGATTTTAGAGAGAAGATAACTCGGGTCAAGGCTCTGCCACACCAGTATTCAAAAGAACACATTTTGCAACAAAGCTAATTCATTTAATTAGAATGACCTCGATCATAGGCCAAGTACAGATTGTAAAGCCCTCTGAGGCAAATTAGTAATTTGTGATTTTGGGCTATACTTAAAAAAATTAATTGAATTGAATCGAGTTGGTTGCTGTTGTCCAATAACACACTGTCTTGGTGCGTCATTATGAATCACCCTGCTCTTCTTGGCAGGCTTTGCAGCATTCAAGTGCTCGGATTGGCTCTGCATCCAGGGTCGCCAAGGTACTGGTAACCTGATGTTCAGATCCTATGCCCAGACCAATAGGCTATCCTGACCATAACTACTAAAGGTCAATGGTGAACATCCACCAATCGTCTCTGCCTCAAACAACTACACAGGGCGGGTCTTGTGAAGAAAAACAGTGGGATTCATAACAACGCTGTCTCGACAGTGCTGACCTTGGATGAAAATGGAGAGAGCCAGAGACAATCAGAAAAGATAAGGAGGAGCTGTGTTACTTGTGACTCGGCCACGCTTAATAAGTGAACAAGTTAGCTACCTCACAGAGCTATTGTAACCATGATTGTAACTGACTATCTGTTCTCAGCTGGTACATATTCACCAAAAAGCCATGCTCCTTCTCACTACGTCACCAAGCTTCTCGCACAGCTCGTCATTAGAACACACATATCAACTTCTCAGTACCACTTTCTGGTGTTACCGGGTTTTTATATTACAATAATGACTCTTACCTTTGGAGTTGTATTCAAATATCTCGGCTCCTCTCTGTTTGAGGAAACCGTCTTCATCCAGTCTGTACTGAACATCTCCCAGACGAGTTATTCTGTCTCTCAGGTCAAAGCGTAGAGGGGTCAAGCGACCGCTGTTGCCCGGGTTCAGCAAATGCAGATTTCCATTAAGGTCATAATTATACCTGGAAGGACAGAAAATTATACGATTAACTTCTGGCGTCATCAAATGATGGGGCTTTTCTTCGTTTAATCTTATGACCCTACCTCCACATCATCTTCTCATTGAGGGAGACCGTCTGTAGCTGTCCGTCAACGTCATAGTCGTAACCATATTTGGTTGTGTTGGCAAACGGTCCAATCTTGATCTCCCGCTTGGTGACTCGGCCCATGTTGTCGTACTGAATGGTGATCCAGTACATCAGAGACCTGAAGATCTCATACTGGATCTCTTTGATGCGGCCGTGCTGGTCGAAGTGTTTGGTGTAGGTCATCACTGCAGTGGAGATGATCTGAGACAGGGGGGGGAAACTACACATGACTGACCAGACAAGGCATGGACGTTAACATTAATCAAGTGCCATTCAGGGTTTTGTTAGACACACACACACTTGGCAACCAGAATTTGAAGAATTGATGCCTTTTCATCAGGCATTTCTTATTCACTCCTAAGACACCAGATTTGAATGGTTCAGCTGTTATGAGCCTCATAGATACTGATTAGAATGGGCCTGCTACACCTGTTACTGGAAAGGCTGCTACTATTCCTTTAACTCTGTCTTTTAACTCCCTCCAACGTAAAACAAATCTCAAGGACTGTATTGTTCATCTTCTTAACATTTAAAAAATCTGGCACATCTTGTCTCAAAGAGATGCAAAAAAACCTGGTTCACGCGTTTGTTACTTCAAGACTAGATGATTGCAACTCCTTATTATCAGGCTGCTCTAATAAGTCTCTTAAGTCCCTCCAGTTGATACAGAATGCTGCAGCTCGTGTATTTACTAAAACTAAGAAAAGAGATCACATTACTTCTGCATTAGCTGCTCTGCACTGGCTCCTTGTAAAATCCAGAATCGCATCTAAAATGTTTCTCCTCACCTACAAAACCTTGATTGGTGATGCTCCATCATATCTTAAGGAGCTTGTAGTACCATATTGCCCCACTAGAGATCTGCGCTCACTAAATGCGGGGCTACTTGTGGTTCCTAGAGTTAAAAAGTAGGATGGGAGCCAGAGCCTTCAGTTATCAAGCTCCTCTTTTATGGAACCAGCTTCCACCTTCAGTCCGGGAGGCAGACACAGTCACCTGATTTAAGAGTAGACTTAAGACTTTCCTCTTTGATAGAGCTTATAGTTAGGGCTGAATCAGGTTCACCTGGTCCAGCCCCTAGATATGCTGCTATAGGCCTATCCTGCTCGCAGACATCCTAGGATACACTGAGCTCCTGTCTCCTCTTCTCTACCTCCTTCTGAACAAATTCACGTCTCTTCATTGCACATCACCAACTCTACTTCTTCCCCGGAGTCTTTGTGCCTTCTCGGCAAAATTGGTGCAATAAAATAAGGATTTACCTTTTTGTTTTTTTGCTTTTAAGGATAACACGGAAGTCACCATTACTTTCTTCTCTACCTTCTCATGGTTCAGTGTTTGCATTTTAAAACATTTGATTTATTTAGGTCTTTGACATATTTGGTTTGAAGAATAAACCATCTGATTAAAATAGGTAATCAGTTCCTTAAGATTGTTCTGAATAATAATGATGTCAAACAATATTCCATACAATCTGTCATATCATCGGTGATGTAGAACATTTTATGTTTTTCTTGCCATATCTTCAACCCCAGTCCTCATTGAGAGGATGGTGAGGGTGAAAAAGTAAAGTCAAACAGTTATCTGAGATGTCACTGTGTGACTCGAACTCCAATCAGGAGGTGGAGGGCTGTGGGTAATGCCAAAGTCCTAAATTTAACGTCCAAATTGAGGATGTATGATGTTCTTTGCTTTTAAATGCCAGATTAATATTGAAGTAACACCTCTAACCGCAACAAATTATCCACCTCATCAAGATTCATCAGGTACCTTTCCTTACTTATTCATCATTTAAGGACAATTAAAATGAATACGACCAATCCTGTCTTACCTGATTGATATCATAATAGATGACTCCAAACTTCCCGAACTGCTCCACCTTCCCAGAAATATCATCAAACTGATAGAGATCGATTGGCAGTGGTGTCTCATTGATTACAGCCTGCATGCTGGTGACTCTGAAGCTGTTGTCGTAGGTGTAGTCAAAGCGTGCGTTCACCATCCCGTCCTCGCTGAAGCGGAATATTTGCCGGTCAACAAGAGGGCCAATCTGGCGATACCGGATGGAGCAGATGAAGCCTTCGCTCTGCAGGTTGACGGTCTTAAGCACACCAGCGGTCTCATCGTATGTGAAACTGACCCGCGTTGAGTCATAGAGGATCTCTGCCAGCTTGTTCTGGTGAGACGAGTAAAAAAAGACTTTAATATCAGATCCGATTCATCCAGCAACAACATCAGTTACATTTAATGACTTGAGTGGTCTACTCAAACTGTCGAAGTCCCTGTTCACTCGCTGCTGCAGCTGTGCACCACCTCCCTGGGGTTCACCTGGCTGTTTCTTCGTGGTTTAGGCTGTACTGATGAGCTCTCCCTGCCATGACTCCCAAGTACGTGACGTAAAAATATATTTTTTTTCATTTAACATATATTTATATTATATATCTGATTATTCCATTCAGGATCTTGTGGAGAAAGAATTCTCTTCAAATGTATTTTGTAACTATTCATATATTGGTTGACTTAATATGAAAATAATGATAAAGGACAAACGATCAATTATTGTAATCGTCCAAATTGTGCAATCAATATTCAATTCTTATTCAAATTATACCTTTTAATAATAATTGAAGGAAAATACTGGATCATACATACATACACAACATTGTATGTATTAGTTATAAACTATATGTATTTGACAATACATATATGTAAAAACAGAAAGTCCCCTACCTGTCTCCTATATTTGTAGAGTATGCAGCGGCCAGTGCCCAGATGGGCAACCTTGAGGAGCTAAAGACAGAGGATAAAGAACATCAGCCATTCAGGTTCATGCTTGTAATTTGGATTTCTACCAGAACATGGTTACATTCTTTAATTTTTAAATCATACTGTCTTTCTATACATATACCTGTATGAAACACTTAATTTTAGCACCTTTCTTTTTAAGGCCACATCCAAAAAAAGCACAATTTGCTGTGATTGGCTTGCGAGAAAAATATGGGCCACCTTTGTAGAAGCAGTTGTCAAGCTGTGGATTTATATATTATAATGAGCCTGCATGTGACAGAGGAAGGGGAGTCAAATCGCGATGGCTCGTTGAATCACATGTTTTCTCATCTACTCCCCTTTGATATCATGAAAATGATATCCTTAAGAGATAAAATATTCATCATGAGTAAGCCAACCTATCAGAATTGACAATGATAGGAGTTACAGTCCAAACAAATATACTGTAGAGCTACAATGTCTGCTAGAATTATAATGGGAAACACTTATAACTCTCTCACACACGCACACACCTGTCCATCTTCAGAGTAGTCCACAGTGACGGAGGCGTTGCTCTCTGGGGGGTTGTAGATGTTCCTGTAGTATCCGATGGATCTGATAGTCTGCATGGTGTGTCGAGCCACGCTGGGCATGGTAACCGCTGACAGTCGGTCCCCTGAGTCATAGTCAAAGATGTACTGGTGCTGGCTGTGCAGCAGCAAGACCATGGACTGTTAGAGAGAGAGCAGAACAAACATGTCATCAGAGCAGTAAAAGACATCAGAACAAGCGCAATCAGACACTTTTCATTTCCTGGAAAGTGGCAGTGAGCATGGCTCCAAATCTCCAGCAGTATCAGATGCACGAAAGTGGCAAGGACAGAAGAAACTAAGCGCCGGCACTCACATATAAACAGTCTTTTTTTTGTTTACTGTGAGCAAATGAATAAATGCGTTTCAGCCAGAAGCCATCTTCAGCATAACCACTCTAGCGGAAATGTAAATGTAATACACAGGTGAGAGGCATTTACACGTTGTGGAACATCCTATAGAAAAATCCATAAATGAATAAATAAATAAACTAATTATATACGTATATACTGGTTGGGGCCGAGAGGAGCCTCCACCATACCAGCGAAGCACTATGGTGAGATATCTAACGACAGAGATTTGTCTTAAACATGAAGCTCCTCCCACACAAAGTAAAAGTGGCGTTTCTGTCATGAACCTTAAGCTCTATGTAAGGACACTGAGCACATCCACATCAATCCTTATTCTAAATAAATGAGGGAATCAGTTGCATCTTTCAATCAGCTTGTATTAGATGAATATATTGATATTGCTGTGCCATCTGGTGGGGTTGTGTCCCACTGGGACCTATGCAAAACCACACCTGCATGAGAGTGAGACCGCTCGCCTTGCATTTTAAGTAGTGCCTTATTTGCAGTCCCCTGGGGACATTACCACAGGAGCAGCTAATTGTGTAAAATGAGGTATCGGTGTTGTTCTACACTCTCCAGATCCAGTCACTCTCTTTGGTCATCTGAAATGGAGCTCTGAAGGAACGCTAACTTCAGCTATGTCATCCATTCATGCTTTACCTGTGTGACTACCAGCTGAATGGAAACATCCAATCAAAATTCCAACATTATAAAATGTGGTGGAAAATTAAGAAGTCTAGTGGAGTAATCTGTTGATTCACTCTCGCTAAGACTGCTGCCACAACGCCCCCCCACAACCCCCACTCCCACTCTTTCTGGCACTGTCAATTTTCAATAAGGAGAATATACTTAATGTCCTTCTTCAGCTCAGCATCTCACAATTATGTTCAAGAATGGCCAATGTCAATGCAAGAGGTAGTGTGCTTTTAAAGAAAATGTGGAGTTTAAGGTGTTGGGCAAATCAGACTTTCATGCATTCGTAGTTTGAGTCCTGTTATAGACAATGCAAGTAAAAATAATAATAATGATATACCTTATACAGTATGGCACACTCTGGAAGTGAAGTGCTTTATCAAAGCAAATTAAACATGTTAAGAAATATTGGACGTGGTAGTTTAGCTTTCTACTTATAAATTATTCTGAAAATAATAATTTGTATTCGACTGAGATGCACTCGTTTGTTGCTCAGTCTGCCAGAGTCTGGCCTGGGTGATTGTGCGTTTGTGCAATTTGTGGAACTGCAACAGCACAAAGAAACCAAGGACAGTTAGGAAACAATTGTTGGTAAAAAGCAGAGTGAATAGGCTGTGGTCTGTATGTTCAACCAACCTCCAGCAAACAAAGCCCAACATATTCCTATAATAAGTAGACATGGCAGAGTTAGAAAGAACAGGCGAGAACAATGTGACACCAATTTCCCCCAGTTAAAAAAAACCAAAACCATCACTTTCAGGAATCCTCTGGGACCCTCCTCAGCCATTTGATATGATCTGATGAATTATTGTGCATTCATTACCTTCGCATTGAAAATGCGGAAGGTTATGTTTTGATCGCCGTGTATTTATATATTTATTTATTTGTATGCGTGTTACTCGCATAACTAAAAAAGTATTAAACCGAATCGCATGAAATTTGGTGGGATGATTGGTTATTATCCGGGGACCATTTGATTAGATTTTGGGATCGATCGGGTCAAAGGTCAAGGTCATAAAAAGGTCAAAATCTTCTTTTTACCATAGCACGGTCAATTTTTATCCAATTGGCATGCAACTAATGCCAAAATGTTCATAATTCAATGCCCGATCTTGTTATATGCGAAGGTATGCGCTCTACCGAGTGCCCATTCTAGTTTTATATGTCTTGCATGGGCCATTGCATGTAGTTTGTGTTGCCAGAAAGCAGCTTCAGGCTGAGTATCATTCTTGTAGAGTAGACCAAGTCATGTCCAAGACCGGAGAGTATCGAGACCGAGACAAGACCAAGACTTGTGGCCGTGGTTGCACTTTTTTCTCCGTATGACTTTTGTTGACTTTCAGTCTGTATGCTCTGAGACTGGATCTTGCTAACTTTGGGGTGTGGCCTGACTCGCACTGAGTTCTAATCCCAGTGAGTTTGTGCACATGACAGCTCAATCTTAATCATTTATAGGTCTCCATCATCTTCCCCCTACAAGGCAGTTCTAGGAGTTCCTCTCCCTAGGAGCGAAAGCAGAAGGAAGAGAGGAGGGAAACTTGGACTGGAGCTCATCTGAGAGCTGCTGTCTGAGTCCTGTTCAATTATTGCTGAACTCAACTTTTCCTGGTTTTGCGTCTTCAAAATAAAAAGGTTTTAAGTAACAAAACAAGGGACTTGTATTGAGAGGAATTTATAGGAACATGTGTTTTGGAGGCTGCTGGGTTCAGACAGAGAGCAGCTCATTCTGGTTCCTGCAGCCCATCGAAGTGTCCTTGCAATGATGAATGTAAAGCATTTCAATAGACTGGTAGGTCACACTGAAGATAGACACAGCTGATTATCAATCTGGCGAATGAATGAATAAATTAAAGGTAAACAAAAAAAGCAGGATGTTCAGCAGGTGCATTATCAGGCACCAGCCACCCTCATAACTGACATTGAGCAAATCAAATATCATCGAGACAAAAACATCTTTGGGGGGTCGAGACCAACTAAGTCTCCACCAGACCAGACCAGTGTGAGTGACAACATGTAGAACATGCAAACCATAGTCACTCCTCTGCATTGATCTGAAAGATCCAAATATAAACACTCACAGTAAACAACACAGGACGGCTGTTAACAGTAGCAAATGTGTTGAAATTTAGTTATTGGTTGTATTTGAAGAACATTTTACATCATTAACAATAATTGTCACATGTTACATAAATCCGACAATGCAGAGGTGATCAAGTGATATCTCTGCAGTTGTCCTGAAATAACATCCCGAGTCATCTACTCCAAGACCACTCAACAGCTCATGGTGTTCGTCATAAATTATAGCATCTTGCTTCCATACGGATGCAGTTATAATGTTGAATGTTTCCATGATGAATTCAGCTTTTTGACACACAAGAGGAGAAAGTGACAGCTGGAGGAAGTGAATGAAAAACAGGTGCAAGAGAAGATGAGAGTGTGCACGGAGTGACACCTGGAGTAATGGCTCATTTGTCTTTTGGTGTGATATATTTGTCACACTCCCGTTGTGTAAAGGCCATAACACACAACTCAACAATATGGAATTTTTTTTCTTTATTAGAAGAACATATGTATATCATCAAATGTTTATTATGAATAAATCCCATGCTGTCATATCCATTCACTTTGTCTACATATCATTTGAATTTTGTTTTTGTATCTTATGGGAAAGGCATTAAGAAAACACTATACACCTGCATACTCTTTTTTCTTCTGACCCTGTTATCCATTTATTTCTCTCTCCTTATGTCTCTCAAACTATATCGCTCCTGTTTCCTCGTTTCCTTCATATCTCTCTTCATCCACAATAGATGTTATTTCTTTCCCTGTTTCAGTCTCTGTAGCATGCTTTGACTGAGCTCCCACTGTCGCACGGTTCTTCTTTCCACAGAAGTAACGCTGTCTTTGGAGACTCCCTGAAATATTCCTCTCCGTCTCTCTTTATCCATCTCTCTCTATCATTCCTTTCTCTCAGCTGGCACAAACAAGGCCCATTGGTGCTTAGTGCTCCGCCTGTCTGCCCCTCTCGCTTCCTGAGCACACAAACACAAAAAGGGTGTGATTTATCCCTTGTGTCTCCTCCTCCTTGTACCATATTGTTTTTAACTCCTCTCTCTCGTCCTCCAATTTCATTTGTATTGTCTGTTTTCGTTCACCTCTTCTCTTTGACTGACAATTTGAGTACTTTTTCAGGGAGTTCTTATCGCTCTGTCCTCCTCTTCTCTTCTCCAAGTCAGTCATCTATTCATGACCATTCAACGGCACTGTTTTGAATGGTACTGCTTGCCGATTTTAAAGTAAACTGAGAGCTTATTGACTTGATTTTAATATCTATTTCGTCAACCTGTAATTCCCATTTGTATCGAGACGTAGTTAAAGAGTCCATGCCAAATAGCTATAAAATCCTGCACGCCAGATCTCTCCCTCCCTCTGCCGGTTCCGCCTCATCTCTGGCCTTGGACCTGTAAACTAATGTGCCATGCAGCTTCGACCTGCGATGCGGCAACTGGCTGAAGATCTATTAAAGAGACTCTGAAATAACTCTGAGATTAAATACTTTGTAAACTTAATCTAAAATAATCTTCGAAATAAATATTTTAGACTTAGTGACTTAATTTAAACTAGTTTAAAGGTGATTCACGGTCCATGCAATCCATTTCATTTAGTTTTAGTTCATCTTTATTCATTATACTGTTCATTATATTCTTTATTCATCCCCTTCATTTGTTTTATTTGATCATTAATTCTTTTGTTTAGTAGTTTAGTTATACGACTGTGACTTGTTCCTATTTAACTATTACAAGCCATTTCTCCTCTCCTTGTACAGTTGTTGTTGCTGCTGGTTTACCTCTCTAACTCTGCGACTGTACATTCTACACAGGGGGAAAAATTAAATTAGTGTTGCTTATTTCGTTTGACCAGAATTCATTGCAACACCGCAACCGTACTTTGAATGTGGAGAAAAACAGATAACTTTGTGTGTGTTGGTGTGTGTCTGTGTTTTTGTGTATGTGTTTTTAGTTGTACATTGATCTACTGTAGTTAGTGATGCGTCACCGTGTACCTTGTCCAAGTATGTGTAGCTCCACGTCTTTCCGTCAGCAAAGACTCGGGAAGTGATTCTTCCCTGACTGTCGTACTCCCACCTCTCTGTGGTTGGACCCCTTTGGAGACCTGTCACCTGCCCCGTACTGGACACATATACACACATCTTTAAAGTCCCATGTTTCATATAATCCCGAATCATTATTGATTTTTTGTACATTTTAGGCCTTCATTGGATAGATAGAACACTTAGCTCATCTCGTCTCTACCCTCTTTCAGTCTACGGGTCAGATTTGAATGAGCTGTAAAGAGCTCAAACTTGTTACATGGGGCACCCACCCCACTACCCAGGAGTATCCATGTGGCCTTACACCTTCTGTTATACAGCTTTAACAAAATGCAGATCCTATTGTGAACACAAGGTGTCACTACCACCATATGGGCAGATGCTTATTCTCTACAAAATAAACTTTGTTAGTCCATATGTTTCTCATACTTACGCTTTTAGCAAAACCTTTCCATACAATTGAACATGCTTGTCTATGACCTCAATAATAAACATGAATTAGAATTATCACCAGTATAACACTGCCAACATAAACTGAAAATATATAAGCTTTGTAAGAGTATAATTAATTGTAGATCTGTTGAACTGGATGCACTTAGACTCTACAGGGGTATCTAATCAAGTGGCCAGTGAGTATATCTGTGAAAATGGGGAAATAAGGGACGATGCTCACATTACTGATTACAGAATGTAACTAACACAAAGCTTTTGTCTCTCTGTTGGTGTAGAAGGAGAACACCTCAACAGAATCTACTGCATATGAGGAAACTTTGTTTTATTGGTTCATTGGTGACAATGTGGCGCTGGGAAAAACCTTTATTCCCTTAATTAAGTCAGGGTTTGGTCCACATGGTCCAAGTGTACATCATGTGTACAAACAAGTGCTGCTAGATGTCTGAAGTCATAGATATAGTGTATACTAAAGCTATCCCTTTTCTTCAGAGCCCAGTGCCATTGACTTATCGAGTATTTACTTTTACGTCGAAGCTTTCTGTTTTTGAGTGAAGAGAATACTAAATACCCCAACATAGAAGCACTTACCTGGAGTAGGTCAGGTTAACTGACAGTAGCTTGCTGCTGGGAACCCAAAGTGTCGGATGGCCTTGGGTGTCATAGATGATCTTCAGCAAGAACTTCCTGTGGTCATCATAAATTTTCTCTGTTCGCAGTGAACGATCGTAGTCCACAGACAGCAGGTTCCTACCGTTCACCTGAAAGGGCGGACACAAACAATTAACCACTGAATCATAGAGGTCTCTCATCAGCTGAAACATGAAATGCTTAGTATCTGAAACTAATTATATGCTGAACCCCTGCTTCATGGTCTGAACATGACAAAAAGCCTAACACTATTTCATTAAAGGCACCAATATTGTTGATTTCAGCCGACAATACAAAATAGACCAGACAATGTAGGATTAATATAGATTGGCCTGAAGATGGCAGTAGTGTCTATCTTCCTGGGAGCATGCATATACTGTGCGAATCATAGCAATCGGTTATGTGTTAACGTGTGGAAATTAGTGCTGGAGCAAAGGTTATATTGTTTATTGTTGCTAAATACAAAAGGAATCAACCAGCATATTCCATGACTATCTGCACGGACAAACACATCTGTATTTCTGTTTTTTTAGCCACATAGATAAGATATAATAAGAAAACAAAAAGAATGCTATGGACCGCTTTGCAGTAGGAGGAGGCAGAATAATTATCTGAACACATTGGCCACAGCTAATTCTTTGTTGGCTTGTTTTGTTTAAATGTTTCAAGACTGAGTTTCTCAATATGTACAGTCACTCATTGTCCTCTACAAACTTTCACGCATATGACAAGCTGTCACATTGCAAATCCAGCGTGAGCACAAATCAAGGATCATTATATACAAAAACATTGATTTGACTATATTAAAATAAACTGACAAGACTAACTGACAACCGAAAAACAATAAATAAGCCCTGGTGTTTAATTTTGGTTCATAATTTGCTGCTCAACCTAACATCAGGCAGTAAATTCATACAAACTTCTGATCCAAGAACCATAAAACACTTAACACCATGGCTCCTGCCAGTCACTCTTTATCGCTTTCTAAATGACATGCTGTTTGTTCAAACTCCAATTTAAGAAGATAAACCAGGTTTGGAGCGGAATTCACCTTATGGATCCTTCATACAAGGTGAAATACTAAGAATGAATTGTTCTACAGATCGGTTTCATTAAAGATAGAGTCTTGCTGGAAAACGTTCAAGTGTTTTTTCTCATCTTTTCATTCGGCCACTCTCTCATTCGTGAATTAGCACCAGTTGAATGAAGCGAGGTGAATAAAGGGGGGCAGAGAAAGAAGAAGGATATTGGGATGTGGCTAGTGGCCAGCTGGATGAGAAACAAGGGATAACAGCCAACAGCCGTGCTGAGTGTGAGACACACCATATCAGATTAAACTAATCCTTTTGCCGATTGGCATGGCCTTTCACGTTCATAATGGATCAGAGCACTCTGTGACTTTTAACTCAGTGCCAAACAGGACTATCAGATGGTCACATCTTCCTTTCAGTCACTCAACATGGACAGCAAGTATGTTTGCCTTAATACCAAGTATAGAGAGTACGAATTTCTGGGGTCTATGTACTGTACCACTCTGGCTGTTTTCAAACAGCGTTCATAGCTGTACTTCCGGAAATTAATGTGCAGCGATTTTGAAAAACTGTTGTTTTTTTGTGACGTGTGTGAAACAAGAAGTCAACATTGCTTTTTTTCGTCACATATCTGCTGTGCCACTTGGCAAGTTATTTTAAACCCAAACAACGAAATCTAGCAAACGTAGTAGTGTTGTTCCCTGAACCCAACTGCAGTGTTTCCTGTAAAGACGGAAGTTTATTTAAATAGTTTGAATGTGAACTATCCGTTGATTTTGTATCATAGTTTGATTGAAAACAGAATGTTTCCATCAGCCATACATTATTAACAAAAATGACAGTTGAAGTCAAACATACCATGAATACACGATAAACAAATACATCTCAGGACTAACAATCCCATCACTAACTGTCCTATGAAAACAGCTGTTGTCAGACAACATTCAATTCATCTTGTAAAACTCACCAGCGTTGACATTATGTGTCTGACAGCAGCTGTTTTCACTATTTTATCCAGCAAGCTGCTAAAAACATGCAATTTAAATTTACCTCACACGCTCAATGCACATCCCTCAGTACATAACAACAGTATGAATATTAGCATTCAGCTGAAAGGCTGGTCTCAGGTTCCCTACTGTTCATCCCGCCCCACAATCACCCCATCATCATTACCGACGTACAATGTCATCTGGTTGCTGCTGCGGTACAGCTGGACTGTCATGGTGTTAGTGAAGACAAATTCACACACACACCCATCACTAATGTGTGGCTGACATATACAGTGTACATACTGTATTTATGCTCACCTTTGCACTCCCGTTTACTGAAACACACCTCTCTGCAACTCATTATTGCCAGCTCACGATGCAACACTTCCCATTACCACTAGTGGACCACACATGCTGCTGCATTCATTAGGGTTTATTGGACCATGCTGAGAATGGCACCATTGTGTGGATCAAACTCTCCAGAGGCCACCTGACTGCAGAGTTTTCTCCGATTAGGCTGGGCTAGTTAGAGAGCACTTCATGTAATATTCAAGCACTGCAGACAAATGGCTGTCCCTTCCTTCTCTCATAATAGCTTGTAAGAACAACAGACATAATAGACAGAAACAGAAACCCCCTATGTAGGCCACATCAAGCTGCTCGCACAGGGGAACAAAATGATATGACTGATCTGTGAGCATTGTTGCCTTCTAGCAGAAGGTGCTGACCTTACATCTAATGTCCAGCTGGGGCCACTCTGTGTGCAGTGCACCTGTATGTTCTCCTTTCGTCTGTGTGGGTTCCTCCCGCCAACATTTCACAGCAGGTGAATTTTAAACTCTGTAATAGGTGCTGCTCTATTCAGCATGTGATATCTCTGTGATACTCCTATATCTATACAATAACTACATGATTAATAAACTGATGCCTGTCCATTGGACCACATGGACCATATTTTCTTTTTCAGTTCAGAGAGGATTTGTTTGTAGATCACAGTCAGTCCTTGCTTAAGAGCACTCACCCTGAGCTTCCTCCCAAAGACGATTACTTTTCCGCGTGTCTGTTCCTTCCTGAACCTCCACTCCACCAGGTTCTGGCCATTCTCTCCCGGCAGTGTCATGTTGCGTCGGGCTACAGTTGGGTTAGCAGCACCTCAAAATGGATATGAAAAAGACATGAATACCAACATCTTATGGTGAAACTTCAATTACCGCCTCACGGTTGTAGCCACCGACAACCAGTCAAGTGTTTGTCCAAAACGTCCTCACTACATCATTCTATCTCATTCAACTTTTGT
This sequence comes from Pseudoliparis swirei, assembly GCF_029220125.1. Lineage (NCBI taxonomy): Eukaryota > Metazoa > Chordata > Actinopteri > Perciformes > Liparidae > Pseudoliparis > Pseudoliparis swirei. The sequence goes on from NC_079411.1 coordinate 12,097,367, forward strand.
ATGAAATTGTCATAATATGACCATCGAATTCTAAATGTATCCTTTTATCCAGGTGGACGTTTGTGCCAAATGTGTAGTGATTCCCTCGAGGTGTTCCTGAGATATTGTGTCATGATACTGAAACGTGGGGACAGGATGACTTTTCCCGCTGCTGAAGCACTATGTACTAATATACCTTTTTTTATTTTGCATGAAAGATCACCCTGCAAGTACTGAACAACTTTATTTATCAAATTAAATAGAATTCTCAAACTCACTCGGAGATGACACTCTACAACGCAGTCAGTGCATGCCAGTACGGATTTGAATCATTTATAGAAGCCATTAGCCTCTCTGGAAGGTTTGAAGTCCCCCCTCCAGACTTTTAACGATTTTACCTCAAGATGGGCTTTGTGTGTGGTTTGAATCTTCTAATGTAGCCCATTGAATGTGAATCATATATCATATCGATACAATTTAATTGTTAACAATGTTGCATGTTATTGTCTGCTGCAGTGTTTAAGATCATCAAATGAAAATCAGCCTGCAGAGACTTGACACTTGAGTTGGTCATTAAACCCAGTGAGCATCACTTCTGTATTTATTGGTGTGTTGTAGTATTAAGTCATATTGCTGCAGTTCGTCAGGTCAGCTGCTAATGCGGCTTGTAAGTCGAAATGTCTGCACTACATCACTATGCAATGATGAACAATGACATGAAGAAGAGCAGGCATATTTACTATGATGGATCACCTACAGTACGTGCAGCACATTTCAAGCTGATTATTATTATTATTAAGATGTAATGCACATCGTGGCTATTTAGAAAGTCAAAAGAACAGTCTTTTAAACTGCTGTGCTGCGCAGGAAAATGGTCAGCAAGATAGTTAAATACAGAAGATTTGCTGCAGACGCACTAAAATGTGAAAACACTGGTATTGCTTGAAAATTATGTTTCATGATACTGATGATCATTTTCATAAACAGGCTCATCACATGAGCAGTCAGGTGAGTTGGAAAAAAGGCCACACCAAAAACTCTTCGATAAAAAACATTCACATGGAAATCTGATACTGATAGTGTAATTTGTAACTCTTAAGTATTTAGCATGAAGACAGCCTACGCCCATGTTTTACATATACTGCATGGTGGACTATATTGTCTTCATGCTTAAAAAATCATGAAAGTGGTGTCCTTTGTGAAGATTATCTTGATGAACAAAAGGCTAAACGTTTGTTTGCCACAGAGCTTGTTTTCTGCAATAATCTCAAATCCAGTGGAAGGAACCAGTGTGATGCTAAGTTGTCCTCCACAAATATTACATTACATTACATGTCATTTTAGCTGATGCTTTTATTCAAAACGACTTACAATCATACACAGTAGACACGGATACAGGGAGCAATTCAAAGTTAAGTGTCTTGCTCAAGGACACATCGACTAGGGTGGGGATTTAACCGCCAACCCCCTGATTGAAAGACTGACCTGCTAACCACTAACCAACAGTCCCCCTGCTTATGTCATCCCTGCACCACTCACTATCAAAAAGAGGTCAATGTGCTTAAAACGACATACCTGCCAGTATATGTGGCTCCGTCTGGTAGTGTGTGTCCATCCCATTGGCATAGATGACCCGCAGCGAATGGTCATTACCCACCTGGTAGCTGTTACGAAGCTGGTCTGTGACACAGAGAGACGGGAAGACGATAATCATGAATGATCCATTGCAATACCTAACATTGATTTTATGTGTGTTTTCCATTGGGCAGATTTCAAGGGTTCTCTTCAAAAACACTATCGATGCTAAACTGAAGTGAGAAGAAGAGAGAAAATGAAAGAGAGGAGAGCAAGAAAATGCATTTTAGTGTGTGTGTGCATGTGTGCGTGTGGGGGGGAGGCTGAATGTAAAGAGAGAACACAGGACAATTAATTTCCATGGGCAGTGTTTGAACCTGAGCACAGAGCACGTATTAACATCCGCCAGCCTCTTTTAATTAGGTTCCCCTTGACCTCTCGCCGGGCTAATGGCTGTGTGTGCGTACAGTATGTGTGAGTATGAGAGAGATCTCTCGCCTTGAGACGTTTGTTCGTCTCCCTCCCTCCTTCTGATCCATCATTCATCAAGTAAATGATTCCTGTTTGACTGATTGTCAATTAAAACAGAAAAAAAGAAAACAATGCACATTTGACGCCAGTTATTTACCAATTTGACAGCGATAAGTGTGCAGTGTCTACTTTTGTAACACAATTATATAACAAATTTATCAAATTATATAAAAATGTTCTTAACTTTTAAATTAAATATAACACAACTTTATTATTTTAACTTCATTTAGATTACTTTAAAAATGAATTACAGAGCAACTACAGAAGTCTTTATTTTTTTTGTCTTTAGATTTACTTGGATTCTTTTTCATTTGAAACTCTACCAAATGTTATTTCACATTAACATGGAGGAAAAACCACATCCGTCCAAAATACGATTCCTAAAAATAGCGACTGGCCATGATGATATTGTTTTGATGCTGATCATTATTATTGTGCGGTGGATCCGATCCTTCACTCCCACCAGCCAACATCAATTTTCTAGCACAAAAGAGAGGCTATGTACAATATGTCATTAATGTGGACAGACAGCACATACAGCTTGTAACAGCCAGCCCATGATAATGCATTGGTGTGAACATTTACTATATTTTCCCTGTAGAGCATCATTGTTATGTCCTGCATGGTCGCCTGCTTTTCGTAAAAGCAATCAACAACAACATCTAAATGCCAATATATAGCAGCTGTATTAACTTGTTTACTGTATCTGGGCAGCACCTAAACCTAATATGATTTCACATTACCTGGGCCGCTTGCACATTGTGCAGTTTAGATGATATTGAGGAGGCAAAAGGATAAATAATGTACATGAATTGATGGAGAGGAATGCTACACTTCGATGGCTTTGAATAACTTATTACGTTGGGATCAATACAGCTCTGCTGTGAGGGAGACGCGACTCGGTTTTCCTCTCACTCGAGGCACATGTAGCCTGCTCTGAAACAAATCACTCCCGGCCACTCGAGGCCTCGCTTCAACTGGCTCATTAGTTCAGATTTAACAAGGCATCAGTGCAAAATTATTGTTTTCCCTCACCGTTCAGGCCGAATGTCTGACATGAAGAATGATGAAACTTCTTGTCTCCTTTTGCATGTGGTGGCACCTTGCATGTTGGCCCCTCCCATCAGTGTATGAATGGGTGTGAATGGGTGAATGATGAGGTTAAAGTGCTTTGAGTGGTCGGAAGACTAGAAAATAGATGTTTTGCAGGTACAGTCCATTTAGCTGGCGGCTTGCGGCTAACAGTGCTAACAGCGCTTGAAGTGAAAAAGTGCTGACAGAGCTCTCAGTGTTTACCTGAGGGGGAACTGCAGGAGGGGCATTAAGTTCCGCTATATTTTCTTTCTTTCTTTCAGTTAGTAAGTAGTTAATGGTTATGGATTAGAACAGAGGCAGGTCTTGTGGATGAAATCCACAAAGACATTAACATACTCTACTCCATCAATAGTGTTAACTGTGGCTCAGTACATACAGTGGTCCCATGGGACATTCACCAGAGCCAGAGGGTAATATTGTGGTATTTTAAAATAGGGCCACTGGTCAGAGAAATATAGTTTTACTGATTTGGAGTCTTTTCTAGGGGTGGGGAAAACAATACTTTACTTGAAAATACTCAATAATCTGAAATTATTAAACTCAATCCTCAATGTTATGATCGCCTGTAATAATTCTGAGACACCGGCTGTTCGTTGCTTACTGTTGGCCTTGAACAGACGTAATACACGTGCATCTCTTTTACATGGATTTGCTTCCCTTCGTGCTATGCTTTGGACCCGAGATACAATATTAATCTCAATGTTTTTAAGGACACAGCTGACTCAAGGGGTCACTGAGGAAAATGTGTAACATCCTTTGCCACAGAATCACGGGTCACCGTCACGTGCACTTTATCACTGTATGAATGTTCCATGAAGCGTACGAGTGCTGAATGCTCATTGCCTATTACAGGTGGATGCGTTTGAAGAGAGTCTATATTTTTTATTAATGAATACGAGCAGCTTGTTATGTCACATGACCCGGACCATGCTGAATTCTGTGTTTTACTATGAGGATGTTGCTACAGGCCCAATTAATTTTTCTGTTGGTTCTCTTTGCAATGCTGGAAATGTAACCCTCCAGTTGACACATCTCTTAAAATTGGTACTCATATTGAATTAATACAAGATAATGGAAGTAAATGTATCTGTTTTTTAACCATGAATCATTAGAACTATGCAGTGTTTAAAAAAATTGCAAATAGACACAGTGAGAAACACTAAATATAGTACATACAAATGTTGATGAATCAAGAAGAATAAATATTCGTTTAATAATTGAATCGTAGCCCTCTGAATCGGAATCAAATCGACATCTACAGGAAGACCTATTCCACGCATGTAGTGTAGTCTGTATGAGGATGTTTGCAGAGTCTACATGTACACCCTCTGATGACAAACTTTACGTCATGCGGATGCAGAAAGTATAACACTGTTTTTCTTGAGGAGACTTTTTCAGCCATTGTCTCCTGATACCACGCCAAGCTCCCAGCAACACTACTGTGTAAAATGTACCAGCATCAGCACCGAGCCACTACCACTCTATCAGCTGTTGCTGTTTCCTCTGCATTCCAAGTAGAGCGTACGATGTGTAACGATGTGTATCTGCTTTAAAGTTGGGCTTTTTCTAAAGTGATTAATTTCTCAAAAACAACCACTCGTCCGAGATTTCAATGGAAACGGCATCATTGAAAGAAAAGAAGAAAAAGCTGTTGCATAGAGAACACACAGCTCTGTTTCTACAGGGACAATATAATACAGTTTGATTCCCATTTCAAAGGCATTTGCAGAGCTCAACCTCTTTTGCAAATTGTCTTACTTATTACTCTGTCACACACCTGTACGTCTATCTTTGTGAGGACCCTTACCTTCACCTTAACATTAACCATCACAATTAAATGCCTCACTCCAAACCTAAACTCAACCTAATTCTTATCCGATCACATTGTCTGGTCCTGAAGAAGTGAGGACCAGACAAAATTTCCCCACTTTCCATAAATGTCCTCACTCTGTTGGTTAAAAGATATTTTTGAACTAAATTCAATTCTATTTGTATCGCGCAATATCACAGATCACACATTTTCCTCAGAGTGCTTTAAATCTGTATAACATACAACAGCCTCTGACCTGGGACCCTGGCATCAGATAATAACAGGGAAATCGAAATAAGGAAGCAACCTCAGGGAGAGCAACAGAGGATGGACACAAGTGCAATAGATGTAATAGCAGCAGTGGATATAATATAATAATAATGTTACCCCCCCCCCCCCCACCCACACACACACACACTTGTGTTAACATCTTACCTTGCACCAGCGTGTAGAAAGAGTCTATTGATGACAGGTTGGTTGTGATGGAAACATCCTCATCGCTCCCTGACATCTCGATGTCCACAGCAACCACCCCTGACGACATGTCGCCGTGGAGATTGGTCACCACGCCGGTGGGGAAGGTCACATTAGTCAGACGACCCTCGCTGTCATAGCTACAAGGAAAGTGAGGATGCAGAGGGGAGGTAGGGATGAAGGGACATTAATGTGTATTACTGGAATGTGCTTTATGGAACCCTGTACAAAATGTTACTCTATATTTCAGAACACACACACACGGCGATAGCTGAATGTACTTGATCTGGTTCTAAAGAATAGCAACTTTAGAGGAGGTGGAATTCAAACTGGATGTACCCAGCAAGAGGAAGAGCTTGAATTCCAATTAAAGGAAGTCAACTTCAAAGTCAATGAATTTGTACTCAGACATGAGACAACATTTTCCATTATTTAAAGTCTCTTGCCAAAAGAATAATCGTTCGGTGTCCACTTGTCCAAAGGTCTTCACATACACTAGTAGAGACATTTGGAGAAATAAGTGTATGTTATGAATCTATTAGTTCAGATTGATGTGACCCACTTTGAGCTGATGTAGATCATAAGAGGTGATGTTATTCTGTCACAAAAGTTTTCTCATTGCCATACATTGTCCATATTGGATAACTCGGACAACCCTCTCCACCACCTACTAACGACAGGGACAGCGGAACACGTTCTTTGCTTAACAAGAACAGATACAGGAGAACATTCCTGCCCACTGCTATTCGACTTTATCATAAATCACCTCTGAACAGATCCTCCTCAAATTGAATCAACATCTATTCTTGCACCACTTCACTTTATATACTTTATACTCACTTATAAACACTGTATATACTCATCTTTTCTGAAATATAATATGTTTTGCTGTGCTATTTTATTTTAGTGTATTGTATATATTGTAACCTTGTTCTATCTATCTATCTATCTATCTATCTATCTATCTATCTATACAATTGAGAAGAGCTAATATAATTATTGGTAAAGTACAATTTTTAGAATTTTGAGATACAAAAATCTAACTTTAGGTTTCGCCTTTTGAATTCCAGCCTTCAGTTATCACACAGTGGCTCATACATGTATCCACATATAAACACAGTAATGCTGCTCACTCATAGAAGGTAGTCCAGCCTATTTGGAGGCTTTTGGTGGCAAGCAAACCACTGTTGCCATGGTAACTAAAAAAGACTAGTTCTTGACCCTGAGCCGTCAGAGTCTTCAGACCGCCGTTAGTCCCGATGGTCAGCCAGATGACCTGCACACGCACACACACACACACACACACACACACACACACACACACACACACACACACACACACACACACACACACACACACACACACACACACACACACACACACACACACACACACACACACACACACACACATGGTAAACTGTGTCAGTTTTGTCTGACAGTAAACATCCCCGTTGGCTTTATTTCAATACATACTAGGTTGTTGTGAAAGTAGTGTTTTAGGGAAGCAACACTGTATTCAAAATAATGATCCAAAACAATAACTGGTTTATTTGCTGGCTGAATGTATGTATTTTGATAACTTTAACTTCTGCAACATTGCAAAAGACTTGCTCATCTCACCTGGTTGTCAGGAGCGACCACACGTACAGGCAGCCTGTTGGTATCTCTACGGATACGGAGGGTATTCCCGCTGCTGTCTGTCACCGCAGTTACATCCTCCTCATTGCTGAGAGTGAAGGAATGGAGGGTGGGAAAGGACAAGATTGAAGTGAAAATGAAGTTCGAAAAGAAGGACAACGACAAGAGTGCGGAAACAAAATGTATTTGTAATGTAACAAATACATTTCAAAGCAACTGTGTGTTTATTTCCACACAAACCAACCTGTAGCTGAAGTTGTATTTATAGTCTCCAGTGACCAGAGACATGGTGAACTGGTGAGTCCCATTCCCATCAAACACGTAGAGCTCTTGGGAGGCTGGAGAGGCCACTTCATAGGAGCTGGGACCTGAAGCCAGAGAGCCTGAAGACACACAGACAAGCAGATGGACAGACTTGTGATTGCTGTATTGTTTAATATATGTTATATATATTTATCTATATACGTTAGGAATTATCTGGCTTTATCCAGCTTGTGCAACAATCAGAACCTCAGCACCTTCATTGAGTTTGTAGCCACACTTTAAATCCAAAGACCAATGTTGCAACGGTACAATTATATGGGGTCAGATCAGTTTCAATAATTGCAAATGCATACAGAACAAATATATTCAATTTATAAACGCACGCAGAACAATTAAAAAATACATTCTAATGCACATGTAAATAAATTACAATTTATATAAATGTAAAAGAAAAATCACAAATATATTTATGCATTTCTATGTGGATTTTTCTATTTGTTTGTGGATTTATATGTATTTTTTTGCCATAAAATTACTGTAGTGTGCAAGATTCTTACTGCCCAAATATGAGTCCATGAAGATTTTTTAAATAATATTTGATTGGGCAAAACACAAGTGTTTTACACAGTATATCATACTAGAAAAGTATTGCAGTAGCCTACCATTAAAAACAGTAAAGTGCCCCATTTCATTAGCACCGATACTGTACGGTGTTTTAATGAGAGCCATATTGACACTGCAAAATTGCTCTTGCTGACTTTAGAGCACTCTCAGAAAAAAATATGTCACTGAAGTACTATAGCTCAGGTTTATGAATTTTGCCTACACGGGAAACAATAATAACAGGGAGGAAAAGAAGCCATAAACAGGAGTGTTGAAGCTCTTCTTTAGATCAGCTGAACTGCCTTGCATTGTTAGAATATTTAAGTATATTTATATTTCTGAAAAATTAAGTTCCATAGTGATCTTTAGTTTTTTTGCCGTAATATTTTTTCAGTAACAGTAATGAAGTAGGTATTGCTTCAAAGTCATAATTTTGCTATTGTAACAACACTAACTGTATAAACATACCAGTAGGTGGCTGGTTGCATCGTATAGCTCGAATCCTGATGTTACCCAGATCAGCCATGTACAGCGTCCCATCCGGAGACACCACCAAAGATGAAGGAGAATTAAGCCTTGCGTCTTTAGCATAGCCATCTCCTGTTTGATAGCAGTCACAGTTGGCATCGTTCTGCAAGACGAAGGGAGGTTTAGAGTGATTGTGTGTGTGTGTGTGTTTTTGTGTGTGGGGGGTGGTAGCAAAGAGATGAAGACGAAGTGAGACATAGACAACAACATTACATGGACACACTTGAATTATGTGGTGGAGATTGGGCACCATCAAGACAAAATATCATGAATTAAATTCTTTATTGTGTTATATTACGAATATATTGATGTTGATCAAAAGCTAGCTGCAGTCACTGCTATTGTTTTAGAATTAAATGCAATATATTCTATTTGTCATTTAATACATTATTTGACTGCTACGCATTGATTGTGGGTTTGCTGACCTGAACTGTTCTATATCATGAACCAAGATATGAGATGTAAGTAATCAAAGAAGGATATGGAGGATGCCTCATGTGTATGTGAAGTAGCTGTGGTACAGGACAGTACCTTGCAGTCACAGTCAGATAGCTCTCCAGCTAGATGGGTCATTTCTCCATCAGTCGACACCTGGTGAGGTGAAAGCCAAAAATAGACATTTTACAAGCCAAAAATAGACATTTTACAACAGGGCTCTTTTACAGAAAAGAAAATGATGAAATAAAAGCACTCAGTTCATTATATTCATTTGTCTAATGTTCCTGCATCTGGGTTTCAAATCAGACCTGGGACCTTTGGTACTACTGTTACTAATTACTGACTTGGACAGATATTCAAAGTCCTGCTTCCTTGATGCAAAGATTTTTCACCTGATATCCAGGAACTTACTGAAATGAATGTACCGTGTACTGTATGTTGCTGAAGATTACCTGTCGGATGCGGTGAATTTTCTTCTCGTCCGTCTCTGCGATGTAGAGAACACCGCTGTAGGACAAGGCGATGGCTGTAGCTCCCTCAAGCATGGTCTGGACCGCTCTCTTTCCCATAGTATATTCTATACCAGGTACTTGGCAGTGCATGGGACGACCTGCCACGATACTAACCTGGACATATGCATTTGCAAAGTTTTTACGAGCTTCTAGCAACAGTTGATTTATTAAACAAATATATTTCATGAAAAAAGGCACATGTAATAGGACATTTGTAAAACATGGACTGCGATTAATGTGGGTACCTGTCTATTTTCAGTGATCTGCAACACAACGTTGTTGTCCAGGATGTAGATGGAGTTATCCATGGGATTGATGGCTAGATCTGTGGGCCATTCTAACCGAACCTGGATGTAGAGATAACCGAGGGGGAGAGGACAGAGAGAGTTTCACTTCACGTGCTACTCTGACTGTAGACTTCCATTAAACTATACTGTTATTTGCTATCTGATCCTGTTGATTATAATACTGATATACAGTGTATTTCCTGGTTTGATAATGACGGATGGTTTAGAAATTATGTATATAAAATCAAAAGCTTCATGATCTCAAGATATGCTGTTTTGAGAAAAAAGGAGAGCAATTGCCTCAAAGAAAAGTTGCTTATTGATGGTTCAACTGGACTTGTTAAAACTAGAGGACTGAGTGGGCATCTGTGAAAGTAAATCCACCCGGAGGAGAAAGTTGACGTTATGTAAGAGTTATTTTTAAGTATGACAACTTTTAATCTAACAATAAATATGAATTAGTTAGTTGTTTCTATTTAATAAACTACGTCTATACCTACAACATTGGTTGTTTTTTTATATCAGCCAGTTTATATATGGTCAACAACATGAATCTACAGAAAGCTGTAGTTGAACAAGTGTGGGTGGCCAGTTCCACAAGTGAACTCAAGAGGTCAGAAAGTCAAACTGAGCTAGAGTCTGCAGCAGAGAACGCATGGTCAGAGTTCAGATAACTGCAACTCTGCACGGAATGCCCTCAATCTCAGTCCCATGCCCACTAAACAAAGACCACAACAAACAAACTCTCCCTGTCGCGAACACGCACAGGGCAAGGGTCAAGTATTAGACCTAAAGGAAAACAGTTTAAACAAGGCTTAATGTGTGAGTGTGTGTGTGTGTGTGGCTGTGCGTAGGTGTTTTTCAATACCATGTGTGCAAGATTGTATATTCTTCCAAAAAATAAGCTGCAAAAACAAAAATAACATTATTGTCCTTCCTCTACCTTACTCTGTGTCTCTACTATTTTTTTGGCCAGTCTGATAAGTTTCTAAAATGAATGAAGGAAACGCCAGTAACCAGATCTTAATCATTGCAGGGCCACCTATCAACTGGATAAAATCTCAGCCAGATATATATATATACATATATATATACACACATCTATGTATACAGAAGCATACGTAGGTACTCTGAATGTTACCTGTCTTATGTGCATGCTGGTGTCGCAGGTCAAAGGTCGTGCAGACGTCAGGTCGTTGCTGCCCAGCACTGTGGAGATGATTCCATTACGATCCACTTTCCTGATCATAGTCCCGTCCACAAAGTAGATCAAACCGTTTCTATCAACTGCGATGCCTGTCAGGAACAGAACACAAACACACTTTAGCATATAGTTGTCCAGTCGGTACATCAACTCCCGAATGACAGTGAGGTACTTCTCCTGTGGGAGAGTCAGGAATAAAATAGCAGCATCGCAGTTGCAGCTAGTAATGAGGAGACGAGGTACACAACAAAGATCAGGACCAAAACTATTCACAAAGGATAGCCTTTTGTTTTAACATTTGCAAACTGCTTTGAGTGGGACTGAAGAAGCATAAAGGGGCCCATGAACTGTATGTAACAAGCACCGTATGTTCAGTATTAATCAGCATCAGAATCAATATAAAGGTTAAGACGTTGAACAAAACAAATGAAAATCACCAAGATGACTATTGAATTCTATCTCTAGGTTTCAGAAACTTAGTTAAATGCAGTACTGTATGTAGGTCAGGAGGCCTATCGAATACATGTGAACAAAAGGTACTGTAACAAAGTGCCAAATAAACACGTCATCATGGCCATCAACACACAAGGTTCATGCTTGCATAAGTAATTTGTGTGTTTTTATGCATTGATATTGACTTGCTTAGAACATGTCCTCATCCACACTTGAAGCAATGATGTTATGGCAACCATTAGTGACACTTGCAAATGCAGGAGAGCCTCCAATTTGCATAACATCTTTATTCAGCGACATTTATTGTCAGGGACATTGATGCCGTTGAGCTTTGAGGTGTAATAACCACAGACCCAGTTAGGAAGGATCTATTTTATCACTGTGGTCGCGGTATTCCCATGTTGCCAATTAAGCAGGAGATGGAAGAATTTCTGTGAATGGATGTGTGGAGTTGGTACTGTTTGGTGGATGGAGCAATTGGCCCTTCGCTAAGCCCCACCCCCAGTCAAGCTGTTATAGCCACGTTACTATGTAGCATTAAAGTCATTAAATCCAATGAATATCTATGAATAGCTCCTAGATCCTATCCACCAGACTGAGAACATGAGTGTATCCTTTGCCCACTGCCGGGGAATTTGAACGTTTCAGTACAAGTAGGAAGACTTTCTAAGGATAAGATAGTTGATGAAATTCCTATTTTCCCTTTTCTAAATGTAAAACCAAATATGTGTGTTGAGATCAACTTCTCACTCAGAAGTAGCCTATGATACATACAGGCCACAAATTGAATTATGTATGATTTTACAGGTCAAACTTCCATGCCCTTGTTTCTAAACTAGGTTTTGAGAATCTTCCTCAGCGGCAATAGTTATTAGACAGTGTGGTAGCAAGGTGTCGTTAAGCTCAGCTGCAGAGTGGATGGAGCGGGGTGTGTGGTTCAGGGAACGGTGTCGGGATGTGTAATCAGCCTCAGCTTGGGTCAATTGTTTTTTAGTATTTCTCTTCCCAATAATAGCAGGAGTCGCTGGGGAACGAGAGGAAGAGCGGGGAGCAGATGCTGTCGCAGCTTTAAGGGAGAGGAAACCCGACCGTCAGTGAAACGGAACTAATAAAACCAGTTAATTACAAGATCCTGTGTGTTGCCTTGTTTTGTGCCTGCCGAGACTTAATTCCGTTACAGACAGGCTTGGAAAATAACCACCTACCTGTATTCATCTCTTGTGTTTTATGTGCGTGTTTTTTACCTTTTGGTCCCAGTAGCTGTGCTTCTGTAGCTTTTCTTCCATCTCCACAACGTGCTTCATCGAATGGAGGGCATTGTTCACCTGTACCAGCCACTACTTCTCCATTACCTGCAAATTAAAATAAGGAAACAACCTCAGGGAAAGCAACAGAGGATGGACACAAGTGCAAAAGATGTAATAGCAGCAGTGGATATAATATAATAATAATGATAAAACACACACACACACACACACACATCCCACATCACACTTTCATTGCAACAGCCCTTATCCATTTCCCTTTTCCTTGCTATGCTACCAGCATTTCAATTGTCGTGGATGAGTCTAGTAGAAATCAACAATTGAATAAAACTGATTGCTTTCTTTTATGTCAACCTGGTGATTTAATGGGAAAATTAAGTTCATGCTTACTGATGAGGTCACGGGCACCGCTGAGCATCTTGGGTCGGTAGATTCGTCGAGAGTTGGTGTCCGACACGTACAGCTGCCCTGTTACTGGGTCGGTGGCTAAATAGTAGCGGTGAGCAGGGTTGTTGCTATGGATGGTGGAGACGGACAAAAGTGGAGGTGGGTAACAAACAGGATGGAGATAAGAAAAGATTGGTTTAGTCGTGTGTCTTCAATAACGTTAATATCTTGAACACCCAGTTTTGAACAAAAATCCCCCAAGTGTTCTTGATTGATTGTTTCCTTTAAATCACCGTGGAGACACATGATCTGTCTGACTGGACACAAGCTCACAATGAAAACCCCACCAGCAGAGCGTGTTTATTATTTGGTTCTGAGCCATCATGATGGAAATGAAGGCGACTTTCAGGAGCTGATGATAATGAAGAAATAATGAATAAAAGGAGGGTTGACAAACTGAAAGACAATAAACTGGTGTCTATTTACTTCCAGTGGAGTACCAGGTAGTTCAAGGGTGTGTATGTGTGAGTGTGTGTGTGTGTGTGTGAGTGTATGTGTGTAATACAGGGGGAATGAAAGGCAGACAGTGTGAATGTGTCTTGCTATTTCTGCGTACATATTTTTGATTCTTTTCTCTCTAGAAGTGTACTTGTGATACTCGTAAGTGAGAAAGTAAGTGCATGTGATATGTGTGTGTGTTTGTGTGTGTGTCGACAGTTGGTTGGTTCCCCTGTGTCAGTCTGAACAGACCTACGTGGGTGAGATGGGCCTCGACTTGTCTGTGACACACTCTTAATGATGCCTGCCACTCCGTGATGTGAAATCCAAGTTCAAGCATCAGACCGCAACACACTTGGGCGTGGATATATATATATATATATATATGCATACACTTATGCACTCGCCTCTAGCCATGAGTCTCAGTGGTTGATGATAATCAATTTTCAATTCAATTCAATTCAGTTTATTTGTATAGCCCAATTTCACAAATTACAAATTTGTCTCGGAGTGCTTTACAATCTGTACACATAGACATCCCTGCCCCCAAACCTCACATCGGATCAGGAAAAACTCCCAAATAACCCTTCAGGGGGGAAAAAAGGGAAGAAACCTTCAGGAGAGCAACAGAGGAGGATCCCTCTCCAGGATGGACAGGTGCAATAGATGTAATGTGTATAGAAGGACAGATTTAGAGTTAACATACATTCAATGAATATGACAGATTGTATGAATAGTTCATAGTAGGCATATTCCACGATGGAGACCTCCACGATCCATCAGGCAGATGGCGGTAGAGAGGAGGAGTGGGCGGAGTCTCAACAATCAATCAGCAGATGATCACAGGCTGTTAATTAAGACAGCTAAAAATAGACAGACTGTGAGTGTGAGACACAGTCTGTCTGTGCTTATCTGTACTTGTGAGGCCCCAGCGTAATGCCCTTTTGTTTTAATTTGTGTCAGAAATAAAGTCAGACTGAGGAAAAGAAGGACACAAAAGAAGGAATGAAGAATGTAGTGGATGACTAAATGAGAGAGAAGAGACAAGACCTCAAAAGATGAAATAATTACAACTAATGAAACAGAACACAGACTCAAGATGGCATAAGTAAGTAAACATGAATAGAGAAAAAAGTCAGTCCAATCCTTGCATCTTGCCAGTGGCAAATAATCCCCATGTATGGTGCTGCTCTGTAAGAAGAGAGATAGAAGAAAACTAGCTAAATTCAGCTTTTTCAGGAGGGGGTAAAGAGAACATCGAATGTCTCCTAAACATATAAGAAGGCCCTCTGTAATGCCAGAGCAGCCTATTACTCATCAATAATAGAGAAAAATAAGAACAACCCCAGGTTGTAATGGCGCTGTGCCAACGGCTGCTTGTTTCAGTAGTGGCGTTTTGCTTTTATTTTATTGTCTTTTTTTGCACTTTTCCTCTCTTTTTCTTTTTCTTTTCTTTCACGTTTGTCTTAGTTACGGTCGGACACTGGACCATAACTACTTTTTTCGATAATTCTACTGTGGCTTTTGTTCACTTTGTCGTGAGTTTCGGAGAGCCACAGCAAAACAATGACGGGGACCGTCGTCTACTCGCGTGCTCAGTTGATCGCGCTGTGCAGGCGAAGCTTCTGCCTGGAGACAGACCTGTGATCCTGCTGGAGCTACGGAGAAGGGCTCGCGGCTGCAGATCGGGTGTCAAGCGGAGGGCTAAAACGAGGAGATACAAACCCTCGGTACCGTCGATCATAATAGGGGCGTGAGGTCTTTGGCGAATAAGACGGATGAGCTCGGCGCTGGTAATGTCGAGAGGATCTTCCGTGAGAGCAGTCTCTTGTGTTTCACTGAGACGTGGCTACGCGTGGACTTTTTCATCTCAGCGCCGCTTGCCCGGCTTCAGGACTGTTCGGGCTGACAGAGGCGCTCACAGAGTAAGAAGAGGAGGATCGCTGTTTATGTGAATGACGGTGGTGCCATCCGGACCATGTGTAGCGTGAGGGCGCTTGTGTCCCGAACATTGAACTGTTGGCCGTGGGGATGCCCCGTACTATTTGCCAGAGAGTTCACGTCCGCCATTGTGGTTGTCGTGCGTGCCGCCATCAGCTGACGCTGAGGAAGCTGTGGACACCATCCACTCCACTGTGTCTGCTCTGCTGAATCATCAGCCTGGAGCATTCATGACCATCACTGGCGACTTTAACCACACCACATTGGATAAAGCTCTGCCAACCTTCCATCAATACATTGACTGCCCAACAAGGAACAATAAAACTCTGGACTTGCTGTATGCTAATACTAAGAGATACAGCGCCACTGCCCTTCCCCTCGGCAGGTCTGATCATGACCTGGCCCGGCTGACACCCAGGTCTGTTCCTCTGGTGAAGAGGCTGTGACCACCAGGACTGTGAGGAGGTGGTCTCTGGAGGCTAACGACGCTCTACAGGACTGCTTGAGTCAACGGACTGGGATGTGTTGTGTGGACCGCGGGAGGACATCAACAGTATGACCGACTGCATCACGGAATACATCAAGTTCTGTGAACACACCACCATCCCATCACGGACTGTGCGCTGCTTCCCCAACAACAAGCCCTGGATCACCAGGGACCTGAAGGCGCTTCTTAACATGAAGAAAGCTGCTTTCAGGTCTGGAGACAGGGATGAGCTGAGGAGAGTCCAGCGCAACCTGAAGGTGAAGCTCAGGGAGGGCAAGGACTCCTACAGGAGGAAGCTGGAGGCCAAACTCCAGCTGAACAACACAAGGGAGGTGTGGTCTGGGATGAAGCAGATAACTGGCTTCAAGGTGGGAGGGAGACAGCCAGGGGGCTCCCTGGAGAGGGCCAACGAGCTGAACTGTTTTTCAATAGGTTCAGTTCACAGCCCTCCCGTCGCCTCCACACAACACACGTCCCAAGCACCTCCCCTCTGTCCCCTGCTGAGCTGCACATCCACCGAGCCCTCAATAACAATGGGCTCCTCCACCTCCCCTCTCTCTGTGACGACTGACCAGGTGAGAAGACAGCTGGAGAAACTACACCAGCGCAGAGCTGAAGGTCCTGATGGCATCAGCCCCAGGGTCCTAAAGACCTCGCCACCCAGCTGTCTGGTGTCCTGCAGCGCCTCTTCAACCTCAGCCTGAGGCTGGGGAAGTCCCGTGCTGTGGAAGACGTCGTGCTGGTCCCTGTCCCAAAGAAGTCAACACCATCTGGCCTCAACGACTACCGACCGTCGCCTCACCTCCCATGTGATGAAGGTGCTGGAGAGGCTGGTCTTGGCCCACCTCCGGCCGCAGGTGAAATCGTCGTTGGACCCTCTGCAATTTGCTTACCAGCCTCATGTGGGAGTGGACGACGCCATCATCTACCTGCTGCAACGAGCTCAGTCGCACATGGATGGAACCGGTGTCTCTGTGAGAGTCACTTTCTTTGACTTCTCCAGTGCATTTAACACCATCCAGCCACTGCTGCTGAGTGAGAAGCTGCGGGTGGCGGTGTGGGGGCCGTCCACCATCTCCTGGATCACTGACTACCTCACAGGCAGACCACAGTTTGTCAGAATGGGCGTGTGCTGTCTGGAACGGTGGTCAGTGATGTTGAGCCCCACAGGAACTGTTCTGTCTCCTTCCTCTTCACCCTGTACACCAGTGACTTCCAGTACAACACGGAGTCATGCCATCTGCAGAAGTACTCTGATGATTCTGCAGTGGTCGGGTGTATTAGGGATGGACGGGAGGAGGAGTACAGGGCAGTGGTGAGCGACTTTGTAAAGTGGGCGATGCGAACCACCTGCGGCTGAACGTGGCCAAGACCAGAGAGATGGTGGTGGACTTCAGGAGAAGGCGACAGCTCCTACACCTCTGAGTGTCCTGGGAGTGGACGTGGACATGGTGGAGGTACAAGTACCTGGGCGTCTCCATCGACAGCCGACTGAACTGGAAGGCCAACATCAACGCTGTGTACAAGAAGGGGATGAGTCGACTCTTTTCCTGAGAAAGCTTGATCCTTCAACGTGTGCAGCAAGATGCTGGAGTTATTCTACCAGTCGGTTGTGGCCAGTGTGCTGCACTTTGCCATTGTCTGCTGGGGAGCAGCATCGGGCAGTGACACCAGCCGTCTTAACAAACTGGTTAGGAAGGCTGGCTCCATCATCGGCTGCCAGCTGGAGCTCCTGGAACAGGTGGTGGAGAGGAGGACGTTGAAGAAACTGGTGTCCATATTGGACAACCCGGACCACCCTCTCCACCACCTCCTACAGGGACAGAGGAGTACTTTCTCCAGACGTCTCCTCACGCTCCGCTGCCACAAGGACAGATACAGGAGAACATTCCTGCCGACGGCTATGAGGCTCTACAACAGTTCACCTCTTGCCAGATCACCCTAACCCTTCTTATATTTTGTGTTTTTTTAATTTTTTATTCTTGTGTGTTGCTGCTACTGGCTCGACAAATTTCCCCTTGGGGATTAACAAAGTATATTTCTATTCTTCTATTCTATTCTATTCTATTTCTCTTTAGCACTGTACACCTCAGAGATAAATTGTCTGGTGATGTGGTTTCTATAGATGGCATTGCCCTGGCATCCAACACTACTGTAAAAAATCTCTGCATTATCTTTGATCAGGACTTGTCCTTTTAACTCCCACGTGAAGCAAATCTCAAGGACTGCATTTACGTAACATTTACAAAAATCAGGCACATCTCAAAGCGATGCAGAGAAACTAAACACGTGTATTACTTCTAGACTAGATTACTGCAATTCCTTATTATCATAAGTCTCTTAAGTCCATCCAGTTGATCCAGAATGCTGCAGCTCATGTACTCAAAAACTAACTGGGCTACTTGTAGTTCCTATAGTCCTAAAAAGTAGGATGGGAGCCAGAGCCTTCAGTTATCAAGCTCCTCTTTTATGGAACCAGCTTCAACCTTCAGTCCGGGAGGCAGACAGTCACCTCATTTAAGAGAAGACTTAAGACTTTCCTCTTTGACAGAGCTTATAGTTAGGGCTGAATCAGGTTCACCTGGTCCAGCCCCTTGATATGCTGCTATAGGCTTATAGCTGCTGGGGGACGTTTAGGATACACTGAGCACTTATCTCCTCTTGTCTCTCTCCTTATGGACAAATATACATCTCTTCAATGCACATAACTTTAGTTCTTCTCCGGAGTCTTTGTGCCTTCTCGCCTTACACGCTACATTGGACCTGGCTGTTTCTGGAGCTGATCTTTTCTTTCTCTTTTGTATCGCCCAATTTCACAAATTACAAATTAGTCTCGGAGTGCCTTACAATCTGTACACATAGACATCCCTGTCCCAAAACCTCACATCGGATCAGGAAAAACTACCAAATAACCCTTCAGGGGGAAAAAAGGGAAGAAACCTTCAGGAGAGCAAGAGAGGAGGATCCCTCTCCAGGATGGACAGAACAATAGATGTAATGTGTACAGAAGGACCAAGCACTCTAGAATAACACATAGAATGTAAACAACTCTGTTACATGGAGTGACAATGCTATGCTTACGGTTTGTTTAGATCTAGGCACACAGACTACTCGTTAGGTTTAGCAAAACACATGCTTTGGGTTTAAATGTGTATTTTGTTATTATGAGGGAATAATCGTGGTCATGCTTTAATAAAAAGGGAAACAAACAGCAGTTTTCCTTGTTCAGATCAGTTATGTTTGCAATAAATTATTCAAAGAAAGCTGCATTCAGAATAAAACATACAACAGACAGACGCTCACACCTCTTTACAAGACTTGTTGTTTAGGTGGATTTAGGTTCTCCACCAATTAATAGGAATATGGCATATGTTGGAAACAAAATTGTAGATGGTCAGTGTATCTGTAAACCTTTGGTAAATCCCTGTGTAACACCTTCACCTGGCTAAAGGTGAATGTAAATCAATACATGCAGTCTAGCAGGGGCTATAGCCTGAAGGTAAGAAAGTTTGAAGACTCAAAAAGCCATCTTTACTTCTACATGAACCATGTCTTTTACCCAACGTTTTGACAGCAGAGAGTTGGTGTCAAGAAAATATCTGTGACTAAAATGTGGTTGTCATCCTGTGATGAATCTTTACTGTTAGACAGCAGGACAACTCAGGTGTCAAGATCTGATTTTCCTCTGTCATGGACACAGTAGTTCAAATTGTTAATCTTCTCGTTGCTCCCCACTCACCGCCTGTCCCAATCGCTCCTGAAGGAGAGTTACAAAGAGTTGCCTCTCCACTGCCCGTTGGGTGGCTTAGTGGTTAGGGAGACATTTGCAGAGTGCATTGATGGGATCAAAGACGCAGGCGAAAACCAGGCCAGCTCGTTTGATGCATGGAAAGCATTTGAGTCAAACGGGAGCCTTTGGCTTCTTCAAACACCAGTGGGAGATGTCATCACCCAAGCCTGTCAACTCTGAGGGCATCAGAGGGTACATTTAAGAGCTTGAGTGGGAATTCTCCACCAAGTTTAAAGATTTTTAGTAGTATTGGGTGGGCCAGTGTGTTCTTTGTTGGTCAATCCAGAAGACTTTGAGGAGACAAAACCTGGCTTTGAGCCCATTTAAATGGATTGAGATTGCATTTTGAAATGCAGCATAAGTCCATTTTTGACCACTGGACTACAGGGACTTGGAACATTTTGAGGAACTCATTGTGTTTGGACCTGAGGGACCACAGTCCACATTAAGTTCCAGGGATATTTTAGCCCCGAAAAAGCAGCAGTGAGACAAAACCAAAGTGAATGGAGCTCTCTTGACCACTAGACAAGTGATACCAATGGGCTGAAATAACCTTTTAGCTCCTTGAAAAGTTGTCCCAGGAGGTGGACAGGCCAAATGTTTGCTAGGAACCATGGAGCAGACACGTTTGATAAAGGTGGTGGAGTTTTACATTTATCTCCACTTTCGGATCTACCTATATGTGTGAACAGACCTTTTCACACTTTAAGACTGTGTTGAATCCAGCCCACTGTACATTACATGCTTATTAACAAACACCACTGGCAATTATTGTTACTTTACTGCAAGAATCAAATGAAAAGAAGTTGAAAGTTGAAAAGGATTAGTCACTCTTACCTATGTCTGAAATCTTTGTTTCTTTAATACAGTGTAAGCAAAGGCAGAAAAAGAGATCAAACAAGAGTTAGTTAGAAGATAGATTGGTTTCTAAAAGGTAAGTAATATATAAAAATATACTGGAAAACAAGAAGAACATTTTAGAAGTTGCATTCAAATTTATAATTTAAATCATGCTTCAGAAGTAAATAGGAAAATGATTTCAGTGTTAGAATAAGAGTTAGAAAAATGAGCATTCAACAGTGTACCAGAGGCCCGCTTTCAGATTCAAGCCCTAAAACACTGATCTTTCCTCTTTTAGCACTTTGGCGAAAGAGTAAGTACTTGAATGTTAATCAGAGGCAAATTGTCCAATCTGGCCACATATCTATTCCTCTCTTCCTTTATGTGTTCAAGTTCTGTTCAAAGTCATCCGAGACCAATGATGTGGAGTTGAGTGCAGGAAGGAAAGCGGAGGCAGAGATGAATTCAGATGCTAGGTTTTAATTAAAAACCAAAGATAAAGTCAATCAGTTCATTTTTCACAAATGTGTACACTGTAGGTCATATTTAGTTTCCCTCAAATCCAACAACATTCATTGATGCATTTTGCAAAGACCCTGAGAATCCGTTGGCAGAGCTTTACTGTTAAATACGTCCTGAGTTCTCTGAGTGAGACCTTTATCTCTGTGACCCTCAGGGATGTATTCTTTGGATTAGGTTCAGATCCCCGATCTGGCACCAGCAGCCATGCTCCCTCCCCTCTTACCTCAGCTCCATGACACTGGTAACATTCCCGGAGGGGAAGATCCTCCTGATGTAGTTGAAGTCTCCAACGAAGATGCTGCCATCTGCTCCGCAGGCCAGAGCCAGAGGCGCCAGCAGCTTGTTGCCCTCTGCCTGCCCGTTACAGCTGGGGCAGGAGATGCTGCGCCGACGTCCATTTCCTGAGACAGGACATTGAAGACATTTTCCTGACTGAAAAATGTGTTTCTGCTCTGTACACAAAACAGACTGTCCAGTTGGGAGCTTATTTCAAATTCATTATATCAAGCCAGGTTGTTGAACACAGTTGTGGACCAAGTATCTATTTAACAGTGTCAAGCCAAAGAAAGACTTTAAAATGTGGGATCGATGCACTGTCCATCATCTCAAAGAACCAGGGTTCTATTCCCTGTAGGGGCACTTTAGAAAAGTTAGACAGGGATTGCAGTGCAATTAACATTCCGAATTGGAAAAACAATGTGAATAATTTGCACTTCTTCTGATACTAGATGGTGTTCACCCTATACTACTGAGTCGATGCAATCTAAATGTTCATCAGTTCGTAAAGTATTTTAGTTTCTTCCAGGAGACCTTCAGTGGCGACTCAAATTCATCCCAGGGGACGTCCTGCTCCCCATGGATCACCAAGCTTTCTGTCGCGGCCAGTTCACATGTTAGGCCCGCTGGTGCAGGCTGAGAGCTAAAAGTAATAGCTAACCGCTAACTGAGGGTCTGTCTCCCGGAGCTCAACGGTTTAGTCGGAGTAGGATTACAAGAACGGACGGCCAGAGCTATCTGGTTAGCATGCTCATTTCAGTCAATTTAACAATATGTCTCTGACAAACTGTAACCTCAAACATACTGGTCGCAACAAAAACTCAGGTGCATATTCACAAACGGGTCGCGCGGTTTTTGCAGCCTCAAGACCTGCACACATAAGAAACGGTGTAATTATCGAAGCACCCGCAAAGGGTGAGATGCAGCCATAACTGTGCTGCAAGCAGACGGTGTCCTGGTGCTCCAGTGCTATTTGCACCTATTTAAATGAGGTAATATGCAGACGTTTGGAACAACATTGTCCCCTATCTATGCAAATGAGCCTCATTGCAAAAACAATCCAATTCACAAATACCAGTGCTCGAACCACGTGCAGTTACAGTGTGAAATAATTAGCATCCTCAGAGAGATGGTGGTAACTGAAGGGCATTTATAACTATAAGAGGTGACTGCTCAAACTAATTTATTTTGGCATTCAGTGACAGGATACTGTGACAGTTGTCATGAAAATTAAATGAACAAAGCTCCCCAACATGTCAATTTGAAATTAAACGAGAAAAAAAAGAAGCAAGGAAAAATAGAATGAAAATAAGTTAAATATATAAAAGAAGAAACAGTATTTCTTCCCTTTCCCTCCTTAAATGTTTCCATTCCCCTCTCTTGGTTTGGCTGGAAGAGGCACTCTGGCCAGATCCTCCTGGCAAGACCTATGGCTCTGGCTGAGTCTCACAAAAGACTCATTTATACTTTGCCACATGAATAATTGCAATTACATGCAAAAATGGGCAAATTACATTAAGCTGCAAACCATTATGGATGTGTTTGTGCTGTGAAAAAAGCATTTGCAAGCGATGGTGTAGTTTAGCAGCCCCAATCCATTCTCTGTGAATTCACCCCTCAATATTCAGATAGTTTGGAAGTGGCAAGAAGGAATTTTCTTCTGGGTCCCATGAGATTCCTGTGGCTCACACCTAAACTATGAGAGCAAAATAACTGACCGCCATGCAATGTCATAATTAACACAAACATGCAGCTTCAAACAAATCAATTATACTTAAAACTGTATTTACCCATGATGCTGCTGATGACCGGGGGCTGCTGGGATATGAATATGTTCTCACCATTGCCCTTGTACAGTATACCTGATGGAGAGAAGACATCAATATGAGTTATAGAGAGCACAGAAAGGCAGCAGAGAGAAAATGCAGCCAGATCAATTAATCTTTGCAATGATGTCCGTTTTGTAAATGAAAGTTCGGGGTACGTTGGAGTAGAGATTTTTTTTAACACAGCTGTCATTTAAAAATGCACTGAAATAATGCATAGATCCTGTTCTTTTATTAAAACTCTTGGGATTCTCAATGATGTGAGAGAAAATTCGCTTGTTCTTTCGACTATATGGCAAATTTGAAAGCGAGGCTGTTGTTATGAGGTTGGTGGATGTGCCTTGACCTCAGGCCTTTCTATACTGAGTTAATGTTCATGACCAATCAAGTTTTACTTGACTCGATGTGACTGATGCATTCACTTTTTATATTATAAATCGCAAAAGGAAGAAAAAAAGTGCAATTCGAGGAACATCAGTATTTGTGCTCATTTCATGAAACATTATGGATTATGGGGCAACTGGGGGTCAGTTCTTCAATCAGAGGATCGCCGGTTCGATCCCTGGCTCTGCTAGCCCATGTCAATGTGTCGTTGGGCAAGACACTTCACCCCAAATGTCTCCTGCAGGTTTTCAGTGGTGTGTGAATGAGTATGAATGATAAGATAGATCTGATTGGCAAGTGGCACCTTGCATGGTTGCCCCTGCCATCAGTGTGTGAATGGGTGACATGTAGTGTGAAAGAGCTTTGAATGGTCAGAAGACTGGAAAACAACAGCACAGTCCATTTATATATATTTTTAATGAGAAGAAAGAGAAAAGCTAATATGAGAGCAGGCCACTGGAAACAATGGAACAATGTAGCTATATACAAACAATGACAACCATTTCTTAAGATGCAAAGCAACATTAAGGACATATTGTCTTTTTTATTCAGATCACAACCACTTCGTTCCTACACGAGAATGCAGCAACACAATGAACCTGTAACTGGTGTGTTGTCAGAGATGACATGTCTGCAGGGCGAAACAGCCTGAATAAAACACTGATACTACTTCCAACGTGTTGTCTATCGGCCAATCAAGACTCTGCTAATATCTGCTGTTTTGTATGAGGAGAGATGAATACTTAGAACACAGTGCACTTTTCCTTTTAAATGTAGTCCTACTCCTAATCCATGTTGTTACACCTGTTCAAGGTTAGCATGTTGTGAAGTTATTTCGCCTGGTTGTTCTGGATGGGTGGAGCGAAGGCAGACAGTGGGACAGAGTTGCCGACGTCTTGTTTGTGCGCCCTAACCGACGAGAGATTATTTGAAACGCTAGCAGCATATAGCAGCTAACCTAGAGCATCAGAGAATGGCAGCTAATTAGAGAGACAACGCTGTCCAGGAGCTCCTTAGCCTCCGAGCAGAGGACCTCAACACCGAGTTCATCAGCCCTTGATGAAAGTTGCTGCTGCACGTCATTCACCACACTGGACACCGACGCTGTTGCGCTAAAACTCACGCCATTTGTTGTTCCTGTGCTGTGATACCGAGGTGCTATCTACAAGGAGGAGTACGAGGGGTGGGTTAGCTGACTGGTGAGGAGGTTTATGTGAATGAGTTGTGAGAACATGAACAGAGGAAAAGAGAGGGATGCACTCGTTCTTCAAAGTGAGACATCAAAGAGGAACCTCCTGTGGTGAGCTGAATTATTAAAGCTCTGCTGCCATCTTGGAAAACCAGCCCGCATTACGCTCCGTCCGTCCGTCCGTCTACAAGCTCTACATTCTACTCTTTATATGGATGCATACCATACACTCTACATTTTAAGTCCTTCAAACCCAGCAGGACACATCGCTACCGGCGCTTAAATCCCATATCAGTCGGTTCCCTTCCCGTCAGGCTCACTCTACATCCCTCTCCTTCTATTTCCCTCTATCCTCGTCTACCTCTTTCATCTCTCCCTCCATTGGTAGATGTTGATTGATCAACAGAGGCCAAGCCAGCAGGGTTCCTCCCATGCTGTGCTGTGGTCTACTCCCAGGCAACCAACTATTTGCCTGACTGGTGTGTGTGTGAGGGAGGGTAAGAAAGAGAGAGATAATGAGAGAGAGAGAGAGGGAGAGAGAGAAAGAGAGAGGGTGAGCAACGCTCCCTAGAAAGAGAGAGGAACATCAAATTGTCCTGCTGTGTTAAAATAGGGCAGTGAGGCTTTTTCACAAGGCTCCGTGTGTGTGTGTGTGTGTGTGTGTGTGTGTAAATAAGCACATTTGACATTGATCTCAAAACTTTCAATCTCAAAACCTAAATTCATAAATTCATACCACACCTGACCGAAGTAATTTTACTCGGCCCTGAGCACCTCAGAGATCAATTATCTGGTGATGTGGTTTCTGTAGACGGCATTGCCATGGCATCCAACACCACTGTAAAGAATCTCGACGTTATCTTTGATCGGGACTTGTCCTTTAACTCCCACGTGAAGCAAATCTCAAGGACTGCATTTTTCATCTCCGTAACAATTAAAAAATCTGGCACATCTCGTCTCAAAAATATGCAGAAAAACTGGTTCACGCGTTTGTTACTTCTAGACTGGATTACTGCAACTCCTTATTATCAGGCTGCTCTAATAAGTCTCTTAGGTCCCTCCAGTTGATCCAGAATGCTGCAGCTCGTATTCTCACTAACTGAGAAAATAGATCACATCACTCCTGCACTAGCTGCTCTGCACTGGCTCCCTGTAAAAACAAGAATCATATTTAAAATTCTTCTCCTCACGTACAAAGCCTTGATTGGTGATGCACCATCATATCCTAAGGAGCTTGTAGTACCATATTGCCCCACTAGAG
This sequence comes from Pseudoliparis swirei, assembly GCF_029220125.1. Taxonomy (NCBI): domain Eukaryota; kingdom Metazoa; phylum Chordata; class Actinopteri; order Perciformes; family Liparidae; genus Pseudoliparis; species Pseudoliparis swirei. Next base: position 12,123,427 of record NC_079411.1, read on the forward strand.
AGCTGCGCTCACTAAATGTGGGCCTACTTGTGGTTCCTAGAGTTAAAAAGTAGGATGGGAGCCAGAGCCTTCAGTTATCAAGCTCCTCTTATGGAACCAGCTTCCACCTTCAGTCCGGGAGGCAGACACAGTCACCTCATTTAAGAGGAGACTGAAGACTTTCCTCTTTGACAGAGCTTATAGTTAGGGCTGAATCAGGTTCACCTGGTCCAGCCCCTAAATATGCTGCTATAGGCTTATAGCTGCCGGGGGACGTTTAGGATACACTGAGCTCCTCTCTCCTCTTCTCTCTCTTTTTATGGAAAAATATATGTCTCTTCATTGCACATGACAAACTCTACTTCTTCCCCAGAGTCCTTTGTGCCTTCTTGCCTCATAGGGTCCATTGGAAGCTGGTCCTGGGTCCTGACTCCTTGCCCCATTTTCTGCATCCAGCTTCTGGCCTGGACCTGGCCTCCTTCCCAATGGCCCTGCCTCTTTCTTTGTGCTTCCTGCCTCAAAGGCCTGGCCTCATTGGTCCGGCCTCTTTCGCGATGCCTCTTGCCTGCTGGCCCTGCCTCCTGCCATGTGAAAGGGTTTTTTCTATTTTTTGGAAGTTTTTCCAGGGACAAATTTGTAATTTGTGGTTTTATGCTCTTCAAAATTATCTGAATTGAATTGAAAACTGAACCTACTAAGGGCTGGCACACTGATCTGATCTAACAACCAACAACGTCACAATGATTTGGCTTCACTTGAACACACAATGTTCATAATCCAAAACAAAGTTTGGAGGAGGAATTGGTTAGTCTGACTGCTCTCCGTCCCTGAATGCTCCGACTGCTGATTCAAGCAGAGACATGTCTGAGCAGCTGCCGATAAGAGCCGACGACACACTCCTGTGCTGCAAGCGCTTCAGGTGTGGTCAGCCAAACAGAGCCCGACACAGCTAATAGTTAACGAACACACAAATACACTTGTGCGCATAAATCGTTATGATAAGAACTACAGTGGATGGATGGGTGGGTAAATAGGTCTTCAGTCATACACACCGACTGCCAGACAACACACTGTCAGGACCTGGAGTTTTTTTGTCTTGTGTCCTGTTTTATTTTGAAGACCCCATCTCTCGTGTTCTCTGGTTCCCTGCACTTCCTGTCCCTGTGATTGTTTCCACCTGTGTCCAATAACCTGCAACTTCCCTGTGTATTTAAACCCTGTTTGTTGGATTGCACTGTTTAGTTTGTGCGTGTTTGACCTGTTATTTTGAGTGAGAAGATTAAAGTTTCTGTGGAAAGTTGTTGCCGTTTGGGTCCTCTCTCTCTGGCTACAACAGTTGTGTAACACACACCCACACACACACACACGGGTTGAAAGCAGTTAAATACTAACTGACACACATGCACACGGCACAATGCATTACTAGGTTGTCGGCACTGGAAATCAATATAAAGAACGGCCTTGAGCCAATCAGTGGAATTGGTTCCTAATGGCCACAGGCACATTTTCAGGTCTGAAAACCATTTCTTCCTCATTCCCAACCAGTGAATGGCTTTTATCTTCAATTGCTAAATCCAAAATGAATTTAAAAGAAAAGTCTTTCTTGATATTTTGTTTATCAGCTAATTGGAAAAAAAAGTATATTTAATGGAAATCTCTGAATTTTAGTTGAAGGTGAGGGAATGATTTTATATTAAAAAGCATATTCTGGAGACCACCACAGAGAAGAGAACCAGAAGGTGCTCTCATGGGAAAACCGTCCGTTCCATACAACCTTCATTCAGAGTAGCAGAAGCAACCAGCTCCTAAAAAGCTTCACGAGGACTGTTGTTGTTTTTAATGAAACATCCACTGTTTATTCATTCATTGTATGCAACAACTACTTACACTTTTTTGTCTGCATACTGTTTACTTTGTTGTACAATAGTATATCTGCTCTTTTTGTATATATGATCTTGCTTCTGATTCGGGTGGCACATTGTAAATACTTTCCTGAATCGATCATTGGTAACATCGACGATCAATTAATCAATTAATTATAAACTCATATAACACTTTACAATTTGGGATTATGTCACAACAATGGTCAGAAAGCCACCACAAAAATGAAAGCTGGTTTTAAATTCAGTTATTTCAATTTTTGTGTTGTGAAAAAAGCAACACTAACTCATGCTCTCTGGAGAAAAGCATACAGCACCCTGACTGTGGCTTAGCCGCTTACTGTCTGAATAATAGAGTGCAGCGCTTCACAGGGCAGCTTACACACTCACACTCCCTCTGCACACACACCGGTGTATGAACATATAGACAAACATGGACCTGCACAAACTCACAAGTACACACAGAAAACACCATCACAAGCATGCACAAGAAAGCGGCCCCTTTACCCCCAAAACCCCTCACACAGACCCCCACACCCACACACTTTTTCTCTTTCAACCAGTCTTATCTGAGAGGTTCAGCAGTGCTCACTACTCAGTGCTTACAGATCACACAGCACCAGGTGTGCGTCTGTCTGTATGTGTGTCTGTGTGTGTGTGTGGACAATCCTTTGCACACCAATCCAATGTCTCTTTTCCTCTGTTCTTCTCTCTAACGGACAATTCCTTAGTTCATGTTGTTCAATAACAATCAGCACTCCTTTTGATGTGATACAGCTATATGAAGAAGAATAAAGTAAAAATAAATAAAATAAAATAAACCTATAGAAGAGGTGCTGCTGTTTATACTGTTTGTCTGAATCAAATCATCACTGCCATGTAGAACGTCATTGCCTCCATATGAAGTTGATACAGATCCATTTACTACATTAAATGACATGTCATTTAGCTGACGGCTTTATCCAAAGCCTTACAATCATGTTACATTCATACACCATAGACACAGCTATAGGGAGCAATTCAGGGTTACGCGTCTTGCTCAAGGACACATCAAGCGTCTTTGAGTATTATGAAAAGCGCTATAGAAATTTGATGTATTATTATTATTATCAACCAGGGTGGGGATTGAACTGCTAACCCCTTGATTGAAAGACTGACCTGCGAACCACTGACCCACAGCCACCCCATTTGGGATTTACTATCTAGTCTATTGAGTGGTAAGTGATCTCAGGCACAGACAAATACTTCTATGGCTCCTTGAGACAGAGAGGAATTAATGTTGTGTGATGCCTCTATGTGCGATTCTTAATACTGTCCACGGTTTTAACTATCCAGAAAAAGGAGTTGTCTTTTGGTGCTTTCACAAGTCATATTCTGTTTGCCTGTATCCGAGTGGACTTTATACTTTTGGTTAATTTCTAGCATAACAAAGAATTGCCAAGTGGCCTGTACAAAAGAGCAAATTTATATTTTTTGTCTCGAGAACTTCTGTGCAGGATATCTCAGATTTTAAATATTGCTTTTTTGTATCCATTATTTACCATATTCTTTATCTTCTTTTCAGCACTGCGCAGGCCGTCTGCAGTTTGCTTAACTTAGTGCAATTGAGCCTTTGCAAAGTTCCGCACTTTGAACACAGACCATCCAATCACATGCTGCTTTTACTATTTAAAGATTGTAACAGTGAATACATCCCTACCCAGCTTTACAGGAACAATGTTGTTTCTCAATTTCACTGTCTTCTGTATTTTTTGCCGGGTGATGTGCTGGGTCACTTCTATACTGTGAGCTGTACGCTTTAACTTCTATATTTACCTTTTTAACCTGTTTTCAACACTGAATAAGTCTGACAACATGAATGTATCTTATAGTGTATACCCGTCTGTCTGCTTCTCTCTGAAATCACTTTTTTATTTTTAGATTTCTTCAGAGAGTGCAGTGAAAATTAGTGAAGAGTAGCAGCTGGTGGTTTAGAGGGTCAGATTAAGTTCCCCCTGCATTTGTAAGCGCACAAGAGTTGCCTTGGAAACGGTTCTAGACCATCTCTCAGCAGCGGCCTTGGACTGGCTGTTATCACTCTTTATTCAAGAAGGGCTAAATGAATGGTTCAGTAAACAAAATCAAATCAATAAAAAGAAGAAAAAAAAAGCTGCTTTGCTGTCATCTTCATCTGAATATTAATATGAAAATACAACTTGAATTTGACCAGAGTACATTCAGTTAATAGGAAAGTAGTTGATCTTCCCTGTCAAAACAAGACAACACAGAACAAGGAACAATGAAATCGCAGCCCGGCGTCAACACGCGATACAGGCATGATATTTCCAACTCTAACTCATCATCCCATGCACATCATTAGTGGGGCTACAAGACAGACTACAAAGAAAGCCCAGCAGGAGTGTTTGATACTCCCTCCCTCTCTCTCAAGCACACACAAAGACAAGATTATTCTCGTCCATGTGGTGTCTTTTTTCGTCTTAAAAGGACACACATGTCGTGCGTTGCAAGTTCTGTCCCTTCAAGACACAAAATCACACCTACAGAAAATTTTACGCATATAGAGAGGAAATCACAAATCACACCTGCATTTTAAACGCACACACTCAGACAGACACACACACACACTGAGCCGGGTGACAAGGTGTTGAAAGCGAAAGAGGACTGCAGGGAGAGAGAGATGAATAGCAATGTGATGGATGAGGTGACAGATAGAGGACAGCGAGGAAGGGAGGGAGGAGGAGGAGGGCGCTTTATCAAGTCAAAGTGCCTTTAAAGCGAGTAAATTAATTTTTTAAATATGCATCTTTCTTCCATGAAACAGTTCGAGAAAGGTGAGCTATCTGAGAGAAATTAGTCTCTCTTCAGATAAAGGCGATCAATGGGCAATTCTGTAAACAGCAAGGATTGGCAGTAAAATTTCTTTCACAAACCAGCTGATTATAACACACATTTATAAACGGAGAACTGAAACAAAGAAAGCTCTGGAGTCACACTGTGCTGTCTGCTCCACATTCAAATGGAAATTAGTTGTGGGGCCTTTTATTGTAGCATAATAGTTTGGACATGTCTGTGGAGAGCTGCCTAACTATCTCAATCGGTGTGTGGGTAATCAGATTTAAAATGTGTAAAAGAATCTCTGAATGCTTGCTAACATTTGTGAATTTGTACATGAAACTGCAAATGTGTATTAAGAAGCTGCGTGTGTATTGAGATTTATTAATGTGGAAAGAAAAACTGTAAATGCGTACAAAGATATTACCAGCTGAAAAGTCTCAGTATTTTGCTTCTGGAAATACAGACAACTCAGGCACGACTTTCAATCGACCCCTCACTAAATCCCGCCCTTCACACCTGGCCAATCATAGACTAGCATTAGGCCAGCTCTGACCAGGGTCCAATAACTATTCAGCGCTGCTCAATACTCTGGAGAAATGATTTCAGATTATCTTAATCGTCAGGCTGGCTTAGTTGGATTTGGAGCTCGTCATGGTTAAACAGTGTCATAGTGGAACTCGTTACCCAGAGCGGCTGAAAGAGATATATACATTTCTAGAATCGTACGTTTCTATGTAAAAACTCTGAGCTAGCATGAACAGTCAGCCAGCACATCATTCGCTAGTGTTAGCACTATGCTACACTTGCTACTGAAGGTATACTGAATGTAAACACATGCTGCTTTTAATTTCTAATTCTTAAAAAGCAAAAATTAATAATTTTGAGCCATTAGTTAGTTTTTTATAGTTATTAGCTGGACATTACGATCAGCATTAACTCTTATATTACAGCATGTTGGAAAAGTATCAAGAATCTAGAAATCTTGTTTTCCCACTCAAACAACGTACCTAAGCAATGTATGGCATGTATAATATTTAATTAACATATCTCAACCTTGAGGTTGTATTGCATTATCTACAATATTATAAAAATAATGAAAAATGTAAATAATAGTTAAAGGAAGATGAGATGAAAATACACAAAAACAAGCAGGCAATGAGAGGAGAGTTGACGGAGGAGGAGAGACTGGTGAAGGTCTGAACTGACTGAGAAATTATGTGTGACTGTACATGTGTGCGTGTGTGTGTGTATGTGTGTGTATGTGAGAAAGAAAGTGAGAGATCAAAGGCTGTCAAAATACCACTGGGCAGCTGGAACAAATCCAAGGGCCACACGCCCGCCCGCACACACGCAAACTAAACTTTTCCTCCGCTTCGTTGACCAAAGCCTGCATGACAACAACGATTTTGAAAAGAGCTGAGATTAAAATACTTTTTAACTGCTATTAGCGTTGTCCATTTCTTCCTCATATAACTAATGACGAGGAGAGAGCGGGAGAGAGAATAAAGAAGGATATGTTTTGTATTTTGAGATTCACATTTATGTAGAAATGAATACTCTCCAATACAGGCTGCTGTGTGTTCACTACTGCAACCACCAGCAGCTTTCTCAATCTCAAACTATTTATAAGCATAGATTGTAAAGCACTCTGAGACAATTTGGAATTTGTGAAAATGGGCTATACAAATAAAATAAACTGAAACTATTTAGACTGCCATGGAAACGCAGACAACAATTGGCTGAAGGAACATTTTAGTTCCTAAAAAAAGTAGTGATTATGTGAAGCTAGCTGCAGTATGATAGTGCAGGCTATGGTTCTGTTATGTTATGGCACCTACCATTTTGTACATCCAGGATGTGATGTTTATCCAGCGTCCAACCTCCCATGTTGGAAGCATCCAGCTCGTAGCCTTGCAAAATGGCCGTTCTCTTCTCCCAGAGGATGAGGTCCAGGCAGGACTCGTATTCAAACCCCACCGACACTATTAGACACACAAAGCACAAGGCCAGTTACTCCCCTCGGTCCTTTGACTGCTCCTGTTGAAAGCAAATGGAAGAGTTGCTGTGATTCAGCTTTGAAAACAACGAGTTAACCTCCATTTGTCTGCTTTTGAAACATCCACTGACACTGCTGCTGGATCAATGTAGGCCTTCATTATCTGGTCCAACACAACTCCACTTTCTTCTTTACACACACACACACACACACACACACACACACACACACACACACACACACACACACACACACACACACACACACACACACACACACACACACACACACACACACACACACACACACACACACACACACACACACACACACACACACACACACACACACACACACGTGTGTATTCAATTAAGAAGTAACAAAGATCTTCAGGGGGAGGAGTGAAAGAAAGCTAAAAGTTTAAGAGGGAGGAAAAGTAATTCAGTAATTTTGAGTTGATAGTACAGTAAGAATAATACATTAAGTCATCTAAAGATACTTTCCAAAGCAGATGAAATAGCCAAAATAATAACAGTGAATAGAAAATAACAAAGACAAACCAAAGAGTAATGACATTTTTAAACAGATTAAAAACACATTTGTAAAAAAAACATTACGAAGCATGAGGAAAAGCTCATCTATGAAGATGCATTTCAGAGAGAGCATTACAACATGGAGAATGCTTAGTTACCAAATATTAAAGCTTGGGTTTGTAATGTCAGACAAACCAGCAAGGATAAGCTAGATTTAAAAATAATTTCTTGAACATTACCAACCCTAGCTTTATTGGGTAATTATGAGGCAATATGTAATCAGCAAATATCCCATGAAAAAAATAGTGAGCTGATGTAGGGGCAAAGAGGAAGGGCTGGTGTGTTCTGGTCTAAAATATGTTTAAAGATCATATTTGATGCACAGTTCTTCCAATGAATTCAACCTCTGTAACAGTTGCCAGACCAAATATTCTTGTGGTTAAGCTTCCTTATTATAAATTATGAGCACCAATTTCACAAGTGTTACAAAACATAGCAGTAGATCATCTTTATGGTCAACCCATTAAGCCGGGCTACCATAAGTAATAACTCAGCGAGGAGTACGCATGCTGGACTTGTCCCTCATAAAGGTGTCACAGGGGTTAGCATACCCATTATGTGTAAGCCATTTCCCTGTGAAAGCCTTTTTGCAGACCCTTTTTGAACTTAGCTGTAATTGTGCAGTTTTATGTGTGTTCAGGGGAAGTCCGCACTACAGGAAACGTCTTCCTCTCCACAGGAAGTGTGTGCAGTACATGGTTATACTTTGATAGTGAGTGCAGACCGGGAGTTATTTTGTGTTGAATGGGTGCAATCTATTTGTTCAATACATTTTCTCTCCATCTGTGACATGTTCTCCTCATTTCACTTGACATTTGTGTCACCAGGAATATCTCAATAACATGAACATGTTTGCACAGACGGATAGCTACAATGCAAGCAGCATTGATATTAGACTTTTCTCCTTCACATACAGGGGACAAACTTAGGTTCTGATAAGTGAAGCCAATGCTATGTTAAGGTAGTGCCGTAAACCTGAATGATCTTTACTGGCCAGCAGGGAGCGACTCCTCAGGTTGTACAGAAGACAAAGAGAAAATGACTACTTCTTACTTGATTTATTACCTCAGTAAAATAATGATGTTCATTTTGTAATTGATGGTTGAAATAGACCATAAAGCAGGGTATGCTTCAGGGCGGGGTTACTGTGTGATTGACAGGTCACTACTATGACTTTGTATGGGAGTTGTTTTCATCTAAGAACTTTAGCCTTTTACATTTTTAGACATTTTGGTTGTCTGAAAATGTCTGATTCAGCATTTGGTTGTAAATATTTCTGGTAGCATACAAACAAGATGGCGACGGCCAAAATGCATAACTCGAGGGTTCAGAACTGTAGTCGACAAACCAGGTGATGTTACGTCCGCTTTTTCTATAAACACTTCACATTCTGATATACTGTATTGCCCCCACAATCTGGTCTGCAAGATGCTTAATTCCATCTTGCAGACCAGTAACATTCATTTCTGACATCACACACAACCAATGCTGAGAGTGAGCGAGAGAGAGAGAGAGAGAGAGAGAGAGTGAGAGAGACTTATTTACTGTCGTCGGCCATATTATCGTAGCAAGACCAGGGATTCCAGCCAATGACCTCCAAGTCATACCAACACTTAACCTCCAGGCTTCTGCTCCCATTATTTCATTAAAAAGACAGCACTAAGTGAGTTAATTGTAAAATCATGTGGGAAACTACAGTTGTTATTGCATTTCCATTCTCTGTTGTGAAAAGAGAGCTGGCATACTCGTCTACAGAAGTCTGCTGTGAGGGTTTTCCTACAAACGCGTCTCAGTTAATTAGCTCGGCTCGCCATCACCGACAGGAGCGGTTTCAGAATGTCGCTTGCGACATAGAAGGCATCTCATTGTCAAGCCTCTCTGTACGAACATACAAGTTAAGAGAGAAAAATAAGGAGCCTCAGGTTCTCAGAGCAGCTGCTTCTGGCTGCTCCAAGTTGAGGTTGAAAATCCAAGGTGATCATGTTTTTGTTGTTGTTGTTGTTTTGGAACAGCCTTTAACAAAGTCTCAGAGAGGGCAAACCAGTGCACACCTTTGAAAGCTTCCCGCTACTTTCTTTTTCCTTTGCTAATGAGCAGCAAACTCACCAACTGCCTCGGATAGTCCATAGACACGTTGGCCATAGGCATCGGTCTTGTCCCAGATGAAGGTGTAGAAGAGATTTGGTTGGGCGGGGAACCATTTCTGGAAAAGGCGTCCCACCACTGCCACCATCAGGTGAACCTGGATAAACAACATCAATCACAAAGGTTACTGAATGGTAGATCAGGTTAGGGTTCCACTGGTATGGACACTGAAGCTGTTTAGGGGTAAATGCAGTATTTTCAAACCTGGATTCTATTTTCCCAACTTTTTGTGTCAAAGTGACAAACGTGGACAGCGATTTTTGAAATTGGTCCAATACTTAGGGAGAACACTGCAGATGGCAGCCTCTTTGTATATCACATATCTCACCTTCATCAGGTTGAAAGGTATTGATGATTGGGTCATGGTGACTTTAAGGATGGGTCTATACCCCGCTGCTCTGGAGCTCAGGTAGATCAGGTTGAGATTGCTGCCTGGGATTGAGGTTTCTTCCTGTAAAACCTGCAAAGGTAAAAATGAATACAAAACACATCAGCACCCAACACTATCTTACGGTCACAACGCATCATATTTGTAGGGAATGGACTGCTAATTGGCTCACAGCTCAGAGGAGAGAAAAACAAGCAACCATCTGGTACCATGACAGGTGGGCATATTTAAGAGCATGGCTACTGTTGAACTCAATACAGTCAAATGCATGTGGTAAAGCTGGGTTGTATGGTTATCAGAAACAGGTTCAAACAGGATTTTGCTTGACAAAACAATTTTTCTTATCAGAACCATAATGCGTCCCAAATTTCCCTATTTTGAATCACTACTGAGAGCAAATGCTGTAATACCTGATCAAAAGGATCAGTATCAGGCAAAATACCTGCACTGGCACTGTTTCTCTTCCTACACCAGCTTAATGCTAACTGTAATAAAGTAGACTGGATCACATAGAGGTTTACAATAAATTAACTTTAATGCTGACAACAATACCCTAATAGCCTAATTTTGTACCTCCCACAAAATAATGAAGATTAGTCTTTGAAGATTCAGTATATGGGGATCACATAAGTATTGAGTCTGTGAAAAAATCATATTGGATCAAATTTGATGTGCCCGACAAGGAGGATCTAAGGCTGGGTTGTATTCTGACATGGTCTACCATTAAGTGAGTGAATGATTACACTTGACAATGTTTCGGCTACAGCTCCTAAAACCACTGCAAAAAATAACAAAAATAATCAAATGTGTCTCAGATAGCGGTGTCCTAGTCACTGCTGTGTGAGAACATGGTAAACCAGCTGCTAACTGAGTCTGGCTGCACATGAAACACCGTTTCAAGTGATGTCTCCAAACCTGAGGGGGTGCTTACGCATCTAAAAGTCCACATCGCCTCTGTTACATCTTTGGAGGACATTATCTGAATATTTGGCGAATATATATTCTACTGGGAAGACTTGCAGGTGAAGGACGAGCAGGAGGACTTCTCTGATTCAGATAAAAACACACACAGTCATGCATATCGACACCTCTATGACCTACTAATACCCAAAGTGAGACACCGTCTTTTAGTTTCAAAACGCCACTTCGGTCCCAGCTCACACTCAAATGACACATAACCGTTGCTCTTTTTCTGCTTGTTGGAGAGAAGAGATACAAAGACTGATTCTCATACAGCCGTATGTACATGTGTTTGAGTATGCATATCATCTAGGAATATAGGAATGTGTGTGTTTTGATCTATTTGATGTATCTGCTTGTCCTAGCGTTACACCTGAGCACGGAGAGTCAGACTTAATCAACGCTCTATCACATACAGCAGAGGTCGCACGACATGTCTCAATATCGCTGAGTGTCAACAGTGGGATGGCCCACAGCTGCTGGAGGAGGGTGAGGGTAGCAGCATGGCATCAGACTGGCAAAGTCACAAAGAGAGCAAGAAAGACATTTCATCTTGAAAATTCATCAAGTATGAAGTATGAAGAGGTTGTTTTACACAGAAGTCAAGTTAGAAGACACGATGAAGCTCAACATCTGTACTACATAAACACGGGGTGTACTGGTTGAAAACGAAGAGTTCAGGGAAGTGTTTGCTGTTGTCTTCCAAAGAGGTTTCTCTGACCTGGGGGTTTGTTAACAACCTTGCTGATTACCTACTGTATATACTTGTGTTTCTTGCCCCTCGAGTTATGTTGATTTACGATTACACTGGTGCGGTCAGGTGTACCAGTTTACACCGGTTTCATTTCATGCAAACTGGCTGAACCAGCATATGTCATAAGGACACGATTTAGCAAATTAAAAGGTAACCTACATCAGCAACATGTGCCGTTGGCTTCCCAGTGCTAATTCCACCGTGTAATGCAGTAGAATGAAGCAATAAGACAATGTGATTAACGTAATGTCGTGTTTGTTTATGAACAGACTAATGGAGCCCCGAGTGTCTGACTGCGTGATTTACTGCGGAGCCGAGGCCAGCAACTTGAAGGAGATCCAATTTCAGTTGAGGTGGGAGGGAGAAGATGCACACGGTGCACATTGTGTTTGTCTACTAGTGTTACATGTGACAAACTATGCCAATATAGGTGCTGTGAGAAATAAAATAAAAACTCCCAACCTTACAGCCCCACCAGACTTCTTTTTAGAGACGTCCCTGTGCTTCCAGATCTTAGCAATCAAATTCTTGAATGCAATGCCATTATTACCCATGTACATGATGGCTAAAACGACTCTACAGTCTTGCATTTCCAAATATATTCCTAATATGATACAAAAGAACACACAATGTGTCATTGGTGGCACCATCGCCTTAGAGCAACAAAGTACTGATTTTCTCTGTGTGGAATTTGTTCTCTTCTTGAGCTATTCCCAGGTGCTTTAGTTTCCTTTCCCACTACATTCAGATGTGGTTGAGGGTTTGCTTATTCCACTCATGGTTTGGCTGAAGAAAAAATACACACGTGACGTTTTAGACTTCTTGAAAGGATAAGTAGACCTGTGATTAATTGTAGACTCCAAAAAAGAGAAGATTGGAAAGGAATTACAAAGAATACAAAAACGAAACATAAAAACAAAGCTCCTCAGGGAATGATCCATTTTGAGTGTTCCTGTGTTATATTTTTCAGCTGCGCTATTGCCTTTTCATTAGCCGGGCATTTAGTGTTCATTACATATCCATTACATCCCCTTTAAGACTGCCCTTTTCTCTGCCCTCTTCACTAATGGACTCAGCTCCACCAAAAGCTAAGTAGCGGCTTTCCATTCATTTGCGTTTGATCTGCACTCAGACCCCCCCCCCCCCAACTCCCTCTCCCCCCCACGTCATACGTGTCACACACGTTTTCCTTCAGCCACACACTCTTTCAGGCACATACACACACGCTTGTTAAATACAAAATAATTATAGTGCCCTGGTTCAGGGTTGTTAAAATATAAAAACACACATGGAGTTCTGTCATCTGTTTTATTTCCACTGAGGACTGGTGAAAGTGTGTGAAATGTGACGATAAAGAAGCACACAGATGTGCTATTAGGCTTAAAGACAATTAGAAGCAGGACCCAGGGTGGAGCTGTGTGGGTGTGGGTGTGTGTGGGTGCGCAGGACAACACCTGTTAAACGTGTTAGCAGTGAGGCAGTTAGCCTTCATAACATGTTAATGGTGCTTGTGTAAGTGTTATAAAGAGTTTCCAACTAAGATTTATTTTTGTCTTGTATTCACTTTCGTCACTGAGGAACACGATGGGCTACACTTTAAGCCCTTCTTTGTTTATCTTATATTCGTTTATATTTTGGTAGCTTGACATAATTAGCAGCTCTATCTTGATAACTATCATGGGGAAAAAAAGATGATCAAGCAAGTTCTGGATTAGGAGAATCTTTTTTGATGATTTTTGACTGAATGTATAAACATTGTTTATGATTAGTCCAGCATGTGTTCACACTGAATTAAAACATATGTGTATTTTGTCTGCATGTTCATTTGAGTTATATCTGCAGAAGAAAGAGACCTTGAACTCATTGAATGCTTTTATTATTGATACTTTTGGACTATGCCTGATACCTCATGTATGCTGATACTGAGGCTGAGATCATATTTTTAACAACAGTATACACATTGGCTTTGAATATTGGTCTAGTTACTTCAAAGCCTCCTCTGGGATTTCTTACCTGTGTTTCAGGTATGATGGGGCCATACTCAATTGAACTTCTGTAAAACGTAGAAAGAGGAGACGCAACGATGACAGGACTGGGTCTGATGAAGCCACTAAGGTCACAGCTGGGAATGTCATTCTCCTCCTGAAACAGCCGGACATAATATGTGCCATTTAGTCTTTTCACTTCCATCAATGCTTTGACTGAGAAACAGAGAGCTCATTAGTCACATACATCGTCAGCCAGTGAGTCAGTGGCATTTTGTGTTTATGTCATTAAAAGACCACAGCCAGGAATGTCCTCTTGCTTCATAACAAAACAAAACGTAACAAATTCAATAATTGTGTGATCAGTCTGTCGAAAACAACAAGTCAGAGAAGAAAGCTTCAACATAGTGTTTAAAGTAACTGCAAATTATACAAGTGTTGTTTGTGTCAGGCACATATCTAGACAGACAGCAGTGATACCGCTCACCTTCTTCATGACCAGTGTGTCCATTACATAGAAGACATTCCATGGCACCCACACAGTTCTGTACTGAGTGAGGAAGGGAGCACGCTCAAAACTCAATGTTAGGGATGCCCCACCATTGGCTAGTAGATCGAACCTGCATCACATCCAAAAAAGTAAAACAATTACATTTAATTAAATTTATTTTGCATCTCCAAAAATTCAAAAGATTTCTCAGAGGGCTGTACAATCTGTACAAATTATGACATCCTCTGTCTCTGCACCTCACATCGAGTCGTTGACCTCGTTTTCCTTTTTGACCCCCATCATTAACCTCCTTTTCATTTTAGCGTTAATCAACGTTAGCCATGTTTATATTGTTGGCCCTTAACGTTACGTACCCTAAAAGTTAAACCTGTTTGTACTTTTTATCCTTATCGTTAACATAATTTATAAATTTGACCCTTCATGTTAACCTTGTTTGTATCTTTGATCCTTTTAGTTAAACTTGTTTATATTTTTGACCCTTACAGTGAACATGTGTGCTTCTGTGTGTATGTAGTTGTATGCAGGGGAGTGTGTGTGTCCTGCTGTGATCGATGCATCCTTTTGAGTCCAATCATTTCTAACGCAAGAGTCTTACATTTCCACTGCTGCACACATTCACACCTCTTCAGCCAACATGCTTGAGCTTGAGGATAGTGTCGAGAGTAGATGGAGGAATATACAGTAGATGTGATGTAATTACTGCCCCTTTGTTTTGTTGGACTTTTTTTATCCAGTGTTTTGTGGGATTTGTTAAGTTCTATACAAATATGAGGTAACCTCAGGCATTTTTTTAAAGATTGAATAATTAATTTGTTCATTATTGTTTTATTTCGGTTTGCCCAAAGAATAATGGAAATATGTTAATGAAATAGGTTGGTTGTTTAAAGAAGGTTTTGCTAATGTTTTCATATTTCTTATTGCTACCCTACTTAAGTTAGAATTCATGATTTGTTTGTATCATGATTGTTAGGATAATTCAAGCTTCTCAGAAATACCATAAATTATTTTGTTGGCCAGTACGTCCACAGGCTATGAATGGATAGAGAAGATCGTCAGTGTTGCAACCATGTTTTGTTGGAAGAATTGTTTTGTTTTTAACGTACATATACAACAGAATTTTACAAATATTAAGAATACATATAAATAATAAATAAATACACACATGCCATCCTTGCGCGTTACAGTGTATCCATGCTCAGCATAGTGGACAAACGTCACGTTGACTCCAATCAGAGGAGTTCCGTCAGCTGTCAACACCTGACCTCGAATTATCGACACCAAGCTGGAGAGAGAGATGGTAGAGAGAGGTTATCTTTATTAAAGTTACACTATTCGTCATTTATAATTGTTACATTTTACTGTAATGTTGAGAAAACTGAGCCATCACAGGGAGGAAATACCCCCAGGTGTCTTTGACCCAAGACCCAGTGGTTGGGCTAAGCCAGTGCTGGAAAAACTGTCCAGACATCCCATAATCTCGCACACTAACACTCCGAGACACTACTGCCTTTCTTATCCTCACTGTGTGTTACTCCCTGTGAGAGGAAGGGCAGAGTGCAGCGAGGCATCGCTTGAAACAACAACTGCTGAGCTGTGGGAGTGTAATAGGACACTGATGTTACTGCTGCACATCCTCATCACACTGACTTGCATATTTACACCACAGCAGTGCTCTCAGCTGCCACATTCAAGCAAACTCAATTTGAATTACCTTTCTTCTTCTGCGTATGACTGTATGATGTTTTTTCCACTTTTACTTTTTCATGTGGGAGCTCCACTGAGAGCAACGCTTTCTTTTCAGGACTCCCTGGTCGGCCACACAGTACACAAGCACACACTTATCGGTTGAGAGGTTTGTCACATTTAGTTCTGACGAGTTTTTCTGTAATCTCGATCTCGATTTCTCACCCGTTTTCTGTCCATTAATGGACGTGCATATCGCAGTATTTTAAAAGATCGCTACAAGAAATGTCATGACTCATCAATATGAACTAAAACATATGTATTTTGGTGTGTATGAGGAGACTAATCGTTCAAGCTAGTGTTGACAAGTGTTAGTATTAAGAATAGCTTTAAATCTGACCACTCTACAAAAGTCATATTGTTCAGTATCCATGAGGGAGAAAACTCCTCAGAAACAGTATTTAGTTCATCATCGATCTGTGAAACACCAAACAAATGTAAAATGGGATTAATGAAATGAAATCAACTAGAATCTATTGCAGGTTTTACAGCCTATGTCAGGAAGAGATACTCACCTCATCAGATACAGCCTTTTTAGCACACATACACACACTGCTGTTTTAAAGTCTAATCATTTTTATTTTTTATGATAAAGTTGTAGGCCCATTCCATTCTGAAAATACAGGACATTTGTATTACAGTGTTGTGGCCTTCTGCTCTAATGAAACATTCAGACTAGCATCAAATATTTGACAAAAGACAAATGGCCTAACAGAATTTCCATCATGTTTCTTCCCTGACATTGGCTCTGCCGGTCGCGCTCTGTATTTTGCAGATAGCCACCCGTTCTTTTCCTCTTATCATAATTAATGAATGTTATATCTGAGGCAGACGTGGGAAGAAATGGCTTTTGGCAAGCGAAAAAAAGCGAACCTGTATTGTGAACTCTGTCGCACTGACACCTTTTCTGATCATCCGGACAGGATGCAGTCAACTGTTCATACTATGGTAAATATAAGTGAGCTATGAACTGCAGCCGGAAGAATTGTGAAATAATCACAGGCTACAGAAAAAAACTTCATTATTCATTTTGAGAAATTGGCAACCAATTCTTGGCCTATGGTTGCCACTTTTAAACATATCGAAAAGGAGACAGCAAAAAGCTAAACCTGCATCCCAAAATAAATGAATCTGTAATATTAGTAATAAAGCTGCTACAGGCGGAACCAGAACCAGAGAGAGACACCGTTACCTTTTATTGAACGGACTGTCTCCAGCGATGACGTGAGTGGATTCAGGACCAACTAAGAAATAGATTCGCTGGTAGAAAGACCTGGCTGCCTAAGGAGATAAAAAGGACAGATGTTGCTTTCCTTTGTAACATGAAATGACAGTTGCCTTCTTATTTTGACTTCATTTCTGATTTAAGCTCCTTACTTGCTGAGGAACCAATGAGGATGGAGACTGGCTGAGCACCTCTCCCGGGTCAGGTGACCCTTTGCAGTATAACTGGTTCTGACAGGAGGGCTGCAAACAGCAGTCTGGATCCATACAGTCAGCCAGGCCATCTGAAACACACACAACATTATAATATTCAGAAACCTAAGAGAACATTTTGATGGATGACAGTAAAGTTTCAGGTGGATGGAAGAAGGATAGAGGGATGAAAACGGGATGAGAATGGATTGATGACCACAGGGACAAGCAGTCAGAAGAGGGATTAAGAAGAACTGAAGGATGATGAAAGGATTAAGAATAATTAACAATGCAAGCAAATGGCGAGGACGGAGGAATCAAGGGGTAGTGATGGAGGCATACAAAATAAATAAAGATGGAGGTTGATAGATGGAGAGGATGGTCACATATACCATGGAGAATTGGGGAAGACGAAAGGAAGAGTGAGATACTGTATCATCTAAAGAAGATAAGTCAAACGTAAATAAAAGAAAAATATAGGCAGAAATGGAGAGAATGAAAGGAAAAGAAAGTGTGAAAAATGGACAGAAAAACACAAGTTGATGGATCGACCTGTCGTAACAAAGAGAAGAACAAATAGATTTTCTTATGTAGTGGGAAAGAGAAGTAATTGATGTATGAGGGAAAAATGGAGCGATGCAGTAGGATTAGTATGTGAGCAGTATGTGTTTATTAGGCGCTGCCAAGAGAAATAAAGTCAAGGAGGAGTTAAGGAGGGAAGGAAGAAGGATGGATGGCTGCAAGGAAGATAAGTAGGGATGGAATGATGGAAAAAGAGAGATTAGGAAGGTAGGGATAATCGTAGGACAAGGAGGAAGAGAGAAGGAGGTGTTGAGCAGAGGGACAGATGGAAGGATAGAAGGAGGTATGTAAGGTAATAAAATATGGGCAGCCATTTGTCTCTGTTAGTTTATAAAAGCCAGTTGTACATCACAAGCACACACACACACAGACAGAAAGTAAGCACCCTTTCTTTCCTCTTTACAATTACTTCCCTGCTCTCATGGACACGAGCTGATGTTTTGGGCTGGTAAGGATAGCGTTGGCATCGTATCTTGGAAACCATTTTTAAATGGGCTTTTAATCCCGACAGCAATCAACGAATCTAATTCTCAGAAGAAGAAATCGGGAATCTTAATGTGGAATGATATTTCAATTCAATTCAGTTTATTTGTATAGCCCAATTTCACAAATTACAAATTTGTCTCGGAGTGCTTTACAATCTACACACATCCCCCTCCCCCAAAAACCAACATCACATCGGAAAAAAAAAAAACCCTTCCCTTCAAAAAAAAAAAAAAAAAGAAACAGAGAGAGGAGAGAGAGGATCCCAGGACAGATGGATGGAGATGATGTGTATGTAAGGAAGGACAGATTTAGAGTTAAAATACATTCAATGAATATGACAGAGTGTGTGAATAGTTCATATGCTAAGATTGTCGTGCAAGAAGACATTGGTTGGCCACGATAACACTAATAACAATGCAACGCTAAATTCAGTTTATTTCTCTTCGAAAAAGGAGTCAGAGAAGGTGAACAAAGTTATGTGAAAGGTTTGGGGTCAACACATCTGGATTTAAGACGAACACCACGAATCTCCAGTCTCATCTTAAAACACACCATATAACAAAATATGCAACCGACTCCATAAAGAGCAGGACCAAAACTCTTATCACGGTCATTCATCTATGTCCGCCTCTCTCTTCTGCTTGTTTTGTTAACATTTTGTCTCTCCCTCCTTCTGTTTCATGACATGACATCTATTGCTTCTGTCCATCCGGGGAGAGGGATCGTCCTCTGTTGCTCTCCTGAAGGTTTCTTCCCTTTTTCCCCTGTTTTTTCAGTTTTTTGGGAGTTGTTCCTGATCCGAAGAGAGGATCTGTGACAGGGATGTCTATGTGTACAGATTGTAAAGCCCCCTTAGGCAACTTTGTAATTTGTGAATTTGTGCTCTGCAAAATTAACTGATTGAATTGTAATATCATTTTCAGCTGTAAGTATGACAAAAATACTTTTGTAAAGTACTACATGTTCTTAATAATAATTTTTGGGACGTGGCTTTAGAGGAGGCATGAAGAGGCGGGCTGTCAAACGTTGCTGGTTTGGCAACTTTCCTCGTTAAATGTAGCGATTTTTGGAGCTAGTGCTGCTAGCTTCTTTCATTGGAGAAGAGATTTTTCAATTCCAAGGTTCCAGTATTCCTCCAAAGATTTACAACAGCAGAGTTTTGGCCATGCTTCTAATTTTAGAATTTTCCTTTTCTCAACAGCTTCTTTTTAAAACGTTTACAGGTTTCTTTTAAAGACTACAGCTAATTTACTACACATTAAAGATCCAAAGAGCCAGTCCTGATTGATACTACATGTTCTGCATTCCTTGGGCATCCTTTTTTAGATTTAGATTAAAAAGGATGCCTGGTCATGTTTTATAGGGCATCTTCTGGTTTTGTTTGTTCCTTGTAGTGTGTTTCTTGTCTCTTGTGCTCTGTGGACTGTCTATTGTTGTCTGCATGAATTTCCCCACTGGGGATTAATAAAGTGTTCTAATCTAATCAAATTTTAACAACAGTACAAATGTATTCAATTTAAATATATCATCAATGCTTTTGGAATTTGAATTAATTTGTCAAAAACGAGTGTGACTGAAACTTGTTGACAAGTGTTGACTTGCTGGTAATGAACAGCGTTAACATGAGTTAATTCAGGAAATGAAAAGAAATGAATGAACACAAATATACCTCCTTCGTTGTCCTTGCCGTCGGTACAGAGGGTTTCCATGGCCACGTGACATCCCGCCCCTCTCCATCCTGATTGGCAGATGCAGTGCCAGCCGCTGGCCTCCAGAGTGCACCGTCCGTTGTTGTTGCAGAGACCTGGACAACCCTCTGGGCACAGGAGACAAACTCATGGTTAGAAAAGTTAGAGAGTGGGACGGGGTCAGGGCTGGCCATCAGGGTGGAAAATAGGCTTCAACTAATATATGTTTTTGAAGGTATGTGAGGATTGTTTTGTACTGGAGCTCTGATGGATGAAATGAATCAGTATTTGTCACATTGCAACATATTCATTGATTCCTTCTCAGCTTGGAGAAATCTCTGAAACAGCACTGAGACCTTCACAGGAAAATAAAAAGCTGGCAGCCGCTTAAGGCACGGGGCAAAGTTCATGAACTCCTGACACCACACCGAAGTATTTCTCAGTTCACACATCTAACAGAGATACAAATAAATATGTGTGTGGTCCAGAAATAACTTATACTCACACATACTTTGGCTTAAAAAGGAAAAGGAGAAGCATATACATTCATTCATTTCCCAAAGAGGTACAATTTATCTTTCTTAAGTAAGGGTGATTTCTCAAATTTGTATTGAAATATGAAACTTGACAGGGATCACTAATTAATTCCTTAGAAATGTCTGCATTAGAGAAACCCTAACACAAGTATCACCATAGCCATGTATTATAGTTGTTCGTAAGGGTCTGGTGAAGTGAATATTATTTGTCCTGGTCAATTGTATCAAGGAAAATGATGACACATTGCTTAAAGTGTTTTTAATTAAAACTGGTTACTGTCATAGATTGCTACCATGAAAACAATTTGAAAGGGATGTCCTTAACTGTGACGGAACACCATTTCAAGTGGTGCGATTGCATCAAAAGATATCGACAAATATTCGCCAATGCAGAAGTGCTGTTAAACGTGCCTTCTTTTCTGGTGGCAATAATAGGTCTGGTTGTAAAGAAGTATATGAGAAAATGACTACTTCGCTCTTGACTTATTTACTCAGTAAATATTTATCACATGAGATCATAAAGAAGGGGAAGCTTTAGGGCGGGGCTTCTGTGATTGACATAATTCTACCGGAGCCGTGTATGGTGTCTGCATCGCTATCCCTCAGTCCTGATACGGTCACTTCCATTCACTGGTTGCAAAAAGTCAAGAAGACAACTGCCGTAATACAACAACAAAATGTCAGAATTGCTGAATTTGAGGAGTCCACAAACCAATGAGTGGCGTCAAGACGACTACTTTGTGCTTTGTGTCCGAACACATCTTAACTTGAAAGACATCAAGATGAAAAATGGCTAATCTTACTTTAGATAGACTATTCTACCAACAGAGCCAAACTCTTTAGACCAGTGTAACAGCTTCATCACAATAGTATGTTTATTACCACGTCGAAACAAAACCTGCTATTGTCTCTCTAATTTTTGTTAACAGTAGCACTGTGAATTTATACTGGCTTTATGCATTCAAGTCTGTGCCAGCCAAATATAGACTATTATCTCAGTGGTATGTGACTGTGTGGGTTAACTTGAGAGTCTGGATAATCTCCATTAGAATATGAATGTTTCCAGATTGATCATCTTGTTGATTGTTGACTGGACTCGATAGCCCCTCTGAAGAAGAAGACGGTGAGGCAGAGGAGGTTTGCTCCCTGGTATAACCCTCAGACCCGCAAACTAAAGCAAACATCATGAAAGCTTGAAAGTGTATGGCATTCCACCAATTTGGAAGAATCGTGTTTAGTTTGACGAGATGGTCTTAAAACATATTATTTTTCTCTTTTACTTATCAGTAATAACTATAACCAATCACATTTGAGTGGACTTTGGATGAATGCAGGTAAACAGTCCTTGTGTAGACGAAAAGAGGGGAAATGCATTGGCTGAGAAGAAATGTGGCAACCCACAGCTGTCTCCTGACAAAGCTTGAGTTGTTTATTGGTTTAGAATTAGCTTGTAAGGGTCGTACGCGTCGTCTATTAACGACAGTCTCGCTTCTCAAGTTGCTAATCGGACTTTAAACAACGAGCAGCTCACAGAAGAGGAAGTCTTGGCCCGGTTATCAGCTGGCACTGGAACCCCACAAACATAGCCCCCAGTCGATGGGTTTTGAGATTGCCTTTGGGATAACAACTCAGAATACAACATTTTAAACATCCTGCCCCAGTCTAAAAGGTCTGAATGCTGTTTCAGAAGCTTCACTCATCTCACAAGACTTCTCAAGGAAATACTAAATTCTTCCTTTAAAAAAAAATGAAAACATATTTCAACACAGGATGCTAGCCTCATTCAAAAGATACATTCAAAAGACATCAAAGATCCATATCTGTTCAAGCCTGATGTGTATAAAAGCAATTGGACCCGTGTGATGAGCCTTTCTCCAACAAATGGAGTGACACTGTAAGACAGATCGATTGACAAATAAGACAGATAAATACATTAACCCACATGTGAGGGACACAGACCGACAGACAGACAAACAGTCAGCCTTTGGTGAAATGTACTGAAGTTGTAGTTTCACATGAACCACTAAGATTGCCGACAGCCAAAATGGCTTTTGTGCGCTGCATGGCTTCAATTGGAAATAAATCAAAAAATATATATTTTTCTCATCTGTAAACAAAGAAACAAGATGTTATTGTTGCATAAAATATTGATGAAAAAACCCCGCATACAAAAAAAAAAAAATCAAAGTTGAAAGTGAAACATTCTGAGGATGTTGGAAATTGTAAAGATTATCTTTAAAAAAAAGAAGGGAAGTTTAATCAAATCTGAGTTGAGTTTGACACCCAGCCAGTTGATAAAGACAGCAGCTTCTCTATTTTTTGCTCTGTAAATATGTATTTCTTTGGAATTGTCAGTGAAAAAAACAACAACATCACATGTTAAAATCCATGTGAAAACACAACAGGTAGACAGATCCACAGCGCACAAAGTATAGGGAGGACCGGGTGGTTTGGACTGCATGCCTCCAAAGGCTATACTTTATGCCTCTGTTGGACATTCCTCAATCACAGATAAGACAGTGAGGCTGGCAATCAGATTAATTACAGGTGAGAATCAGAACCAAGCCAAGCCCAGCTGGACAGACAGAACAAGGGATGGAGGTAAAGATGGAAGGTGAGCTGGAGAAAGGGAGAGACAGATAGAGAGAGACAGGAACGTGAGGATGAGATAGATGGAGGACAAAGGAACAGCAGCTGGCTGAATTCACAAATACATAGAGCAGGCTTGTGGACGCAAGACAAAACAGGAATCACACACCTTGGGTTTGTGTCTGCTTGTGTATGTGTGTGCGCATTTGCATTTTGTAAAAGTACAATATATATATTTATGTATATATATATATATATATTTATAGTAAAGTCTGTTTTGTGTGTGAAAATCAGAGACAGGGTCAATAATGATGTGACAGAAAAACAAACAAGATTGATAAAAAGAGAGCTGAAATATAAGCTCTAATAATAAAAATAAATAAAAAAAACAGTATGCTGTGTTTTTATAAAGACTGAAAGTTTAAAAAAAAATTAAATAAAATGGAATAAATCAGAATCAAAGGAAGTTAACGAAGCAGAGTGGTGGTGTTACTGGTACAGCAAGGCCTTCATTAAGTCTTTGGCATGAATTACCTTTATATCCTGAGAATAGGAGAGGGCACGAGGGAGAGAGGGAGGAAAATTAGGGAAAAAAAGTAAATCTAAACAAAAGCAGCACTGCCAAATATACTCTCTCTGATGGACAGATGGAAATGGCAGCCAAAGGGAGGAGGAGGAAAGGAAGAAAGAGTTGGGATCACGGGAGTGCAGTAACACAGAGAAAGACACAGCAGTAGAACCTCAACAAATTCACAATGATCCCTTCACTCAAAGCTGTCTTCATTCAAATTTAGACCACACAAGAGGGAAGAAAGACAAAAGGCAGCATAAAACATTTAAAGTAAAAACAAGTTTCACAAATATTTTCTAAATAATATTCAAAAGAAGCCTCTCAAACAACGACTTCTCCCCTAATGGTGTTCTGTCACCTTTCAGTGAATACAAAATTATCTAGGTGTAAAATCATACAATTGCTGTAACATGAACTATTACATTAATATGCGGTTAAATGTAGTGCACATTAGAATTTTAAAGAAATGTTGCGACCACCGCAGCTCACGTGTCCTAAGCTGCAGTTCCTCTGATGCTGACTCCAAGAAAAATTTATAACTATAAATGATTGAAGGGAGCTTTAAATACGTGCTGATCCAAAATGTTTATTTTCCATTGCCCCTGAGCAAGTATTATAAAGCCCCTTATCGAGAATAGTCCCATGTTGCAGAGAAATAAGGCTTAAATTAGCTAAATCGATATAACACTGTCACAATAGCCATTTACTTTGTGACTGTGCAAATACTTACTTACTTAAATAATTACACACGTGTCCTGTCTGACTGTCTTTAGCACAAAAGTCGACTGTGCAAGTCAGATTATGGCCGCTTGAACCCATTCACACATGTGTGGGGTCTGGCTATACAGACAGGGAACATGAAACCTATTTCAAAGTCTCAGAAACTTTTAATATTATATATTCTGTGCTTTTACTGAGCGTGTATGTCTTGACCATCCAGAGCAACTAAGAATGTGAAATATTACAATGTCAAACATAGAAGGGAATAAGTAGAACATTAACCACTCAATATCTTTTTTCCCCCAAGGGTTTTGTATTTGGAAACAGTTCTGGTTTGTGCTTCATTTTCACTTTTCTTTTGACCCAGCTTCAACAAACTAGATCGCTACATTGTTTATAGATGTTCACTGCAGCTGTAGAGCACAGAAACTTAAAATATAAGTCATAAATGTATAACCAATTCAGAATAAAATGATATAATAACTATATTGGATTAGTGAACCCCTAAAAAAAACAGTTTACTGCAAATATGTTGAAGAAATTGATGAGTATGAACGACTTCAGACTTTGTTGTCGAGGAAGTCCCAGAATTGGATAACTAAAAAAGTCAAGCTACTTCTAAGGAACCAGTGGACAACATACAAAGATAAATCAATTATCTCAAAACAAAGCTGGAAAGTAATTAATTAAATAATTAAAGTGTGCAATCCAGTATGAAAAAGATTATTAAGCCAATGTACATTTTGCTCAGGGCATTATTAAAATCCTGAAATGTTAAGAGCAACAGTATGTACATGTTATCGGAGCTGGCAAAATGACAGAGGAGGGGAAAAAAACATAATACATACAAGATATTCAAAACAAAAAAGTCTGAATCGGTAAGTAAATAAAATAAGCACTGACGCAGCCACAGCTCCACAGAACAGGAAGAGAAAAGCCAAAGAAGAAGGGATGACGAGAAAAAGCTGGTGAGGAGAAGAAGAGAAAAGAGCACAGTACCTTTTACTCTAATGTCCGGATTGTGAGCTTAGAGAAGAAAGGACACAAACAAAGGAAGTAAAGAGATCGATAGGAAGTCTACATGCAGTAGAACAGTCAAACATATCTAGTATCCAGCATCACAATCACTGAGGCCAGCAGATCCCGAGTGAATCAATGAAGAAAGCAGCCAGTGGTAGAAGTGTAATCAGATGCAAAGAGAGAAAGAGAGAGTGAGAAGACAGATAAAAGCAGAATATCATATTCTGAGAAGCTCATTCACACAAGTGAATGTTTAGGGTCCAAAGTCAGACTGACTTTTGTTTCTGTTAGTTTCTTCTTAAATGTTGAGCTGCTCTGGTTTTACGGAAAAAAACATAGACGTGATGTAAGCTCGGATATGTCCATGCTAAAATAGAAATCCAATGAAAGATTATGGAAATCTACAGTGTGGTCACAGTTTCTAGTACATTTAAAGATGTAAATGTGATGGTTGGAGACTCGAAGACAGAGGAAGTATGAATCCTCTCCCCAGCCATGCGATCCATCTAAACAATGGAGCTGATGGGCCGGCCTTCCAAATGGATTCCCCCCTCTCACTGCTGTTTGCAACTTGTTCCCAGACAAACGGAAGCTGCCTGTCTGTTCGACAGCAAGAGAAGGCTCGGTGGGGAGCTGAAGCTGCTATAAGGCTTCTACTGCTCATTCAATTCAATTCAATTCAGTTTATTTGTATAGCCCAATTTCACAAATTACAAATTTGTCTCGGAGTGCTTTACAATCTGTACACATAGACATCCCCCCCCCCCCCTCAAAGACTCGGAAAACCAAAAAAAAAAAAAATAAGGGGAAAAAAAAAAAAAAAAGAAAAGAGGAGAGCAACACTGTTGAACTATTACCACACAGAAGGAAGGGGTTTCCCCAACTCATGGGTGTTTACTTTAAAATTATCTTATTTATTTGATTTCTTAGTTTATTTGTATCGCATCGATCGGTTTGATTGTTTCATCTGTTGTACTATCCAGATTTAATTATTATCTTTCTTGTTTTATTGCCTTGCTTTTGCTGCTTTGTCAGTCAAAGCACTTTGTAATCTCAAAGATGCTCTATAAATAAAGTTCTTCTTCTTATTATTATTATTCAATGCAGGGGCCTGTAATCGACATGAGATGATCAGTTACATTTCAACTCACAAAAAGCAACAAAAATAATTTCTAAATTTAATCCTGGGCTCTGTAGGAGTGAGGTGCACTTGGACGGAAATGGTAACATAGATATGCCAGGGGAAATGTTCAAAATAAAAGCCCATCTTATATATGATGGTATGACTATTTTTTCATTTTGCATCGATGACATTGGATCGTTGATATATATATCGATCCAGATCAATGTTATTGTTATTGTAAAACTATGTTATTGTTGTTGTTGTAAACCTATTCTGAACCCTTTTCTTAAACTATTCTGAACCTTTTTTTCATTATTCTGTACAAATCTTCTTTTGTAAAATCAATTTCAATATGATCAAGTGAAACTCACAAAAACATACAAAAAGCAAAGCAGCCGGCACCATTTTCACACCACTATCCCTCACCACTAAGCTACATGGCAGATGGCTGTGTCATTGTGAAAAGGTTTGCGTATTGGGATGATCAGATGAGATGAAGATGAAAAAGAGCTTTCTGTTCCGATGGTGTGGGGCACGGGGCAGAAACAAGGGCCACAGACGCTCACCATCGGCCCAACAATGGCTGATGGTGGATTTGTCATGGATTTACAACCCCAAACGCACTGAAAGCATATGATGCACATGTTTTAACCCTTGTGTTGCCTTCGGGTCAATTTGACCCGATTCAATGTTTCACCCTCCTGTCGCCTTCGGGTCAATATGACCCGATTCAATGTTTAACCCTCCTGTTACCTTTATATTTACTAACATATTTTACCCTTGAGGTCAATATGACCCCAGCTATTAAAATCTCCAGAAAATTATTAGAATTAATATTGTTTTCCAAGTTTAAGTGTGAGGTACTTTATGTTTGTTTGTTGACTCCCGAAAGAACACCGACATTAAACATTGAATTGGGTCAAATTGACCCGAAGGCGACAGGAGGGTTAAATATTGAATCGGGTCAAAATGACCCGAAGGCAACACAAGGGTTAAAGTACAACTTTTGTTTTGAATCGCCAAACACACACCAACAGCGCTATGAGGTGAGCCAAACTGCTACTCCATTTGTGTGCATCAAATGAGAACACAGCTAGCGCCAGACCAAAATAAATTGTGGTGCTGTCGGGTTTGTGTGTCCTCCACAGGAAGGTGTCTGTCTTCAGCCAAAGAATATTTATGAGGTAAAAGAAGTCTTTCATCTCTAGCAGATAGACGTCTATTTCACATTATCCAGTTAGAGTTTCATTCAGTATTCATCATATCAATAGAGTAATCTTATATCCACTTTATAGTTTTCAAGGACCTTAAAAAAATGAAGGAGTATTATAACATTGACAATATTCCTAAAATGCTGTTGGTTCTGTCATGTTGGGGATGCCTGAAGGCCACCAAAGAAGCATCAATTCTCTTTCAGTGCGTTTGGGCAGCAACCTGGACACAGGCACTCAATCCTAGAAACTATTGATTATTATGAACACGGATAGGAATGTTCTTACAGCGCTTGGGCTGACCCCAGGTGATAAAAGGGAGTTGATGATAACATCATTTCCCATTGAGATGGTCAACCATGACTCACTCTATCGGTCGATTTAGCTTTTTTACAAGCCTGGATCTCATTTACACAAGCTCCGGCTTTATTGAACGCCAACGAAAACCAACACAAAAATGGACATTCGTATAATTAGCGGCAACCGTTTCCACTAATCTCACCCTGGCAGCAGCCGTGAAGAAAAGAGACCCGCCTACCCACCAACTCTTCTGAGGCTGTGTCTCATTTTGTCCTACTGGGAACCTAAGTAAGTAAGTCAAACCAGATTATTTTAGAATCTTCCTGTCTTTTCACAGAGCACACATATCGATGGCTATCTGCAAAATGATCCAGGAAAAGTGGGGAAAACACTCCTATCTGCAAACGTGTGTTTTTCTTTTCTTCTTTATTTTTGTGCATCCTGAGTAACCTCTTAGTCACGTTTTCACTTTCCCTTCTTACACTTTTTCCTGTAGTGTGTGTGCGTGTGTGTGTGTGCGTGCGTGTGTGTGTGTGTGGCATGTGATCCACTCACCAATATTGCAGTGCTCCCCTGTCCATCCCTGGTCACACTCACACTTCCCCTCCTTACACACTCCGTTCTTGCTGCACAGAGGGTGGCAGGCCTTCTGGCCACACACCGGTCCTGTCCAGCCCTCCTCGCATCGACACGCGCCGCCGTAGCAGACGCCGTGGCTGCCACATTCCACCACACACACCTCTGTTGGAGACACAAAAAGAGATATTAATACATGGAATCACAATGCTGACTGCTTTTTTACTTTATACTGTATTTATTTGTTCGTGCCATATAAATAATGTACTTCAGCAAATGTGGTTTAAGGCACTGAAGAATTATCATAATAAATACTGTTAAGATGCATTATGTGAAATATACATCATGGTATTTGTCTGGTTTGTACCGATCTATGTTGTGAGTGTGTTCAAAAGTCAGAAACATGCCATAACTAAGGATATGTTTGTGTGTGTGTAATTAATTTGTGTGTGTTTCCCAAAGCGACAGCACTTAAGTGGAGGTGTGTTTTATGGTTTTAACAAGACGATACTCTGCGTAACAGCCGACGGCAACACAAACCGAAGTGAGAATGTGTGCTCACACACATCTCTTTTCCTCTCGTCTTTGTTTTTATGTCAAGCCATCTGTTACTGATCTGCTTTCCTCCAACAGCTTTTACTATCTCACCTCTTAGTCGGCATCATCTAACTCTCTCTCTCTCTCTCTCTCTCTCTCTCTCTCATCCGACAGACATAACAATAATATTTATAATAATAAAACCTATCCTGTCAATTACAATTGAAGGACTTGTTTTTTTTTAAATGCAACCCTCTGCTTCGCCTAATACATTTAGGAGGAAATTAATGGCTGCTCTTGTTATGTCAGAGATGTTGGGTGGATGGGTTCACAAATGACATAATTGAGACATTGAGACGGGGATTTTGGCCCCACATGTAGTTGTGTAGGCAAATACAACTCTTAGGTTAAGGTTAGGGAAAGATGGTGGTTTGGGGTAAATATTCTACAAAGTAAATGTGTCCTGTTTTATGCTTTAAAGTCAGCGTTGACTTTTTAAATAATCAACCAAGAAAGAACACTATTTTTTCACAACCTGTATAAGTGCTTTGACTTTCCTAAATATGATCATAATCATTTCCCTCGCTTTAGCTGCCAGACACATATTGTAGGACAAATAACAAATGTTGAAAGTCAATGTTTTGCAAGTAGCATTGAAGATAATATTTTCCAATTTAAAGAAATGTAATTCAGGTGTGATTATGTTTCCAAAAAAGCACTTTTTTTATTTAAAATTCTATTTAACGGATATTTAAAAGAGTAGGGTGAACGAAAATGGTTTTGCATTGGTAGCATAGGATAACAATTTATGGTGTTTTTTTGTTTCTCAACTCTGGATGCGATTGAGTCAACATGTGTCATGTTTTATCTAACTTACTTATCCACAAAGACCATGAAAATGTATCTGTGCTACCCTTTCACACCGTCCAGATTGTTGCACTCTGACTCCTTCCACCGTCCAACACGCTGCAAGTCATCTTGAGACCATCGCTCTTCTATTCTAGTTCCTCTTCATTGGACGCCAAAGAATTGATTTGGAGATGCTGCTGATTTCACTGGCCTTAATGCGGTTTAGCCTCAGCTATGCCACTGACCTCACAACCCCAAGAGTGATATCCTTAAGCAAGGTTCTCCTGGCTAACTTCTAAAAGTGAACATTTCAGGGTAGCCGAGCTGCAGAAGAGTACACTACCTGTAAAACTAATGCGTAAAATCACTCCTCATAATTATGTACTGGTTATGCATAATTGACCATCTTATTCAAGTTATGCCTTGCTGGTTGTTTTACAGACTATGGATCCCATCTTTTTCACCTGTTGCTAAGGGCTCACATATCTAACACTGTTATCTTAATTATGTTCTGCTTTATAATTGCTTTTTTGTTTTAATTTGGTGTGGATCAAGCCCATTTTATCCTCTCTTAATGATTCCGTAAAGCACTTTATTAACTTTTTAAAGTTTGGTGAGATTCTGCCCTTCAAAAGGCATACAAGTCTATTCTTTTTGTAGGTTGTGTAAGTGATGAGGCGGGAAAGATGGAAAGAAACATCTACATCAGACAGATTGTCACACCACAGGACATTTAACGTAACACATACCTAAGGAGCAGTCGGGCCCAGTCCAGTTCTGGTCGCAGGTACAGGTGCTGGTCTCTGCGTTGTGGGTGCCGTGACCCGAACACTGGTCAGGACACATGGCCTTTGCAATCTCACAGCTGGCTCCGCCCCAGCCAAGCTGACAGTGACACTCACCATGAATACACACCCCATGGGCCAAACAACTGGGGTCTATGCAGTCCACTGGAGACATAGAGATAGAGAGGGGGAGTGAATATCATTGTAAACACATATTTACATTTGGTACACTTTTGTACACTTTAGGGAATCAAACATACATAGGACTGTTGTCAAGACCACTCAAAGGACCAGTTCAGATATTTTAAAGTGCGGTTGTTTGCATCCATAGTTAGTATTACCTGCAGGCAACACTCACTTTTGGAGAAGCAAATCTTTTTCAGACACCTATAAAAATCAATATTCATTTAAGTGTGCCCTATATTTAGAATATGTTCTCCATTTTAACTTGCCTTCAGACAGGTGTTTCCGATGGGGAATTGTAGCCGCTGTATCCACCTATCCTCTGGCCAAAGCCACCATTTTTATCTTGCTGGCCACCCTGTTTTCTATTCTTTTCAACAGAGTCTGGTGGCTTTGGCAAGAGCATAGGTAATGGACTCAGTTCCCTGTTATAAACATTGATTGCATAGCTATCTCACGGCAAGGGAGACCAGCGAAAACATTCTATATATAGCAGACACTTCAACTGATATTGATTGTTTTTCCTTTAGGTGTCAAAATGATGCTATGCTGCTACCCTCATCCACAGCGGTTACTTCTGAAAACTGGGTGCTTCCCCACCACCGTCTGGTGTAGGTAACACTCGGACTATGGATAAGTACCTCATCAAACATCCAAACTGTCTTTTTAAGACCGAGATGATCTAGTATGGCTCCACCAAAATTAAATTCTATGCAGTACGGTTACATCTTTGTAACCACAGGGAGTGGGGAGCTGCATATTATTTTAAATTATATTAATAGAAAAATATATAATATAAAATGTTCTGACTTTGTTCATCAAATAGTTGCTAACTGCCTGATGTTTGCATCCAGGGTTTATAACTATGTATTTCTTTCAGGGAGCCTGCATATGAACTGCAGTCAAACAAAGGCTCTCATTGACGGTCAGGGAAGGACTCGAACCTGCACCCTATCCTCCTTCAAAGGATGGCTCCTCATCAGCCACCTCCAGGCTCCTCTGCCCTCATTCACACACAGGTTAATTCTTAGAGTGACGCGCTTTACAACTATTTATCTTAGAAAACGATGCAGAGCATGTCAAAATGTCCCAGAGCAAGAGCCAATAACATAATATGTAACTAATGTACATTTTGGTGGAAATTAGTCTTACCTTCTTCACAATTGTCGCCCTTATAACCAGTGTTGCAGATGCAGGCGCCCACGATGCAGATGCCGTGTCCTCCACAGTGGATGTCGATGCACTGGTTGGCTGGCACATCGCACTCAGTGCCTTTCCACCCGCTGTAGCACTGGCACCGGCCACGGGAGTACTGGCCATTGCCACTGCACAGCACTGGGCAGGCAGCTGGACCAAACACATGCAGTGCATGGATTAGTTAGACATGCTGGTCTTTTAGACTTGTTAAGTCAGACATTTGAACCTACAAAGTTCCCATTCAGTCTCAAAATGTCTAAAATGATTATGTCCACGCTCATGAATAAAAATTGATTATACATTTTATATAGAATATTTGTATTTGTGTGTGTCTGTTTACCTCGAGAGCAGTCAGGCCCCAGAAACCCTGGGAAACAGTGGCATATTCCTGAGAGACAATCTCCGTTTCCATGACAATTCTGAGGACACTCCATAATCGACTCTGATTGAGAGAGCGAGCGCCAGAGAGAGAGAGAGAGAGAAAGAGAGATAGGTGGTTTAAAGGTGTAAGTTAATTGGGTAGGCTGGATATGCAACTGTCCATCTTCAAACATAACACACACATACTGTACATGCACTCTGTGGTTGCCATAGTTACAGCCTAATCAACACATTCTAACATCCAATTATCCTGCTGCCTTTCTTTTTTCTGTTATATGCACACACACACACACACACACACACACACACACACACACACACACACACACACACACACACACACACACACACACACACACACACACACACACACACACACACACACACACACACACACACACACACACACACAATTGCTGTTTCTACGTCGTACCTAACTGGCCCTAACTGGCCATTTCCTGCACACTCTCACATGCAGAAAAAATAAACATTTGGAGAAATTCTAATTTTAACTAACAAGACAATACTTAAAGATTAATACGAATAATATACTAAATAAATCCCAGTCTGTCTATCAGACCCACCATAGCATTGATAGCCCTTTATTAAAGGGAGTAAATGACCTAAGAATTCCGACTGACACAAAAATTACTGTCCTCTTTGTGTTAGATGTGAGTGCTGCATTGAGTGCATTCCATACACTTGATCATGGCAGATATCAATTTTCAGTTGAGGCGACATTGAACATTGACTATGGTGTTTTTTGAGGAAACATTCTAGGTCCTGTTCTTTTTTCTTTGTACATCTTCAAACCACAATGTCAAATATCCCTTAGTCAAACTATATATCTCTACAATTTCAGTTCTTAAAATGCTGAGAGTTATTACACTCTGATCTTACTTTAATTAGCCATTTTAAAAAGGTTGAAAATACATCATCATTTGAATGAACTTATCTAGTATAATTGTTAATGTTTTCTTGTTTTGTGATCAAACTCTTTGTTCCCCCTTTTCTATCACTTAGATGTGACCATTTATAAAAATACTAGAAATGCAGCTCAACAAAGATGTCTGTCCAGCCATTTGGTTCGATGTTAAGGTTGGAAGAAATGTGTCACTATAAAAAGATGTAGTTTTTATCTGAATTCCTGTAACAACAAGGTTGTATAATGCAGGTGCAAGTAGTGGGCCCACAGTCATTAGGTAATGTTGTATGCTTGTTGTTGTTATCTGTACTTTAGAAGTTCACGTCCCCCTCCCAACAGTTTTACCAATAAACAAGAGTTGCAGTATTCCCTTTATTACAAAATGCTGCTTTCTCTCACCTATGACGATGGTATTGTAAGAGACTTGTTCTGTGTTGTGTCCGTCGTTGTAAAAAGCCAGATGCCAGATGCCTGTGTCCAGGTACTGGATGAATCCAGCCTCGTGCACGTTCACTGAGCGCTTGCGTCGGACTCCTCCTCCAGACTCTTCCTCATGTGCACCGGCTATGCGTGCATGTCCTGCGTCCGCGTCACTGAGCGCTCGTTTGTCTCTAAATGAGGCGACTCCCGTCCAGTAGCTCCACAAAGTCGTACTGAAAGACAAGAAATACACAAACATTGAATATATTTTTCTCAGTACATGAATATTTAACATAGCAAAGATGAGAAGGGGTCGGCTTCAGGTCACAGTGACCTTAATCTTTGACTGTAAAAAAAAATCCTTCCAGGTGTTCCAGAGACATGAGAATGATGGAGACGGACAACCTTAAAACAATGCCGGCCTGGAGCCATAAAAAATGAGAATTTAGATGATTAAGGGTATAACAAGGACGCGCACGCGCACACACACACACACACACACACACACACACACACACACACACACACACACACACACACACACACACAGCACTGTTGATTATCTAAAGTGCTAACATTGAGCTGTGATAGGGGTGGCATTGTATGAAGCTGTCTTTTACAGATAAGTGGATTAGTCCCTTGATAGAAGAAATGATTCATCAAACAGAGATGTAAGTGTCGTCAAAGGGTAGTTTAGGTTTGTAAGAAGCTTATCTGCTTCATTATTAACCAAGAATCCATAAAGCACTTGACCTAGACACACTTGCTAAGTTGCAAAAGGGATTAATGGTTTTGACATTTTGGGAGGCCAAGTTTTTTCATCACTTATGGTATTTGTTAAAAGTAGAAAGGCCAGAGGATTCTGGGTGATTGAAGGCAGACTTTCTTTAATGCGATGGCAGCGATCTTCAAATTATGGTGGCTACTGATCTGATGAGATAAGATTTCTTTCTGGGGACAGAGATGAAAACACCAAATAGTCTCCGGCACACACACATGCATGTGTGTGTGCAACCAACCTGTGTGTGTGACGGTGGCAGGCCTTTGCGTCCATACACTCCAACAAGAGCGTCTTTCTGGACGGAGATGTTGAATTTCAAAAACTGCGGTTGGTCAATGTATAACTGAGACCTCCAAAACACACCTTGAATAAAGAACAATAACAAACCAGCTTTAGATTTCAATATTTAAACACTTCTTGATACGTGTTCAGAAAATCCCCTCTGCATACCACATAAATCAATATGCTCACACAACAATACAATATAAAAGTCATGGATACCCCATCACACACAACGCAAGCACATATTTCAAACATGATTCTATTATCAATTTAAATGTTCTTTCTAAAAAATTGTTGTATTTCTTTACTGCTGTGTTGACATTAATTATTCATCTCCTTGAACTGCTCACATGAAGCAGTATACTGACTCAAAGTTATTTAGAAATACAGTATGCCCCATGCTTAAAACATTAGAATGAATTATATTGCAATCAGCTAAATATTTAATCTTCAAAAACACTAAATGAATATTTAGAGAGGCTCAGAAAGTATGTAAACGATAATGTCATAATAAGTAAGGGTTAATGTACGACGAGCTGGTCATTATTGCAGAAAGGACTCGACAGGATGAGCAGGACCCTGATGGCTACTTACTAAAGAAATCAATGATTTGTCTCAAAATATTGATCTTAAAATGTTCATTTATTGCTTCTAAATAAAAAAAGCCTGATAGCTTAAACTGCATCCATAGCAACGGTCTGTTGTTTATAGCAGCTGTTTTATGCTATAAAAACATAACAGACTGTAGAATGCTGAAATTGGCTAATCAGAAGTGAATAATTAATAAATACAAATATTCACCCTCCAACTTTTAATGTGAAGGAATAACTAAATGGTTGAGTATATAATAGGATTACTTAAATTCAACTTTACTTTTTTAATGATCGCAATTCATGGTTTCGTTAACAATATATCCAACCATACCAAATTATGAACTATCTTAATACATGAATGTGTTTACGGATTGTAGATTGTAACATTTATAGAAGCCCAATATTCAATGAACACATTCGTACTAATATAAATGGGGGAGACACAATACAATCCAAAAACCTGGAGCCTCTAAAACGATTTTACAGTTGACTCGGCACCTATTGCAGGACTGTGGGATTAAAATTAATTAGTTTCAGTTTGGTGCCCTTCAAACAATGGCAATTTAGTGTGTGATTCGTGAGTGTATCTTGTCGTGTGGGATTTTACACTTTGATACACATGAAAATACATGCGTGTGAACCTCACCTGGTGGGACATCTTGTATGGCTCGTCGTCCCACATCCACCTCCCCTATGTCTATGGTATTGTTCTCTCGAAGAAACATTTTACCTGCAAAGAAAAAAACACTTCAGGAAATGTTGAGACGATTGACCATTAACTAAAACCCGCCCCCTGCTGCTCCTCCATCAAGCTGTCAGACCTAACATTAGCGTGGAGCTCACACTCTCACTAACTTTACTCCCTGAAGGAATGTCATACATTTTTGGGACAAATGTAAACGCGATTACAAAGAGAGGACAGAAGGGTCTACAATACATTATGTGTCTGAAAGATACATCCAGGATTTCAAACTGATTGAGGAGTGAAAACAGGTTTAAAAGATAAAGATAGAAGCTAAAGCGTAAAGATCACGTTGAGATCCAGACAGAAGACAATGAAATAATAGAGGAATAACTTTGTTCCTGTAAAGCCAGATCTTAATTTACTGTTACAATCATTAAAAAGTGAAAGCAGTATTCATTAATTTGGCGGCTGTGCCTCAGAAGTTAGAGCGGGTTGTCCCTCAATCAGAAGATCTGTGATCCAAACCCAGCTCCTCTATTCTATGTCGATGTGCTCTTGGTAAAAGCCCCAAATGCTCTGCCATCGGTATATGAATATTATTTATCCCTGATGGGGCAGTCATCAGTTTATGAATGGGTGCGAAAGAGCTTTGAGTGGTCAGAGGATTAGAAAAGAGATGTACAAGTGCAGTCCATCCATACCATTTTAGTGCGCTGCAAGAACGAGGCTCAGAATCAGGAAATTAGTTCGCAAATTTGCACTTTCCTCAAAAAGGCTGACTAGTCTGCCTGTACAGACTCGTTGTGTACTCGCACTCATATAACTGCTGTAGTTTATTTATATCCAGATATTATTGTTTTAGTGCTGAGGATTGCATCTGGCTTCAAACATTATAAATGGTGTTCATTTGTGAAGATTGAATTGCTTTAAAAAACCCATTTAAAATCGAGAAAATCTCATTGGCCTTTGTCGAGAGAACCAATTAGATGCTCATTACTGGGTTGGTCTACAAAAACACAACATCCCTGCACTATGCTTTAACCATGACTCACTCTAAATCCTCAAAACCAGCCAGAAAATGAACATCTGAAACCATTGCATGAGTCTTTGGAGCAGAGCTGGACAGATGTTA
Source organism: Pseudoliparis swirei (assembly GCF_029220125.1). Classification (NCBI taxonomy): domain Eukaryota; kingdom Metazoa; phylum Chordata; class Actinopteri; order Perciformes; family Liparidae; genus Pseudoliparis; species Pseudoliparis swirei. The sequence goes on from NC_079411.1 coordinate 12,160,764, forward strand.
GACCCTTGTGCCAGCTGGCTGATGCAACGCTATAATTGGTCAGACTGCATTCTAGGGGCTAGATTTAGTAAGGGTCAGTTTAAATCATCCCTCAGTGTGTATCCACTTTCATCATGGTCAATGCGTTTATTAGTCTGAGTTGTACTTCTCCAACATGTCGGCATGCAACATGACTTCAACTGGTTAAAGTAGGGTAAAGTTTTCATGATGGTAAAGTTGATCACTTCATATAGCTGTCTCAGTTGGTATCGAGACCACCGTCAATGTAATTTAATGTAAATATTGTGCTCTATGGAGCTGGAATGGTTCCAGCGCAGTTCAAAGTTTGTAATTTCATAGGCCTTTCCTGTTCAGAACATTACACTTTAACAGCTTAAGTCATGACATCTGGGCAGTAAACCAACACTGACCCAAATCTGTGTGTGTGTGTGTGTGTGTGTGTGTGTGTGTGTGTGTGTGTGTAAGAGAGAGACAGTCTAGACGTTAAGTGCATTTGCTACACTAATATGAGCTTCGACATATAACAAGTCTTCAAGGCCACCTTGAAGGCGTACTCGTCCGTCTTTATCTCTAACACAACATCACTGGCCTCGCTCTCTCTCTCTCTCTCTGGCATGGCCGGAGCAGACCATACTGTTCTGAAGTTCTGCAGAAGCAATTGAGGACAAACATAGTTCAAGAACTTGAATCTACTCTTAATTTCAGTCAGTTCAATATTAATTCACATGGCAAATTAGAGGTTTTTAATAAAAACATATATTTTTTAAGTTGACAGGTCTATTTGGCATTTTTTCCCCGCACTAGACCTGCAGCAGGTATGCCCTACGCAGTCCTGGTTCTGGTTCTCTCGTCCCCCGCTTCCCTCCAGGAGGACCAGCTGAACCTGTGTGATTTTGTCTATTTGGGCAACAATGACGAGCATTAAGAATTTCTATATAGAAAGCCAATCTTCTTGCTGATGGTTTCATGTACTTATGTAGGTCATAAAGAAGCTCCCCTATTAGAAAACTGGATGTTCCCCAGAATGTCCCAATGGTAAAACCTGGGTACTTATGATATTTAGTATAACGTGTAACTGGTACTTTAAGACATTTCTTTGTCATGTAATAGTTAGTACATACATAAAACCCGTTCCCAAGTGTGCATAAGAGAGATATAACAGATACCTTTTTAAATATATGAAATGTGTTTAATAGATATTCACTTTTTCTATGTACACTTTTTTGTTTTTATTTTCTGCTTGCTAAAGAAATTTAAGAGAGAATTCATTTAAACCAAGAAAACCCTTTCACAATTTGTTTTCTACATTAATGCTGATTGTATTGTTACTATTTGTTCATTGTGCAGTGGTCAAGTTATGTATCATTGCCAGCAGTATAATAGTCACTAGGGTTTGGGTTCATTAAAACATTTTGCTGTTGCTACAAGATGCTCAATAACCCAGGTGGACACATCCAATCATTGTTAAAACAATCTATACAGTACACAGCTACACTTACTGTATCTGAAAAGTGATGCAATATAATTCTTGAATTACCCATATTATTGTGACCAATAGTCCATGTAAGAAAGAGGTGGGGATGAACACAGGGTCAAACAAACAGCAAACAGTCAGCCAGGAGACTGCTGTAAGTAGTCTTAAGTAAACGTTGATGTATTTTTCATGTAACGTCTATACTCAATTCGAGCCACTTCCATGGTATGTCACTTACAAACTACTTTTCACTATTCCATTTAATCTGAGAACCACTAACAGATGCTCAAGTCTCAGGAAGACAAAGCAAGTAAGACTAGTGTAACACCAGGTAAAACACTGCAGGCTATGCTGTTAAAGGATGTGTTCATTTCGTTCAAATTACCTGGCAGGATGGATGGAGGGACTATTTTCTGGCAACCATTTCAACTAAGAATTACATTCAAATACACAGATTGTGCAAAAACCCTTCTGCAGGAAACATAATGCCACTTACAGCATGTTTTTAAAAATCCACATATCAGACAATATACAACAACTGCAAGATGTTCTGTGCCAATGCATTTTGCAGATATGTTTATGCTGAATGGACCTTCCACTTTATACGTGAATCAGCCTCCACTATCAGTCAAACACTGTCCACCTCTGTGACCTCTTAAATCTGCACCACACTACTTTGTGCATTGCCACTGAACATACAATCAAAATTGCATATTAGTTGCATATGGATGTAATTGCTGCAATATCAGGGTATGTAACATTAAAATACTAAAGGAGGCAGAGCTTCCCCTCAGACACCTCTAATGATTTCTGTTTGAGGCAAGTTGGCCTTCTCCTCACTGCGTCACCAGACTGTTACTGGAGAAAACATAATCTTTGCCAACTTGCTTTTCTAGTCAGAAGAAAGGATAACAAAAGGTTTAACTCACCATTGTCTGTGGACACCATAAAGGTGTTGGGAGTTGTATCTCTTCCCCCTCCTCCGTTTTCAAACGCCCCATATCCTTCACTCTCCTGAAGCTGCCAGTTTAGACCAAACAGGTGCATGGCTAGAGATGAGGAGGGAAAAGAGGACACAAGAGGGGAACATGTAGGTTAATACAGGGTGCCACATTAAAAAGAAGATAGAAAAAAAGAGGAGAGAGAAAGAGAGGATAGGAAAGACAAAGGCAAAGGGAAGACAAAAGAGGAAAACAATGAAAACTAGAATGGGCACTCGGTAGAGCGCATACCTTCGCATATCACAATATTGGGCATTGAATTATGAACATTTTGGCATTAGTTGCATGCCAATTGGATACAAATTGACCGTGTTATGGTAAAAAGAAGATTCTGACCTTTCCATGACCTTGACCTTTGGCCCGATTGATCCCAAAATCTAATCAAATGGTCCCCGGATAATAACCAATCATCCCACCAAATTTCATGCGATTCAAGAAAAGTTTGACCTTTTCATGACCTTGACCATGACCTTTGACCCGATCGATCCCAAAATCTAATCAAATGGTCCCCGGATAATAACCAATAATCCCACCAAATTTCATGCGATTCGGTTAAAAACTTTTTTTGTTATGCGAATAACACGCATACAAATAAATAAATAAATAAATAAATACACGGCGATCAAAACATAACCTTCCGCATTTTCAATGCGAAGTTAAAATGAGTCAACATGTATATATGTGTATTTGTGTGCAGGCTGTGTTAAGCAAACTGGGCACTAGCAGTATGTTTTTGAAAACATGAACAACAACTAAAATTCTCCCAGGCTAGATACAAAAATGAAATGGGCAACAGCAGACACACACACACACACACACACACACACACACACACACACACACACACACACACACACACACACACACACACACACACACACACACACACACACACACACACACACACACACACACAAAACAAATATAGTGCCACACACAACCAATTTGCCTCATTCCCACCACATACACTAGTACCCAGGGAAAAATACAGTGGAGTGTGTTAGCATCAAAGAACGCCTCCAGCAGCTAATCTGACACAATATAACACTCACCTCTACCACCTACACGTTTCCTCTCTTTCTCTATCTGTGTGTGTGTGTGTGTGTGTGTTTGCGCGCCTGCTCTTGGGCTCGTAAATCATCTGTTTACTAGCTATCTCCCTCCTCCATGAATCTCAATTGAGATGTAACCAGATTTTTCGGAGGCCAAAAAACAGTCAAATTGGTGCAAACCACACCGAAGAGAAGCATCCACCTGAGCCGATTTCCATTCATCAACACACTTCCCTCCTAAACCTTCGTTCGTTCCTATTTTCTGCACGCCGTCTTCTCAGCTGTGCTGACGGTCCGATTAAGAGCTGCAGAGCTGAAGTGGCATTTTAAGAAAACTGAAGCGGCATAGAGGGAATTCGGTTTTCTGCTTTGCCTTGTCAAGCCAACAAAATTACACACAACAATTTAATAATTTAGGATGTTGTCTGAGAGTACACCAACGTATCTATATAACACAGCACATTCTGCTGGATTCAGGCAAAATGCCAAAAAATATCTTTAATATAAAGAGAAATACGATTTATTTACCGAAACTGTCTGTGAACCAGATTTGTACTGATTAATATGAGACAGAAGAATTGTATAGAAAGTTTCTAACTTATTACAGAGAACACAAACACAGCTAATACTGCAGGCGTACAGAGACCGGCTGGCCCATTGCAACAGGTTTGGCACCCCATACTCCTGCAGCACCCCCCACAAAATCCCCAGAGGGACCATGTCAAAAGCCTTCTCCAAGTCCAAAGTGCTCTTTCAACCTCTTGACGATGTCTCCTATCTGCAGTTGCCCCCCCCCAACCCTGCTAGAACAGCCAGGGGTCACCCTGCTTTCCCTTCCAGAGCCATTGGATGGTTTGCCAGAACCTCCTTGAGGCCAACCAAAATTCCTTCTGCATGGCCTCCTGGGCTTCTGGTACCTGTCAGGAGACCCCTGGCCCAACCAGGCACAAAAGGCCTCCTTCTTAAGCTTCACCACCGGTTTCTCAGGTTGCCGCAACAACAGGCATTGATGACCTTTCTGACCACAGCTCCTAGCTGCCGTGTAAACAATAGATCCTTTGAACATGGTTCACTCGGATTCCATGTCCCCAACCTCCCTCGGGATGTATGAGATGTTCTTCTGGTGGTGGGAGTTGAAGACCTCCCGGACAGGATCCTCCACCTCACGTTCCCAGGTCACCCTCACTACACGTTTGGGCATTCAATTCAATTCAATTCAATTCAGTTTATTTGTATAGCCCAATTTCACAAATTACAAATTTGTCTCGGAGTGCTTTACAATCTGTACATAGACATCCCTGCCCAAAAACTCACCACAACCAGGAAAACTCCCAAATAACCCTTCAGGGGAAAAAGGAAGAAACCTGGAGAGAGGAGGAGAGAGGGATCCTCTCCTAGGGATGACAGAGATGCAATAGATGTAATGTGTACAGTAGAGTTAATTTACATTTAATGAATATTACAATGAATATGAAGAGTGTATGATAGTCATATAGTTCATATTCCAGATCACGATCCATCCATCCCATGGCGGGCAGGCGGTGGGGGGAGCGGAGAGGGAGAGGGCGGAGCAGGACAGTGGCGTAATCATGAGACCCAGACGACCCAATCAGATCCATCCAGATCATCTATGAGGATGATAGGGTCCCTCGATAGGGTGGTCCGATGACCAAAAAAAGGAAAAGAAAAAGGACTTCCGGGGAGAAGTGAGAGAGTAACGGTGATTGAGAAAGAGATTAAATAGGAGAAGAGAAAAAAAAGAGGAGATAGTACCTAGCAGCGGCAAACGCCCTCGGCAGCTATAGCAGGCTAGCAAGCAAAACCAGGGGCCCTGGACCAGGTAAAACTAAACTATAACTACTATAAGAAGTGTCTCTTTAGTCTACTCTTCGTGACTGTGTCTGTGACTGGAACGAACTTGGAAGCTGGTTCCATAAAGAAGAGGAGCTTGACTACTAAAGGCTCTCCCACTCTGGCTCTGGCTCTCTCAACTTTTTTAGATTTTAGTAGTTAGTTCATGATTAGTGGGGCAATATGGCGGAGCAAGCTGTTAAGATATGATGGAGCTCCTTATCAAGGCTTTGGAGCAATCAAGAAGAATTTAAAAAAGATTCTTTTAAAAAAAAAAGTGATTCTTTTGATATTCTGGATGAAAGGAGATGAGCCAGTGCAGAGCAGCTAGTGCAGTTTGAGCTGTGATGCATTCTTTTTTTAGTTGGAGCAGACACGGAGGAGAGCATTCTGGATCAAAGGAGGAGAGCTAAGAGATTTATTAGAGCAGCCTGATAAGTAGTAGTAAACGTACTGCAGTTTTTGCAACTTTTTTTTGAATTTTTTTTGAGATTTTTGAGATTAGATAGATGATGATTGAAATTTTTAAGTGAGATTTGGATGTGGACGTGGGGTTAAAGGACAAGTCCCAGATCAAAGATCAAAGTTATTACAGTGGTGTTGGCATTGATGCTTGGCAATGCCGGGATGCCTACAGATCCATCCACAGAATCAAATTGATCTCTGAGGTGGCTCATACCGATTTTTCTTTGGTTGCTTTTACTGGGTTTGTCTGATGTTATGTTTTTATGTCTTTTTATGTTGCTTGAATTTTACAGTTTTGGTTGCTCTGTTTTTTTGGATAATATATAGAAAGTGTCAAAGCATAACAATGAAACAATGATAGTTTTTAATGAATATTGCCCAATGTATAAGGAAATATAAAATAAATAAAGCACAGAAAAGGTGGACAGAACCTCTTTACTGGTGTGGGTTTAACAGGTTATCGAGGTCGAATCACATCGATCGAAAATACAAACTGAGATCAATCAAAACCAAAACCTGCCTAAATGCTGCCGTGCCAAAGCAATCCAGTCTCTGCTCCAGTCTCTGTGTCAGGGTGTCGTGGTGCAGTATGTCAAAACTGCAGGTGGTCTAACAACAGAGGAGAGGGGAGAGATCTGCTTAGATTAGCTTATTCATTTCACCAGTGCTTCCTCGGTTTGTGTGGTGTTTTCTAAATATTGATTGATGATTCAATTTCTAACTAAATGTGATTAGAAAGTCGCACATTGAAAGTCACTTTCATTTTTCTGCCAGGTCTTTTTCGCCGCTTCCCCGCCATCTGATCCAACTCACCACCAGGTCTCGAGTGTCAAGGACCGCAGATCAGATGATACGATTCCAAAGTCGTTCATTGATCTCCGGCCTAAACCGTTTTGGTAAACTCCAACACAGCGGCGCTCAGCCGGGGGCTCGTGAGTATCCCCACTTCTGCCCGGCGCCTCTCAACCTGGGCAACTCCGGGAGCTTGGCTCCAGAGCCAGTGCTGTGCGTGGAGATGAGCCCAACTATATAAAGCTGCTTCCGCTCCACCTTCCGCTCCACCTTCCGCACCAGCTCTGGCTCTTTCAATGTTTCTACGGCCAGTCTATTCTGCTGGTGATCGGCTCGCCCAGGCCCCATGCCCAGGCCCCATGCCCGGCCCGCTGCCCGGTCTACATAGCACTCGACCCCGATGCTTGTCCCTGTGGGTGCTGAGTCTAAAGGGTGGCTGCTCCATGATGCTTCTTCAGGCTGAGCCCGACCGGGCCCTATGGCCTGGCCACCAGATGCTTGCCGCTGTGCCCTGGTTTCCCTGGTCTGGGCAAGGTAGCTATATACCGTGGGCTGGTATTCATCAGGGTTTTTTGAACTGCTCTTAGTCTGGGCTCTCCCCCGAGACCGGTTTGCCTTGGGAGACCCTACCATGGGCTGATGCCCCGGACAACATAGCTCCCAGGATCACTGAGCCACTCAAACTCCTCCACCATGTTAAGGTGGCGATTCGTGGAGGAGCACAGTCAAGCAGAGAGGAGAGAGCCATTTCAAGGACCAATTACTGATTCAACTTGGGAACATTTAGTGAGAGGACCAACTTGTGCACTAACACACACTGATTCCACACACACAACTACACCTTGATGCCTCATTAAATTAGAGCCGTGCTGTGCCAGCATGTTATCCACAACCCCTCCTGGTGAGAACAGGAGCAAAGGGTCATGGGAGAGTGCTGGCTAATCGACAGGAGCCTGCGCATGTGTGTGTGTGGGGGGGGGGGGGGGGGGGGGGAGGGGCACAGATTAACAAGACTGGCTCTCTCTAAAGGAACCTTTTGAGGACATTTTTTTAATTAACAGAACTCTTCAGAGAAATTTTGTTCTATGAAGGTCATGGTAATTGTGCATCTACTATACATCGAACCACTCTTGAACTAAGGTGAGAAAAACCTGTTAGGTTGCAATCAACTACCCCATATGTTGTATTCTTTATAAATATGAACTGGGCGGGGAGATTAACATGACTGGCTTCCTCAAAAGGAAGCTTTTGAGGAAACTTTGTAAATTAGAGAGATTTTAGAACTAAGGTGAGAAAAACCTGTTAGGTTGCAATTAACTACCCAATATGTTGTATTCTTTATGAATATTAACTGCTTGGTGATTTGAAGCTGTGAGGTCAGCACTGGAAACCATCATGGGTAGCTTTTTTCTCCAAAAAAATCCATGCAGCAAAACTACTTGGATCGATGGAAGACAAAGCATCCCACCGTGTTTAAAGAAGGACTGGAATCAACAACCTTCAGCCTTTGCAAACTGATCCCAGTTCAGGGCCCTGATTCCCACTTTTAATGAAAAGAAGTGTAAGAACATGTTAGAGGAAACTGTTTCGCTTGTTCTTATGTTTTAGTAATAGTGCTGTATTCACAGATGAAGCTGTTAAAATGATTCATCCCCCGAAGAATGTGAAGCAATAGACATGCTGACAGAGGAAGTAATGCTCCCATCATAGCCGTAGTCCACCCACTGTTTCCACTTATGTTCTCTGATTAGACTTCATCTCAGGACTGTGTCAGGGTGCTCAGACCGTCCTTAATAGACCTGTTTCACAGCAGGCATTTTGACATAACCTAGGAGGAAAAGCACAGGTCATCTGAAGGTGACCTATAATGCTCATAGTTACCGATGAGCATTAATAATGGCTCCATCCCATTTAAAGGGGACATATCATGTTCATCTTTAGATTCATGCTTGTATTTTGGGTTTCGACCAGAACATGTTTACATACTTTAATGTTCAAAGAACACATTATTTGTTCTCATACTGTCCGTCTGAATATATATTGAAGGCCTCATCCCAACAAAGCCCAATCTGCTCTGATTGGGTTGCAAGAAGATTATGGTGCAACCATGCAAAGTAAATTCTAAAGCCCTGGATGATACTCTAAGTGACACAGGAAGAAGAGTTCAATCTGAAATGCTTGTTGAATCACATGCAGTCTCATCCAGGCAGTTCACAACAAACTGACAGTTTGTGGGTTGGTAGGCACTCAACATTACCAAATGTACATGCACAATTAGCCGGAGTTGTTCATAATATGGCCCTTTTAGGTCTAATGAGGAATATGCCTAATAGCAGGGAACACCGAAATGGATTGCAGCCATTAGTTACACCAGTTAATTTCTTGTTTTCATAAGTCCCCTGTGTATTTTGTTGCACCTTTATCATTCTGATTTGTTACATGGAAAGTGAAAAATGATTTCAGAATTGCATCAATATTGGATGATTCTGCACCACACAAGAAAGAAAGAAAGAAAGTTCGTATTGTTAATGCTACAACATCTAACCAACCAGAGGGTGGGAAACACCTGCACCCACGTTGCACTATGCTCCACCTGACATGAGCAAAGAGACAACATCTTCACTTTACTCCCCAATCGGCCTGGAACATGTTAACAACCAGGTTTTGAGTTTGGTGAATGTTCACGCCGGGCATGTCATGATAAATATATTACATGTTTACAATGATTGAAGTTTCAAGTTACAATTTGATTTGAAGATATGTTATTCTCTACCTCCATCTGCCTGATGGATCATCGAGGTCTGGATCGTGGAATATGCCTTTTACCAACTATTCATACACTCTGTCATATTCATTGATTGTGTTGTTAATGTGTTTTAATTTGTGAATATTGATTCCTTCTGTACACATTACATCTATTACACCTGTCCATCTTGGAGAGGGATCCCCCTCTGTTGCTCTCCTGAAGGTTTCTTCCCTTTTTCCCCCTGTAAAAGGGTTGTTTGGGATTTTTTCCTGATCCGATGTGAGGTTCTGGGACAGGGATGTCTATGTGTACAGATTGTAAAGCACTCCGAGACAAATTTGTAATTTGTGAAAATGGGCTACACAAATAAACTGAATTAAACTGAATTGAATAGATCTATTTGTGTATCAGTGTATCTCTTTTCATCAGAACACTTTGGAAAATGCTAAATGAAAGAACAGTTTAAATGTTGTGTTGGTCATATTAAAGAAGGATGTATTGGTTGTGTATAATGATAAATACAGAAAATAAGGAACAAAACATTGCATTCTAACTCAAACCTCAGTGAGTGGAAACAGCTACTGTATGTAGGTGTGCACATCCTCTCAAACATTTTATTTTACATGTCTCATCATATACATTATTTATTATTATGATGTAGTTAATTGACCCCTTGCTTCACGAGAGAGCCGTTACTTTTTAGGATAACGTATGTATGAGACAACATTGGGCTGCTGAATTAATAATCTGCTGTAAGGGAAATTCTTTGAGTATATCAGCTGACCCTGAAACAAGTGGTATCGCTATCTAAATGTCCAAATAGTTCCATTCAGCTCTTGGTGTGCACAGGTAATATAATAGGATATGAAAGACAGTAGTATAAAATAATAATCACAAGTTAAATATAGTTGACGTCCTGCACACAGAACAATTCAAGATATAATAGTACTACTGCAAAACCAATAAATAATTTAAATGAACTGGTTATAAACATTGATGCCTTTGAGTTATGTTGTTGACATGCTGACAATGCTGAGCAGCGTGTTACATAGTGTCCTTGTTGTTTCACAAACTACTGTCCTGGCAGATTCCCAAGAGATTCAAATCAGCCTCTGCTAACTATTACAAATCATTCTGTGTGGCTACTAAAGTGATACTAGACCCAGGGCAATAAAGCTTAGCTAAGCTGATTCAAGATTTAGATGAAGCAGTGTATCCATCACTCACTTAGTTTGACTAATTGGAATAATCAGATGAACTGGTTTTAGACCAGCGTGGGTGAAGACAACATGTGTTTGTGAGAGATGTACGGGACCAGAAAAGACTTGAATAAATGCATTTTACAGAATCATTAAACCTCAGCAAACCCCGGTGGGAGTGACAGAGACATTTGTGGTAATGGATTGACTGAGTGGGGGTGTAACAGTATTTTATGGGGCACACCTTGGCTCAGTTAGTAACACTGGAAGCTTTATGTGTGTTTATGTGTGTCTTTGCTAACTCAGTTCTGCCTGTTGGCACATAAACTCAATGACTAGAAAAAAAACAGCAACTCTGGATCATCCCTCTATATTTGCATATGTGTTGTGCAGATGCATGCATTCAGCAGCTGGTTCATTTCCGTGCACTCTGCATGCAAACTCTTTATTCTAACAGTCTTTTCAAGAAGAACAGTGGTGGGTGCCCTGAGGAAAGGGCTGAGCAGCAGGGCCAAAGAATGCTGGACATTTGCAACAAAACAACACTTTGCTTCAAAATGATTTGATAGTCTCTTTCGGACATTCACATCACTGTGTAAATGTGCTGCTTACTGCCATTGAAAATAACCCACATTCTATTTCTCATTGAACAGACAGACAGACAGACAGACAGACAGATAGATACTGTATTCATCCCCAGGGGGACATTTGTTGAACAAGACTTTCTCCACCCTAACACAATGCACCTTCCTACATAATTCTGGAAGATTTTTCAAGATAGCAATGGTATTTCTTGGTCTGCCTCTTTCATACACCACTGTAACACACTTTCCATCGTTAATCGGTTCTTAGGAACACGGAAATAAAGTGTATCTATCTCTCTGTCTATATATATATATATATATATATGTGTATGTCTATATACAGTATGTGTGACTGTGTGTGTGTGACTGTGTGTCGAGTCTCAACAGATGCTTTGTATGAAACAAATTAAAACAATGCTGCATTGGGGAGCTCATGACACACACACACACACACACACACACACACACACACACACACACACACACACACACACACACACACACACACACACACACACACACACACACACACACACACACACACACACACACACACACACACACACACACACACACACACACACAAAAGAGATCTCCAAGTCCAAGGACCATCTGAGCTCCAATTATAATTGCTTCTGTTCATTGGGGGATTCAATGACCTTGAGGAGAAATTCCACATTTCATCCCATTTGACTCTTTTTTTTTCTATCACTCCTTCCCCTCTCTTTCTCTCAAGGATTTTCAAAAACAATATCATTCGCACAGTCTAACAAGGGGCACACTGCCCCAACAGTTCCAAAGTGATGTCAGGGAGAAGGAAAAAGGAAGCAGTCAAATATGAGCGCGCCCAGAAACAATGTTAATTTCTTAATTTCAGCCTCTGAACGAGCGCTCAACCTACGGTGCCCTCCCCAGGGGTCACTACTTTTATGTAAATGATATCACCTTTTGGTATAAGCTGTTAGCCAGACGTCTGCAGTGAGTCCAGCAAGTTTGAAGAGTTTAATGACTTCAGCGGCACGCTGTTAACATCAGTATGCATTAGCGCACAGTCAAGTCCATCACAACGGTTCTGTTTTAGGGGATGTTTTACATAAAAAGAAAGACAATACCTTTGACAATTATTAAATATGTAAGAATAACACATTTCACTACTGGCTTTCTAAACCTAAATACACCTGACAATAAACTCTTTGAGTTATTAATCTGAGAAGATTCCTGCCTTTCATCAGCACCCTGAGGGAAAGTGAACAAAGCATTCCTACAATTTGACAAACTACATATTTCTCTGTCATCATCGTTGTGCAGGGTTTTTCTGATAAAACCAGGGTTGAGGTCTTAAATCAATATTATATTGTGGCTGGATGTAAATAAAAATGTAAAGGAAACATGATCATGTGAACCATTTATTGACTCTGGTTATTATGTTGAACATCTGACGATCCAGCTTGCCAACAATTCCTCATGGCTCATTGTATTATCAAAACCATGTTTCCATAGAGGATTCCAGCTACAATTTGCCGTAAAACCTGCCTGACATATCCGCCCACACACCACCTATAGCACATCCTGGAACATTGTGGCGAGGGAGGCGGAGGAATAAGGCCTAGAGAAAGGAAAACCCTGGCAGTTTGCTTTTCTGATGGGCTCATACCACAGAGTGAAAGCCAACACATGGAGTAACAAGTGTACAAGAACGGCTGATACAGGAAGCACTAGAGAGGCGAGGGCTGGACAAGATTGGAGGAGAAAAAAGGTGGGAAATATCTTTGGACAAAGCAGAAATGAAAGTCCCATCTGTCATCCTGCACCTGGGCCAAACTAAACCCTTCAGACTAATGTGTGCACATGTATTCACAGCACTGATGAGCGTGTGTCTATGTGTGGGAGAGAGAGACAAACAGAAAACGGTGTGTGGGTGTGTGTCTTTGTGTGTGTGTGTGTGTGTTTGTGTGTGTGTGGTCTTACCTATGCAATAACAGAGCAGGACAGAGAGCAGTACAGATAGTCCTACGGCACTGAGGGCTGTACACCTGAGGGAAACAAAACAAAAAGATGGTTGTTGGCTGTCACCTGCAACAGTATTGGTTTTGTCTGAAATAACCTTCATAAAATAAAAGACAGAGCGGGTCGTCCCTCCATCAGAGGATCTACAGTTTGATCCTCAGCTCCTTCAGTCCATGTGGAGGTGTTCTTGGGCAAGACAATTAAATCAAAATTCTCAAAAGCTCTGCCATCTCATGAGAGAATGGGTGTCAATGGTTAGTTAGTCCTGATGGTCAGGTGGGACCGTGCATGGTAACCCCTCCCATCAGTGTATGAATGGGTGAATGATGAAATGTAATGTTAAAGTGCTTTTAGTGGTCAAAGACTAGAAGCGATCTATACCAGTAAATTCCCTTTACCATTTGACATTTGTACACGACTGAAATGCTTTACCCTGAATATCCCATAATGCTCTCCAGCGAAATAACAGAATACACAACAACTGGTCTGCGGTTAGTGGAAAGACATTTTAGTTGCCGGAACATTTTCAAACATAATATTGCATATAATATTGTGAAAAAGTGCAGGAGTCACGGTCAAGCCCTGCCTCCTGCCTGTACTGTGTGGTAGGGGCGTGGTTCCAGACTGAGCTCCACCTGGCTCCTTGATTAGACCAACCTCACCTGCTCAAGCAACCAAGCTGCCCTCAATTAACTAATCACCCTCATGAACCACCCCGGTTCCTCATCCACTCATCACCAGATCGATGTCTCAGCTGACCTTGTGTGGCTGCTCCTGGCTGCTCTTACATCGACGATTGAACTTGATTGTGT